>NC_052318.1:9372087-9687087 GCF_016432855.1 Salvelinus namaycush | reverse complement strand
ACCACAGACAGGACTACATGACCACAGACAGGACCATAGACAGGACTACATGACTACAGACGTGGCTACATACATGACTACAGGACTACAGACATGACTACAGACAGGAATACATGGCTACATTCAGACTGCACCCGGGACTACAGACAGGACTACATGACTACAGACAGGATGACAGACATGACTACAGGACTACAGACATGGCTACATACATGACTACAGGACTACAGACATGACTACAGACATGAATACAGGGATATATTCAGACTGTACCCAGGACTACATACAGGACTACAGGACCACAGACAGGACAGGACTACAAGTTTCAAGTTTTATTAGTCGTATGTACGGGATACACATGGTATACATCGTCCAATTAAATGCTTACTTGCAAGTTACTTCTGGACAATGCAACAACAATAATTTGACGGGATGTTAGATAGTTCATGTGGCTCAGGGAAGGTTGTGTTTGGATGATTAATGTTGTGTCTGTGGACTTTGTGCTAAAACTATGCATTCCACTACAAGCCACACACCGACAGTATACAGGAATACAGGACTACAGGACAACAGACAGGACTATAAGACTACATACAGAGAGTAGACAGGACTACAGGACTACAGACAGGACTATAAGACTACATACAGAGAGTAGACAGGACTACAGGACTACAGACAGGACTATAAGACTACATACAGAGAGTAGACAGGAATACAGGACTACAGGACAACAGACAGGACTATAAGACTACATACAGAGAGTAGACAGGACTACAGGACAACAGACAGGACTATAAGACTACATACAGAGAGTAGACAGGACTACAGGACTACAGACAGGACTACAGATATGACAACAGATAAACTACAGGACTACAGAAAGAGAGTAGACAGGACTACAGGACTATAGGACTACAAGACAACAGACAGAGTAGACAGGACTATAGAACTACAGTCATGACTACAGACATGACTACAGATAAGACTACATGACTACAGAAAGAGAGTAGACAGGACTACAGGACTACAAGACTACAGACAGGACTACAGACAGAGAGTAGACAGGACTACAGGGCTACATGACTACAGACAGAGAGTAGACAGGACTACGGGACTACAGACATGACTACTGGACTACAGCCTGGACTACAGACATGACTACATATGTGACTACAGATAGAGAGTAGACAGGACTACATGACTACATGACTACAGACAGAGAGTAGACAGGACTACGGGACTACAGACAGGACTACAGATAGAGAGTAGACAGGACTACAGACATGACTACAAGACTACAGACAGAGAGTAGACAGGACTACAGGGCTTCATGACTATAGACAGAACCACAGGACTACAGACCAGACTATAGGACTACAGACAGAGAGTACACATGACTACTGGACTAAAGACAGGACTACAGACATGACTATATGACTACAGACAGAGAGTACTCAGGACTACAGGGCTAAAGGACTACAGACAGGACTACAGGACTACAGACATGACTACTGGACTACACACAGGATTACAGGACTACAGACATGACTACATGACTACATACAGGACTACATACAGGACTACATTATTACAGACAGAGACTAGACAGGACTACAGGACTACAGACAGGACTACAGGACTAGAGGACTACAGACATAGAGTAGACAGGACTACAGACAGGGCTACAGAAATACAGACAAGATTACAGGACTATAGACAGAGTAGACATGACTACATGACTATAGACAGGACTACTGTACCACAGACAGGACTACAGACAGGACTGCAGACAGAGAGTAGACACGGCTACAGGACTACTTTCTCATGCACGCACACACCAGATGGCACATTCATAGATTTCTAATTGCTCTGCCATTCAGGAGACGAGTCTTTGTTGTTGCTATGCTGAGTGGCCGGCATATACAAACACCTCATCTGAGAGCCAGTCACAACTGCAGGGACTGCAGGGAGGGGGGCAGGACAGGAGGAGAGGGGGAAAGGAGGAGAGGGGGAAAAGAGGCTGGCTGTCGTGTCGCCTGATTGCTCTGCGAGTGCAGCAGGTAATCTCCCACACTATGACATGACCTTGAGCTCTTCACTCAGGACAATCATAACTTGACCAACTGGGCAGCTGAGTTGACCTAAGCACATCTTACAGGGACATCTTCCACCAGCTCGCTCCAAGCGTTTAAAGACCCTGCCAAAAGCATGACCTTCTTCCTGCCTGTTTTTTTATTGGATTTGTTGTCCCACACAGCAAGCATCGTTTGTTTGTCAGACGGCTCCATTCTTCTACTACGGGCCCCACCGCTGAACGTTTCTGCTTATTATCCTTCAAATAGTAATTAAAAGATTCAGTCATAGATAGTGAGTCCCTGCCAGCTGCCGATGCTGCCTGCAATAATGAAGAGATTTCCAGACAGAGGAGAGAGAGAGAGAGAGAGAGAGAGAGAGAGAGAGAGAGAGAGAGAGAGAGAGAGAGAGAGAGAGAGAGAGAGAGAGAGAGAGAGAGAGAGAGAGAGAGAGAGAGAGAGAGAGAGAGAGAGAGAGAGAGAGAGAGAGAGAGAGAGAGAGAGAGAGAGAGAGAGAGAGAGAGAGAGAGAGAGAGAGAGAGAGAGAGAGAGAGAGAGAGAGAGAGAGAGAGAGAGAGAGAGAGAGAGAGAGAGAGAGAGACATAAAATACCTGGAGTTCTTCAATGTCAAATTAGGAACTAGTCTAAACTATTTCACATTACTGTTAACAGCAAAATCCCAAATAACCGCATCTGTGTTTTTACAACAGGAAGAGTCCAAAATATCAGAGTCATCTGAAGTAATTACCTCAGCTTGGGAAACTAAGGGAGGAACAATAAAAACATTTAAAAAAGAGATTAGCAGCCATTCGAGCCATTGAATGGTTGAATCCCAAACTGGACTACAGGACGCATGGCAGTTATTTTTCTTCTTTAGCCACACTTGTCAGTCCCTCAGTCCTCCACTCCACTAGCCTCTTCTCTCATCCGAGTCCACACACAGCTAGTTTAGTGGCTGGTCTCAAGTCAGTGCCTTTCCTTTTAGACGCTAACTTCTCCAAGGTGATAAGAGCTGTATCGAGTGTCATCAGCTCCTTTTTAGGGGTCGATACTCACTGGTTTTATGAGCCTATCTCTATACAAGGCAAATGTGTGGAAGGAATGGAGCTGTTAAAACATTCAACTGGTCATAAATGTGCAGTGAATGTTTAATAGTGATTCATAGTGATTCATGGTGATTCATAGTGATTCATGGTGATTCATAGTGATTCATGGTGATTCATAGTGATTCATAGTGATTCATGGTGATTCATAGTGATTCATAGTGATTCATAGTGATTCATAGTGATTCATAGTGAGAGATCAACCAACGTAAAGACAAGATGTTTTTTGATGACTAACGTCCATATACCTTTACAATGTACTTACTTCAATAAGCCTACACAAGGCACTACCCACAGGATTTTCAAAGACAAATAGAGATAGTCTGAGGTTTTGTTCTACTTCATTCTATTGTGTGTCCTCCTCGTTCTATACGTCAAAGTCTTGGCTGGGCAAACACAGATGTGAGATTGGCGAGCGCATTCAAGCTTCTGCCATTTTCAAGGTAAGAGTCCACTCGCTACAGATTATTTACCACAATATCCTCACAACACTTGTTCCTGACAATTCCTGTTTTCTTTCACACACACACGCACGCACGCACGCACGCACGCACACACACACACACACACACACACACACACACACACACACGCACACAGAGACAGACTTACCAGAAGTTGACAAGGAAGGGATGCTCGAGGTTCCGCATGATCTGCATCTCCTTGAAGACATTGCGGACCTCGTTCCGTTCCACACACTTCAGTTTGTTCATGTACTTCATGGCGTACATTTTCTTTGTGTCCTTTTTCTGCACAATGCACACCTAGAGAGAACAGACAATAGCGGAGCGTTCATCATGCTATCAACTGAGTTTACTGAATGTGTTTCTTACTGACCATTGCCGTGTTGTTTTACTTCTATGTAAAGTCAAGCTGTAAGAAAGCGCATCCACAGACGGTGAAAGTTGAAAACAACTGTTCTATTGCAACTGTAACTATGCACCAGAATTACCTGACACGTGAAAAAAGTCACAACATGAAATGTCGGTACAAATTCATAATTGTCGATAGACAATTTGTTCGTTCGACATTCTGGGATCTTTTTGTGTTTGTAAAATGAATTAATTGATAAATGGCGGTGGAATACTTTTATTCGTAAATATTGATATAATAACCATCATATCTAAGTGAGCTTGGAGTCATGTGATATGTTGTGTGGTCCTCTCACTACGACTCGGAAAACCACTTAGTTTATTAGGCTACAGATTAATTAAATTATGATGAACTTCACAGGCTGGTGAATGTGCAAGGTGACAATAAATATTGAGGGTCTGGTGACATGATGATCGGCTGCTTGGTTACCGTTTAATGAATAAAAACAATCTTGCACTTATCCACAATAATCTAATGTAGGCTAGCCTACCGTTTCTGCGAGCTGTTGGCTAGAGCCAAGTTCAGAGTGGGGACATTTTTGTGGCAAACCATCTGTAGAGTTGAAATTGTGATGGAAACCCAATTAACTTGTATTTTTTTATTTGGTACAAGGGAATTTAACCGCAAAAGTACTTTCTATGTGCACTACGTCATCACTCACAGCCTTTTATCCACAACAAGTCTGTTTGATGGAACACATCTCTGATGGGAAAATTTGCATGTTGTTTTTGTGGACATTTTTGAATATTTATGTTAAAATCTGTCGCCAATTGGATGGAAACCTAGGTTCCCCTTGTCAAGACAAAAAAAATATGATTTAATGTGTAGATATCTAGTTACATAATAATAGCCATTTAGCCAACCATAATAGCAGCTTCAATACAGCCTGCAACAGACTAACCATTCACCAGGACTGATACAGATGAATTGCTCTAATAATTTGTGCTGGTGGTTTACTGTACATGTATTTTCAAGACAATAAGGAAGTGATTAAAGTGATCTAAGTGAGTGATTAGACCAGTGGTTCCCAACCTTTTTCGGTTACTGTACCACCAACTGAATTTTGCTCTGTCCAGAGTACCCCTGAAGTACCCCCTCGTGCATTTTACCAGTCAGCCAATGGTCTCATGAGTCTTCTCACCTACCCCCAGGTGTCCTAGTACCTCTGGTTTGGAACCACTGGTCTAGACCACTGGCACAGTTCATCAAGAGAGCTCTGATCAAATCCAATTACTGAACATTAACCATGCACTTTAATTAGACTTATCTGAGATGCTAGGGCTAAATTCTGTCCTGAAACTAAATGGTGTGTGTGTGTGTTTGAATGATAAGAAGGTCACTTAGTAGGTAGCTGCTCCTTGACTCAGCAATTTACTAAAACAGACTTACCTTCCCGAAACTTCCTTTCCCGATAGCCCTTAAGATTTGGAAGTGATCGAAATGAACTGTGGAAAAAGAGGAGCATCTGCTCATTTCCATATCAGGAAACAGCATCACATTAAATTACTGTCTTGTTTCTGAATAATGAATAAAGTAGGTATGAGAATATCAAATGCCAATGAAATGACATTCAAAATAATTTACAGTCAGTGTCCTTTTTAAAAGCCCATGAGGTAGCCTTATAGACTAATATGTAAAAGGTTCTAAACAGGAAGTCAGCTGTTTCATTCAGCTCATTATAATAATGCCACAATCAGGTGTAGACAGACTGCCCCCTTGATATAAAATGAACTTGGGGAGAGAAACTAGAGGCAGTTTATATTATAGCCCAGAAGAAGACAACACGCTTTTACAAAAAAATGTAAAGACGTTGCATGTTTTCCACTGAACAAAATAAACATTTTCGTTGACTTTCAGCACTTTCCTGCTCTGAGCCTTAAATTTACACACTCTCCAATTGGAGACAGTTGTGGCCTATTTTCACAGCCATGGTATCAGGGACAGAAGGTTATCCCTCTCTCTTTCCACCGTCTCCCAGGGTGCCGTGCAGCTGCCGCCCACTCTCTCACTCTCTGTCCCCCTTCATGTGACCTGGCCGGTGTACCCCCCCACCGAGCAGCAACACCCCACATCCCGTCGGAGCAGATGGATTGGATGCGACAGTTAATTATATGTTCTATTAGTCATATATCAGTGGCACTTCCCCTCTCCGCTAGTTGTGCTTCACTGTTTACCAGCCCTGCTATTAAAGAAGCACATGGGGCTTCCTCTCTGGAGTGGATATATCATAATATCCCTGGCTTCAGGCTCTGAGCCTAACTGGATGTGATGGGGGCTTAGGGTAGGACAGCTGTGGTCTGACTAGGAGGAGACAGCAGAGCAGTCATGTTAGGTGCAAAGAGGCTGCAGTGTCAATTAGTTACTCTGTCTCTCTGTCTATATCGCTGTCTGTCTGTCTGTCTGTCTGTCTGTCTGTCTGTCTGTCTGTCTGTCTGTCTGTCTGTCTGTCTGTCTGTCTGTCTGTCTGTCTGTCTGTCTGTCTGTCTGTCTGTCTGTCTGTCTCTTTCTCTCTCCCTCACCCACCCTCTCTCTCTCTGATGTACGTGAGGCTATAGCGGAGCCTCACGTACGCTGCCGAGCAGCCATGTTTGAGGAAGTCATGTGGTTGCTGTGGCGACTGAAACAGAACCCATGGGTCCCAGTCAGCCGGAGCGTGAATAAAGCATGATCACCAAACGGGCATGTCCAGGGGACAGACAGACAGACAGACAGACAGACAGACAGACAGACAGACAGACAGACAGACAGACAGACAGACAGACAGACAGACAGACAGACAGACAGACAGACAGACAGACAGACAGACAAGGTGACAGACATACATACATACATACAGACAGACAGACAGACAGACAGACAGACAGACAGACAGACAGACAGACAGACAGACAGACAGACAGACAGACAGACAGACAGACAGACAGACAGACAGGGAGGGAGGGAGGGAGGGAGGGAGGGAGGGAGGGAGGGAGGGAGGGAGGGAGGGAGGGAGGGAGGGAGGGAGGGAGGGAGGGAGGGAGGGAGGGAGGGAGGACAAACAGACAGGACAAACAGACAGGACAGACAGACAGACAGACAGACAGACAGACAGACAGACAGACAGACAGACAGACAGACAGACAGACAGACAGACAGACAGGGAGGGAGGGAGGGAGGGAGGGAGGGAGGGAGGGAGGGAGGGAGGGAGGGAGGGAGGGAGGGAGGGAGGGAGGGAGGGAGGGAGGGAGGGAGGACAAACAGACATGACAAACAGACAGGACAAACAGACAGACAGACAGACAGACAGACAGACAGGGAGGACAAACAGACAGGACAGACAGACAGACAGACAGACAGACAGACAGACAGACAGGACAAACAGACAGACAGACAGACAGACAGACAGACAGACAGACAGACAGACAGACAGACAGACAGACAGACAGACAGACAGACAGACAGACAGGGAGGACAAACAGACAGCTAGGGTGGGGAGGGAGGGAGGACAGGGCACAGCTTTAGCATGATGGTTAACAGGACAAAGTAATGTCCTACCTGTAATACGTAATACACATGACATGATTTTGGTTCCAGGGACAATAGCCAACCTGAGTAATACTTTTTCAAATCCAGCAATCAATGTCACATTGAATCCACCAATCAATGTCCCAGGTATTACATGACATCATCAACAGCAACATCATCAGTCCAAGACAGCTGCCGTTATATTCGACCATTATTACCACATCTCTACTGTCGAGTGATGTTTTTAAGATTACCCCAGCATGAGTCAATAAATAATCACGTCCAGTAATTTACTTCTTTATTGTTGTGATCACTAACTGAATGTGTGTTTGCTGTAAACAGGAACACTTCGTTCCCATTCTTAATAGTCTCATAAAGCACTCAGTCCTTTGATGTACTAAATCTGTCTCTCAGTCTCTCAGTCTCTCAGTCTCTCAGTCTCTCTATCTCTCTGTCTCTCTATCTCTCTGTCTCTCTATCTCTCTGTCTCTCTGTCTCTCAGTCTCTCTGTCTCTCTATCTCTCTGTCTCTCTGGCTCTCTGGCTCTCTCATTATCCCTGTCATTTTTCTGGCCAACACCAATCCCAGGTGTCCAGGCAGTAAATGTGTGTCATTGGAAAAATGAACACACAACTGCAATGTCAAAGACATAACAACAATGTCAAGGAGCACTCCAGTTATTTTGACCTCCCAAGTACGATTCTGAGTCCGACATTACTTTCATTTCTGAGGTGATGACTTTGTTCATAATGGGTAACTTGTCCTTTCTAACAGGTCGATCGATGGCAGAAGCTCAAATAACAGGAAAGAAAACGTTGAAATAAATGTATGACCATTACTCTGGAAACGGCATAAGATAACTAACTATGTGGCTCGAGTCACAGCAAACCATGTCCAAAGTGTACGATCTAGAAAATATTCAATTGTAGAGCTAGAAATAGTATACTCTGTCTGTCTGTCTGTCTGTCTGTCTGTCTGTCTGTCTGTCTGTCTGTCTGTCTGTCTGTCTGTCTGTCTGTCTGTCTGTCTGTCTGTCTGTCTGTCTGTTTGTCCTGTCTGTTTGTCCTCCCTGTCTGTCTGTCTGTCTGTCTGTCTGTCTGTCTGTCTGTCTGTCTGTCTGTCTGTCTGTCTGTCTGTCTGTCAAAGCTGACCTACCAATAACTCAGTGGAGGCTGCTGAGGGGAGGACGGCTCATAATAATGGCTGGAACAGAGCGAATGGAAACCATGTTTTTGATACCATTCCACTGATTCCATTCCAGCCATTACCAAGATCCTGTCCTCATCCCGTGCAATAAAGAATCCTATGCTTATGCTCTGTCACCTTCATTAATATGATAGAGATGAACTTGTTAGTCCATTGATGAATCTCTAGTCTATACTGTGACAGTAACTGTAATCTAGGGAGTGAAGAAGGTTAGCTGTAGAAACCGTACATCATCACAAAATGTAGAACACCCTCAGATGACATATACTTTATTATGTCAAATATAGAGAAAAACATAATGGCTTTAATTAAAGAAGGACCCAGTGAGAGACCTTGAATAGCTAATGTACTCGAACTCTGAAGACTCATTTGGGTTTAGCCACAGTGAATTAAATTCATCTAGAGGATATTCAAAGATGTTGAATTCCACTTACAGTAGCTAGTATACACTGAGTATACAAAACATTAAGAACACCTGTTCTTTCCATGACAGTTGAATCCAGGTGAAAGCAATGATGCCTTATTGATGTCACTTGTTAAATCCTCTTCAATCAGTGTAGATGAAAGGGAGGAAACATCTTAAATAACAATTTTTAAGCCTTGACATATTTGAGACATGGATGCATGTTTGCCATTCAAAGGATGAATGGGCAAGACAAAAGATTTAAGTTTGTGTCAAGAACTGCAACTCTGCTGGGTTTTTCACACTCAACAGTTTCCCATGTGTATCAAGAATGGTCCACCACCCAAAGGACATCCATCCAACTTGACACAACTGTGGGAAGCATTGGAGTCAAAATGGGTCAACATCCCTGTGAAACGTTTTCAACACCTTGTATAGTCCATGCCCTGACTAATTGAGGCTGTCTGAAAACAAAATGGGTGCAACTCAATATTAGATAGGTTTTCCTAATATTTGTACACTCAGTGTGTAAGCCCAAAGGATTGCATATATTTACATGTAGAACACTATATTATAGGAATTATACTATAGGATCTCTATGACACAATGTCTGCATACCTGTAGTATAATTGATGGACATTTTTGTAGGGGTTGATAATGTTTTTGAAAGGGAAAATCAAGTCTGAAATTTCAAATTGGAAATTACAAACTTCAGAAACCTTTTTAAAACTCAAATACACTACAAGCTTTAAATTTCCTGCATTACAGGAAAGTTATAATGCAACAGGGTGATCAAATTTAGATCCTACACCTGTACCATTACATTGTTCAGAAACACATAGCTAACGTTTAAGACTTTGAGAAATAATGTTAGTAACTGTGGATTTACCGATGCTTACATTTCTGTTTATTTATCTTCTTCATCTGTTTGTTCAATCTGTCATATTCATTTTTGGTATAGAGGCTACTGGAATACACTCAGAGAAGCTTATACAGGCAAAGACAGATCAAACAGGATGAATTTCAAATAATCCCCATTGCCCACTTTATAACAGGTTGGCCTGGGTCATTACCAAGGGAGAACGACTGACCCCTCTCATTGAAGCCATGGAAGTTCAAAGGTGACTGCGGTACTGCATAGTAAATGGAAAAATTGCAGTCTTCGTGGTGACTCTTCATGTAAATGAAAAAATGTTTTGAAGACATTCATGGTACCAATAATTGCCTTCTAATACACCAGGTGTACACTGAATGTACAAAACATTAAGTTGCACCCCCTTTTGCCCTCAGAACATCCTCAATTCGTCAGGGCATGGACTCTACAAGGTGCCGACAGCGTTCCACAGGGATACTGGCCCATGTTGCCTCCAATGCTTCCCACAGTTGTGTTAAGTTGGCTGGATGTCTTTTGGGTGGTGGACCACTCTTGATTCAAACGGGAAACTGGTGCGTCTGGCACCTATTACCATACCCCCCGCTCAAAGACACTTAAATATTTTGTCTTGCCCATTCACCCTTTGAATGGCACACATACACAATCCATGTCTCAACTGTCTCAAGGCTTAAAAATACTTCTTTAACCTGTCTCCTCCCCTTCATCTACACTGATTGAAGTGGATTTAACACGTTTTATTTTTATTTTATTTCACCTTTATTTAACCAGGTAGGCTAGTTGAGAACAAGTTCTCATTTGCAACTGCGACCTGGCCAAGAATAAAGCATAGCAATTCTACACATACAACAACACAGAGTTACACATGGAATAAACAAAACATACAGTCAATAATACAGCTGAAGAAAATAAAACAAAAGTCTATATACAGTGAGTGGAAATGAGGTAAGATAAGGGAGTTAAGGCAATAAATAGGCCATGGTGGCAAAGTAATTACAATATAGCAATTAAACACTGGAATGGTAGATGTGCAGAAGATGAATGTGCAAGTAGAGATACTGTGGTGCAAAGGAGCAAGATAAATAAATAAATACAGTATGGGGATGAGGTAGATAGATGGGCTGTTTACAGATGGGCTATGTACAGGTGCAGTGATCTGTGAGCTGCTCTGACAGCTGGTGCTTAAAGCTAGTGAGGGAGATATGGGTGCTGCTATGGTGACCAGTGAGCTGAGATAAGGCGGGGCTTTACCTAGCAGAGACTTGTAGATAACCTGTAGCCAGTGGGTTTGGCAACAAGTATGAAGCGAGGGCCAACCAACGAGAGCGTACAGGTCGCAGTGGTAGGTAGTGTATGGGGCTTTGACAAAACGGATGGCACTGTGATAGACTGCATCCAATTTGTTGAGTAGAGTGTTGGAGGCTATTTTATAGATGATGTCATCTATAAAGTCGAGGATCGGTAGGATGGTCAGTTTTACGAGGGTATGTTTGGTAGCATGAGTGAAGGATGCTTTGTTGCGATATAGGAAGCCGATTCTAGATTTCATTTTGGATTGAGTGACATCAACAAGGGATCATTGCTTTGACCTGGATTCACCTGGCCAATCCATGTCATGGAATGTTTGTACACTCAGTGTATGTCCTTCTTGAACAGATTATTTTAAAATCGCACATAGAAGAAGTTATAAGGATAATTTAGTTACTCAATGAGTAGGAGCAGCACTGAGGTAGCCTTCAAAGTCACATCCCGGAATAGCTCAAAATGAGCGTGTTATGTCTCATGAGACCCCATCTTAACCGACTTCATTTGGCTTCAATGTGATATTGAGTCTTCACATAGGAATGAATGGTGTCACGTGATCGATGGCTTTGTCCATTCATATACAGTCATTGGTCATTACTCACTCTCCTCTGTGTCATCGGTGACAGGAGCCTTGTTGGACTGTCCCAGCCCCATGTCTGTTCCCGTATTCCCCAGCCAAGCAGGTCCCTTTCAACTCAGCATGGAATAGCTCTCCCACAGCCAGGGAGACATAGCCTGGAGCCTGGGCTGGACCACCCTACCTAGATACACCAGTCCGTGTATTGGAACTTGGCCACTCTTCTCGGTACTACACCTAGTGGTGTGAATCTATCTCTGACCACCCTCAACAGGAGCCCAACCTATATGGGAGAAAAGCAAACACATATGGTTTGAGACAACACATCATGGTAACGCTCTACTTGTGTTGGGTGGAGAGATTGTCAAGAGATCCTCTTTCCGATTGTGAACTTGCCGAATTCTTCGAAAGAGTATAGACTACTTTCATATAACCATAAGGAAGTTGATACCTTGGAAACTGGCTGACTAATCAGGCAAGCTAAATACATTCTCTGAAATGCTTAATTATTGTATAGTACTCATTCTTGTTTGAGGATAACATAAAATATGAGGATAGAAAATAATACTTTCAGTAAGATTCTTCCTTTTTTTCTTGTTCATTTATTTTTTTTACAGTAGGTCAGGGGAAAGTTGTGAGGCACATTGACGGCACAATGTGTAAGTACATGCTAAGTGCAGGGTACAGATGTAGGATCTTAATTTGAGCCAGTTTGCTACAGCATGAAAATAATCCGGCAGCAACAGGAAATGTGAATTCTTATGTGGATTATATATAATGGAGAAAAAAAATTGTAGGGTTGATACATTTTTCGTCAGGGCAAATCAAGTCTGACATTTTAAAGTGGAAATTACAAACATTAGAAGCCTTTTTAAACCCTGAATACATTACAATTTTGCATTTCCTGCCGTGCAGAAAAATTCTCAGCAACAAAAGAGTAATCAAATTAAGATCCTACATCTGTAAACAGGGTTGGGTAGGTTACTTTCTTAATGCAATCCATTACAGTTGCTAGTCCAAAATTGTCATCAATTTACCTTTTGGTTTACCCAAAGAAGGCACATGATGCCGAAACGTTGGTGTTTTTCTACCCAATAAATGAATGGGAGGTTATACATATGGAGTGTACATCTCTCTTTGTTTTTATAGCTTACAGTTTATTCACCGTTAGTCAGCACCTCTACACTAAATATTTTTTTCTGGGTGTGCGCCAGCTCATGCTCTTTATTAGACTATTACCCAAATTTAGTAACATAATCTGAGTACTTTCAGTTACTTTTGGATTACTTTCCCTTTAAGAGGCATTAGAAGAAGACAAAAAGGATCCATCAAATGCATTTGGAGTGTCTTCCTAACGGTGTCTGACTTGTGGTCAGATTTGCTAAGGTGGAACAAACTTAAACTTTTAACTTTTTTCAATGTTAAATTGAATGTCATTGAGAAAACAGAAAGGTGTCATAAAGTATTATTTCTCTGCAAATATCCTTTCTGAATTTAAAAGTAATCCAAGAGGTAATCATATAGTTTATCAAAAGTATCTGTTATCTTATTACAATATTTTAGCTTTTAACCGAACTGATTAGTTACAGTTACAGTAAAAAAATAAAAATAATCTGGTTAATTGATTATTACTCACTCACTAGCAGGACATGTAATCAGTTACTCCCCAACCCTGGCTGTAAGTGATTCATCTCGACACCCAGAACCAAATGCAGTCACTAGACACTAATAATAGATTAAAGACACTAGTAATAGCTTAAAGACACTAGTAATAGCTTAAAGACACTAATAATAGATTAAAGACACTAGTAATAGCTTAAAGACACTAGTAATAGCTTAAAGACACTAGTAATAGATTAAAGACACTAGTAATAGATTCAAGACACTAGTAATAGATTAAAGACACTAATACTAGATTAAAGACACAAGTAATAGATTAAAGACACTAGTAATAGATTAAAGACACTAATAATAGATTAAAGACACAAGTAATAGATTAAAGATACTAGTAATAGATTAAAGATACTAGTAATAGATTAAAGACACTAATAATAGATCAAATACACTAATAATAGATTAAAGACACAAGTAATAGATTAAAGACACTAGTAATAGCTTAAAAACACTAGTAATAGATTAAAGGCACTAGTAATAGCTTAAAGACACTAGTAATAGATTAAAGACACGAGTAATAGCTTAAAGACACTAGTAATAGCTTAAAGACACTAGTAATAGATTAAAGACACTAATAATAGATTAAAGACACAAGTAATAGATTAAAGACACTAGTAATAGATTAAAGACACTAGTAATAGATTAAAGACACTAATAATAGATCAAATACACTAATAATAGATTAAAGACACAAGTAATAGATTAAAGACACTAATAATAGATTAAAGACACAAGTAATAGATTAAAGGCAGAAAATAGGTCTAGTTCAAAATTATCCAATAAAGTCCCCCAAACTGTAGGCCTACAATACATATATTTACCCAAGTAGGCTAAATAACCTCCATAAAAGTGTACTTTATTCAGTTTAATACATTTCAATTAGCAAATGCTACAAAATAACTATTTATTTATTTTACTAGGCAAGTCAGTTAAGAACACATTCTTATTTACAATGACGGCCTAGGAACAAGCTGTCAAAGGCTTGTCAGCCTTGTTCAGGAGCAGAAGGACCGATTTTTACCCTGTCAGCTCGGGAATTCGCTCTAGGAACCTTTCAGTTACTGGCCCAACACTCTAACCACTAGGCTACCTGCTGCCTACAAAATAAGTAAGTACAAATAGTTTACTTTCTGAAGGATAATATAAAAGTCAACTTTTTTGGGGGGCCATCTCATCTCTCTTGTCGCCTGTGCATCCAGCAAAGTGATGAATAATATGAAATTGGAGAACATTAGGTTTCTGCTTCTTCCCACCTTTCTTTGATTTATAGTTTGAGGGTGTAAAATAATAGAAATTCCACAAACCGTCCCCATACCATCCAGGGCAGGAGGCATACTGTAGAACTATAAAGGAGGACGCAAAACTTCAGCTCCCACGTACGTAGCTTGCTTGCACCGTTCAATGTCATCCCTACCGTGTACCTCGAGTCAAATACAGACAGGTACAACAAGCAGTCCGATTAAAACCGGCATTTTTGACCATATATGTGTCATTCTAACGATAATTTCGATTCAAATTGAACATAGTGAAAATTACTTAGTATGCACAGCACAAAGCCTGTCTTCTAGTTTACTGCAATATCATCCCATGTATGATTCAGCCTATCGTGGGCATTCAGAAAAATAAGACTGCACTCACTCTATTACAACTGGATGTAGGCTGAATGCAAACTTAATATTTGCATTTGAGTGGTCGCCTAGCGGTAGGCTACAAACAAACTAACATTTGTGATTTTGCAGTCCAATATGAATGTCATATATGGTATCCTTGATAAGGTCACCCTAGTCAATTTAAGAAACATATTCCTAACTACTTCCAGTGAACGGTGCTGAAGTAGCCTAGACAATGAAACCGCATTGCCGACTTTGAGCGGGGTAGATGGAGGGCATTCCGCTTAGTATCCAGTGAAACAATAGAAAGCATGCGCTGAATAGTCATTCAAGCAGACACCATCACAACCTACCTTCAAATGCCGCGGGCCTTTGAGAGAAATAACATGTCCAGATAAAATATAAAAGGTAAGCCTATTTAAAAATCTGAGAACAGCTCACGGCATCAATTGCTTGAGGACGACGCATGCGGATACCTGCCACGACCCACGAACAGGACTGTCTGAAACGATCAGGGAAAGATGCGCAGATTGATTGCCAAAAAAATCAAAAGTGCAATGAAAGTTGTCTTATTATCTAAACTGTTCGCTCAACATTATTGTTGTCACTGAGGATATAACTGTATCATGAAGCAGAAACAGAAAACTGTTACATGTTGCACGAGATCAGCAGACGGCAGAATAAGGCAGACATCAGTTCAGACTTCACACACCAGTATCCCGACTGGACTACAGGCTACTTGGCGCTACGCTGTTTACGCTTCGAACACACGGACAGGGCTTACGCAAAATAGTACGCAGCATCCTCTGGATATGTATGCCACAAAAGTTCAACATTCACCTTCTGCTACTATTTCTGTCAAGCCGTCTACGCATACAGTTTGACGCATACGTTCGATAAATCCATCGTATGCACCATACAGAATGCACTGCAACTGCCTCTGAAACGCAATGCTGCAAGGCAAACGCAGCGTTTCATTGGAAATGTATGTAATTATTGTGTACCAAAATGAAATGACGCTGTCGGTGTAATCGAAGCGCTAGAACTCCCTCCCCGCGCGTCTCGCAACGTGAATGTAGCCAAGCCTACTCACCCTCTCCGTATAATTTTTATGAGCCAATTTCTTCTCAGGTGTATAGTATTTATGTTAAGTAATTATATTTTCACATGACCCAAAATGTGGAAATTGTATTAAAAAACATTTTGGGTGAACACCTTCATAATTCATTCATTCATTCTGTAATAAACCATTAATAAATTGGATATGAGCAGTCAACCCATTTAGCATACCATACCAAAATCTAGCACACCCGTGACTATGCAATGTTATAATCAAATCATTAAAGATAACCTTATGAGGTTACACTCATAGCCTAATGGATTGCATGTTCTTCATAAATGGATTACATGCTCTTATTATTATCATGAACAATAATATGTTAATTCTCACCTTATTCACATCTTCAGTTCAATTATAGCAGAGATAGGAACCCACTGGGCACAGATGTCAATTCAAAGTCTATTCCACGTTGGTTCAACGTAGTTTTATTGAAATGTTGTGGAAACAACGTTGATTCAACCAGTATGTGCCCAGTGGGAATGGACAACTTTGGGACAGATAGAGTTCTCCCTGTGTAACACTTTGGTGTCCAATATCTGTCAAGCCGTGAGTTGAGGTGGCATTAACTAATGGCTCCATAAAGTGCAACCGTTAGGAATAGCATGGCCCTGCCACTTCCTAATTGTGTGGTCCTTTCCAAGGTCATGGGATTGACTGGGTGAGGGACTTGCTTACAGTGAGTGCACACTCTATTTCTACTGGTGGAAAATGCCAAAATTATTTCAGTCCAAACTATCAATTTTCATGAGACCATGTCCCCGTATCTACAAAGTGTCTCAGAGTATGTCTCAGAGTATGTTTGCTGATCTAGGATCAGTTTGTTTCTTGTAGATCATAGTTAATAAGATTATAAGGACAGGTTAAGACCTGATCCTAGATCAGCACTCCTACCCTGAGTTGCTGTGTGGATATGGGCCCAGGGTTCACCCCTCCACGCTCAGGGGAAACTTGTCATGGCTAGAAGTGATCCAGCTTTTGTCAAATTAATGTCAAAAGTTGATTTTTTATTTAATTTTAGCTAACCCTAAACCTTTTCCTAACATTAACCACATTTCCTAACTTGCTACGTTAATTCTACTAACCTCCTGCGTACATTTTCTTAACCTGCTAAGAAAAGTAAAATCCGACTTTAAATTATTATTATTTTTAAATTATGTATATCATAGTTAATATATATATATATATATTAACTATTAACTGTATATATATATATATATATATATACAATACCAGTCAAAATAAGTTTGGACACACCTACTCATTCAAGGGTTTTTCTTGATTTTTACTGTTTTATACATTGTAGAATAATAGTGAAGACATAAAAACTATAAAATAGCACATATTGGAGTCTTAAACAGTGTTAAACAAATCAAAATATATTTTAGATTTGAGATTCTTCAAAGTAGCCACCCTTTGCCTTGATGGCAGCTTTGCACACTCTTGGCATTCTCTCAACCAGCTTCACCTGGAATGCTTTTCCAACCGTCTTGAAGGAGTTCCCAAATATGCTGAGCACTTGTTGG
Organism: Salvelinus namaycush; assembly: GCF_016432855.1. Lineage (NCBI taxonomy): Eukaryota > Metazoa > Chordata > Actinopteri > Salmoniformes > Salmonidae > Salvelinus > Salvelinus namaycush. The sequence continues at coordinate 9,669,225 of NC_052318.1, read as the reverse complement.
CTGTTTTTCCTTCACTCTGCGGTTCAACGCATCCCAAACCATCTCAATTGGGTTGAGGTCGGGTGATTGTGGAGGCCAGGTCATCTGATGCAGCACTCCATCCCTCTCCTTCTTGGTCAAATAGCTCTTACACAGCCTGGAAGTGTGTTGGGTCATTGTCCTGTCAAAAACAAAAGTCCCACTAAGCGCAAACCAGATGGGATGGCGTATCGCTGCAGAATGCTGTGGTAGCCATGCTGATTAAGTGTGCCTTGAATTCTAAATAAATCACTGACAGTGTCACCAGCAAAGCACCCCCACACCATCACACCTCCTCCTCCATGCTTCACGGTGGGAACCACACATGCAGAGATGATCCATTCACCTACTCTGCGTCTCACAAAGACACGGCAGTTGGAACCAAAAATCTCAAATTTGGACTCATCAGACCAAAGGACAGATTTCCACTGGTCTAATGTCCATTGCTGGTGTTTCTTGTCCCCAGCAAGTCTCTTCTTATTATTGGTGTCTTTTAGTAGTGGTTTGATTCACACAGGCCTGATTCACACAGTCTCCTCTGAACAGTTGATGTTGAGATGTGTCTGTTACTTGAACTCTGTGAAGCATTTATTTTGGCTGCAATTTCTGAGGCTGGTAACTCTAATGAACTTATCCTTCGCAAGAGAGGTAACTCTGTGTCACGCCCTGACCTTAGAGATCCTTTTTATGTCTCTATTTTGGTTTGGTCAGGGCGTGAGTTGGGGTGGGCATTCTATGTTTTGTGTTTCTATGATTTTCTATTTCTATGTTTTGGCCGGGTATGGTTCTCAATCAGGGACAGCTGTCTATCGTTGTCTCTGATTGGGAACCATACGTAGCTCTTTTTTCCACCTTTGTTTGTGGGAAGTTGACTTTTGTTTAGGGCACATAGCCTGTAGCTTCACGGTTAGTTTTTGTAGTGTTTGTTGTTTTGTTCGGCGTCATTTTTATCAATAAAGAGAAAATGTACGCTTACCACGCTGCACCTTGGTCCTCTTTTTCCAACGGCCGTGACACTCTGGGTCTTCCTTTCCTGTGGCGGTCCTCATGAGAGCCAGTTTCATCATTGCGCTTGATGGTTTTTGCGACTGCACTTGAAGAAATTTTCAAAGTTCTTGAAATGTTCTGGATTGACTGACCTTCAAGTCTTAAATTAATAATGGACTGTCATTTCTCTTTGCTTATTTGAGCTGTTCTTGCGTATAATATGGACTTGGTCTTTTACCAAATAGGGTTATCTTCTGAATACCCCCCCTACATTGTCACAAAACAACTGATTGGCTCAAATGCATTAAGAAAAAAAGAAATTCCACAAATTAACTTTTAACAAGGCACAACTATTAATTGAAATGCATTCCAGGTGACTACCTCATGAAGCTGGTTGAGAGAAACCCAAGAGTGTGCAAGCTGTCAAAGCAAAGGGTGGCTAATTTGAATAATCTAGCATTTTAAATATATTTTGATTTGTTTAACAGTTTTCTGGTTACTACATGATTCCATATGTGTTATTTCATAGTTTTGATGTCTTCACTATTATTCTACAATGTAGAAAATAGTAAAAAATAAAGAAAAATCCTGGAATGAGTAGGTGTGTCCAAACTTTTGACTGGTACTGTATATATTTTTGTGTCTGTTTTGCGTGTTATTTTGGCATTAATACGTGTCACATATCAGTTTGCAAACAATGTAAAATAAAGAAAAACTCATTGAGTCACTAAAGCCACATACAAACATGGTCTCTTTTTAGCTTTCTAGAGTAAGGCAGCTCCAACATGCAGGTGTTCCAGCCTACCTCAGTGCTTTCTGTGGTGGTGGGGCAGCCAGCGGAAAATACAGAGCGTAGGGGTTGGTAATGCTCTCTAGTTGCACTGTGATTGGCTCAGTGTTCTGTCACTCATGGGGACACTACGTCGCCACAAAATGTACGGGTAGAGATAGACAATTCAAGCCCCTTGGGTGCTGCCATAGACATACATTAGGGCTTCCGAGTGGCGCAGCGGTCTAAGGCACTGCATATCAGTGCTAGAGGTGTCACTACAGACCCTGGTTTGATTTCAGGCTGTATCACAACCGGCCGTGATTGGTAGTCCCATAGGGTGGCGCACAATTGGCCCAGCGTCATTAGGGTTTGACCGCGGTAGGTCATCATTGTAAATAAGAATTTGTTCTTGACTGACTTGCCTAGTTAAATAAAGGTTAAATAAATAAATAAACAGAAGTGCCCATCCAAGAAGGCTTAAGGTCATTGGCCACAGATAAAATCTATCTACCTTAGCTTTGATGGGCTGATCATGTCAACATCATACTTTCAAAATCTTAGCTAGCAAGCTAGACAAGCAGTCATCTTCATGCATCAAGTCAGCAATCTACAGGAAAATCCTTTTCAATCAATGTCATATGAAGAGAAATGATAGATAAACGTATCGGTGCTCATCGGCCATTTGACGTAAACATTCCACAACAAGTTGGAAATCACAAATTCAACAATGCTGAGGCCCCAGTGCAGCCCTGGGTTCGATCCCAAGCTGTGTCACCGTGACTGGGAGACCCCCAGCCTCCTCCGGGTCAGGGGAGGGTTTGGCAAATGTCTTGTATGCTGCTGCATAAATAATGTAATATGCCAGGGAGATATGTATACTGTAGCTATGAAAGTAATACTAAGTGTATGTTGTGTACTAAGCTGTTAGTAGCCCATGTGCCTCACCCTCACCAATTTGCTCCCTTTTCACCTCATAACTTAGCCTACTGTTCTGACTTGGTGGTGCACATGTAGCCTACAGCCTGTTTTAGAGAAATGTCATCATCGAATATTGTAAGAGTTTTCATTGTCTGCTTATATGCCCCCTTTATTTATCCTACGGTTCTGAGTTGGTGTACCGGGAGAATACTGTAAGAACGGCCCATGTTCTGTCCCGTACATTTCAAAAGTGTTGAACAAGTAGTTATTTTTACTACGTCCGTCCTAGCGCGTTCATTAATGTCTTAATCGAAATGACAGATTGCCTCCTATCCACTCATCGTCCCTTATGCCATAGTTTGTACATCTCAATTGTCAGTAGAAACCATAATTGTTTAGGCAAGTCAGCCATATCAGCTATTTTTTTTTTTAATCAGTAAATGAGGCTGAATTAACTGTTTCGCTGCCAGACAAGGTTCCGCTGATAGCGGAAAGTGGTAAGGCGTTGGGACTGCTGTTGGGACTCTGCTGTTGGGACTCTATATGTAGGCCCTAACAGTTTGTCACCCCCGTTTGCCACCGTTATAGTGAAATTCATGTATTGTTTAGTGTTGTGTAGTGGCTTTGCTGGCATGCATCTACATTATAATTTGTTTTTGATTGCCCCACCAAGATTTACATGTTAAAATCACCATTGCTCGGGCAACTGGCACTCATCAAAATTAGACCAGATCACCATTAAATAGTTGGCACATCAGAAATAATATTTTTGATTACATGAATTATGATGCCCTGTCATGCCACACCTGCTGTTTATTGGTAATCATTGTGCTGTTTATTGGTATTCACTGTGCTGTATATTGGTATTCACTGTGCTGTTCATCGGTATTCACTGTGCTGTTTATTGGTATTCACTGTGCTGTTTAACGGTATTCACTGTGCTGTTTATCAGTATTCACTGTGCTGTTTAACGGTATTCACCGTGTTGTTTAACGGTATTCACTGTGCTGTTTATTGGTATTCACTGTGCTGTTCATCGGTATTCACTGTGCTGTTTATTGGTATTCACTGTGCTGTTCATCGGTATTCACTGTGCTGTTTATTGGTATTCACTGTGCTGTTTAACGGTATTCACTGTGCTGTTTATTGGTATTCACTGTGCTGTTTAACGGTATTCACCGTGTTGTTTAACGGTATTCACTGTGCTGTTTATTGGTATTCACTGTGCTGTTTATCGGTATTCACTGTGCTGTTTATCGGTATCCACTGTGCTGTTTATCAGTATTCACTGTGCTGTTTATCAGTATTCACTGTGTTGTTTAACGGTATTCACCGTGTTGTTTAACGGTATTCACTGTGCTGTTTATTGGTATTCATTGTGCTGTTTATCGGTATTCACTGTGTTGTTTAACGGTATTCACTGTGCTGTTTATTGGTATTCATTGTGCTGTTTATCAGTATTCACTGTGCTGTTTATCAGTATTCACTGTGCTGTTTATCAGTATTCACTGTGCTGTTTATTGGTATTCACTGTGCTGTTTATCAGTATTCACTGTGCTGTTTATCAGTATTCACTGTGCTGTTTATCAGTATTCACTGTGCTGTTTATTGGTATTCACTGTGCTGTTTATCAGTATTCACTGTGCTGTTTATTGGTATTCACTGTGCTGTTTATCAGTATTCACTGTGCTGTTTATCAGTATTCACTGTGCTGTTTATTGGTATTCACTGTGCTGTTTATCAGTATTCACTGTGCTGTTTATCAGTATTCACTGTGCTGTTTATCAGTATTCACTCTGCTGTTTATCAGTATTCACTGTGCTGTTTATCAGTATTCACCCGTGGGCACTGTTACAAAACTGTAAGTAGTCTGTAGTTAATTTTTTATTTTTTTACATATAAGTAAGTCTTGGTTTTTCATTTCATAGAGATAATCATATTAGCTTTAATAAATGGAGGGATAGAAGGAAGGAGTCCTCCCTTGCAGTGCTGATAGCGGTTTTGATGGGTGTGATCCTTAAAAGAGCCTCTCCAGCTACAGAGGATTCCCTGGAAGTGGAGTCATACGCAGAGGTAGTGTGTGAAATTAGCCCCACCTAGTGGATAGCTCTCTCAAAAATAGAATTAAATGAACCCATGACAGCTAGCTATCCAATAGTCCCTTATCGTGTATGGACAGCTATGTTCATTTTTGCATACAGTTCTCAATGCTTTCACAATGATTAGCATAATGTTATATAGCTATACACCTACATAGGCCTATACTTACCCCCACACAATGAGTTTGAGACTGTTGTTCTTGGAAACTTCCCTTTCCTTTGTATAACATTGCTCAATATGCAAATAAAAGATGACTAGGGGCCATACATTGTTCTTCTCAGAATTCCTGCATCAACATACTGACATGTTTAACTAATTTGTACGTGAATATTTATTTAGTATGGATGTCATCCAAAGGATTCACCTTGTAATAGCTGGACAATCTCTCCAAAAAATGTATCCTAAAGGAATGTAATTTAGGAAAACCATACTTAATTTGGTGTCAGATTTGTCCAACGTTTTATTTTGTTTGGGGTGAAGCCTGATAGGCTACAATCAAAGTGCAAGATTTGAGTAAACTGAAGTGAAGAGGAAATGTAGCCAAAGTAAAACCATCGTGTGCGTTTTGGCCCACCATCAGGTTATAAAATTACAGAGTGAAAAATGTACATTTTAAAATGGGTTCAGGGACCAATCATAATGGATATACAAAATAAAAATGATGTGATTGGAAAATATTGTTGTGACGTTAATCAAACACCTAGCGACCGCATCAAGGGGTTCAGATCTCTTGGCATAACAGGTAACGTGTTGGCTTAACAGTTGCTGGACCCGGGTTTGAAACTCCTTGAATAGGCTACACAGGTGTCAGAAGTGGGATAGTGCCCGTGAGGCCATTGGAGAGGTGTGTACATGTGAGGCACTTGGTATAGAAAAGCGTGGGGACACACTCTCCTGAAAAAAGGGGTTTGGTCAACACCTAGGAACCTCATCAAGGGGTTTGGACCTCTTGGCGTGACGGTTAAGGTGTTGGCTTGAAAGTCGCTGGACCTTGGTTCAAGTCCCAATCAGGGATAGCATCCACCTCTTTTTCACCATTCTGTTCTGGAATTACTGTGTTTACTTTAGTATAATGGTCACCATCCCCCTCAACATCACCACAGAATTACACATACAATAAACAATAAGAACACATTTTTTCCTTTCCCCTAAGCAGGCATTTTACTCCAGAAGTCAGGAGGTGGAACCACATAACATTAACAAAGACTTCGGTGAGTAATGATTTAAGCAACTTTATTGTTCAATTTTGTGTGTGTGTGTGTGTGTAATCTCCCCCCTTCAACACAAATTAGAACAGAGAATCAAACAAGAATAACAACAACAACAACAACAACAACAACAACAACAAAGGAAACCAAAAACATTCTAGTGTGTAATTGTCTTAAGATAGTAACATATCATTAGAGGATTCCTACCTGGTTATATAAAGGCCTTCCTTGTGTGTTTCACTGTGAACTATCAGCTATGGCCATTTTAGGACACACACTACTAGCACTTTCACTGGTAGCACTGGTCCTATGCTACCCTAACCCACCGACATGCTACACTAAGGTGTTGAGTATGGCTCGAGACCTCACCCATCAGGCAGCGATGATCAAGATGGAACCTGAAACTGTAAGTCCCTTACCATAGAGGGACTGAGCACTGATTGCAGTGGAGTATGCCTAATTTCTCTGTGTGTTTTCCAGAGGCGTTGCATGGCGCACATCCCACATCTCTACCTAGATGTACATGTAAGTATGACTGTGGCATTGTGGAAAGTATTGTTGCAGTATTCACTGTGTACTTTTGAGATCACTATTGTGTCTGTTTAATTAAATACATTTCCCTGATGTTGAGATTGCCGAAAAGATAACAGATTTCTACGCCTGATAATTGTTGGTCTGCAACATAAGAACAGAAATGATATTCATCTTGACAGAACGCTTGCATCATGCCGAAGATGAGGCAGTACGTCTTTCTGGTGGACGGCTTGCGTGAACTGCGCTGTGCTTACACCAGGAAAGTGCGGGTGGTGGGTCTCGCGGTCAGGCAACTGCACATGATCATGTCCCAGAGGTGTCACGGGGTAAGAGAGCGACGACTAGCATTCACAGACAGACTAGCTCTTGATCCAGGCTCCCTGTCATTCAGACTCTATGAAACAGAATGGGGAAACAGAGGAGAACCACAGCAAAGCTCAGTAATAACACATAAAGATAGTACTATTATGGGTCAAAATAGTGAGCTTCATGATACAAATGATTGAAAGGACATTCTGTTCTCTGGGATCTTTTGCCATTCTACTGTATTTGGTCAAGGAAATGCATGAAGTTAAATGACCTTTCATAAAATCAATACTCTCATATCCTCTGAAATGACATAATAGTTGTTTGCTCTTTGTTATGTCACTTTCCTCATGTTGCGTCATAGTCCTTGCACTGAGCACTGGGTTTTTGTATTTACTGGTGCATTTTAGGGCACTGGCACTCACACGCCTCATATCTCTATGTTTAGGAGCTGGTGTTCACCACTGATGACTGTACAGCCTTGGACCGCCCGCCGATGAGCTGGAGCCGGAAATGACAATGCCACTGGGAGAGAGAGGGAGAGAGAGAGAGGGAGAGGGAGAGAGAGGGAGGGAGGGAGAGAGAGGGAGAGAGAGGGAGAGAGAGAGGGAGAGAGAGAGGGAGAGAGAGAGAGAGAGATATAGTTGGTTATTACTGTGTACGATGCAAAACCCTGCAATGGGGAATTCAAACAGATTTAATGACACTGTATGTTTTCTTTGACAAGTTACTTTGCAAAAAAGTACCTTAGCCTACAAATAAAAGTACATTGACGACATGTTTATGTTACATTGATGTGCTTGGCTGCTTGCTATCTATGAAAGCCTGGGTTTGAGTTGAAGCCTAAATGTTGTGCTTGTTTGTTTCTTCCTGGGCTGAAATGATTTTAATAAGACATCCTAATATGATACACTGTATGATCCATCATCCATCGTTCCAGATGTGATATGACTTCACAAAACGTAACATTCTGGACGGCAGAATTTGTTTATTTCATCAAATATAAAATAGCCTTGTGAATTATAGTGTAAAAACGACCAAAGGGACCACATAATGGCAAGACCCAGAAGACCACAACAGACAGTATGTGCTGCTGATGTACCAGTACTATGATTAAATGCCACCTAGTGGCGCTTGTGGGCTATAGAGTGCACCAAAATATATCCTTGTCTGCGTTAAAAAAGGCAAACCAAAAAGATCTCGCTCTGAAAAAGATCTGATGTTAAAAGATCTGATGTGGTTGGTCAAAAGATCAATTAGTGGAAAAAATATAATAATTGGGCTGCCTGTGTAAACTGTGTCCTAACTTCGATCACCAGTCAGTGGCCACATGCAATGGGTGGGAGCTGAACAACTTAACGCCTATCTATCTAAACTGGGACGTGAAGTTCTTCCAACTACATATATCGTGCGTAAACATAACGGATCTGGACATAGAAAACGACATTTCCATTACGGCCGCGGGAGCGACAGGGTGGGGCTTGTCTTTTTACATCGAAGCAACAATTTATCCTCGATAACTTTGCTGCAGCAGGTGGTCACCGTGTGGCAGTGGACAATCACTGTGAATGAATATGGAACTATGAAGTTGTTTTATGACAACGCGTAGACTGATATGAACTGAAGGCTTATTGTCTTACGTGAAAGGTGTGAAAAATGTTTGGTGCGTGCTTCTAGAGATCAGGTCGTTTTTTTTGTACGAATACTTCTTTAGTTCAACACGATTGAGTGAGACTCAAAATAATTGCTGTCTTCAGAAACTTTTATTACATTTTGCGGTGAAACTATGGCTTTTGCTAGATTAAGCCAAATACTTCGCTTGTCTTCTTTTGAAATGAAAAAGAAGACAAAGCGATATGAACACGTTCATCGAGACATCAATCCTAATGACCAATGGGAAATTATCGGAGAATTGGGTGATGGAGCGTTTGGAAAAGTTTACAAGGTAAGCATTATGGGTTTGTTTCAATGAACTATTATGTTTATAACATCATATAATTGTGTATGACTTCAAAGAGATGATCATGGGCAAGTTGTTGCGCACTGAGGGTAGGAACCACTCCATTTCAGTTGAATCTGCTAGCCCACAGGGGGCACAGGGGCACGTGCCCGGTCATCAAACTTAACGTTTTTTAATTTTTTGTAAATAATGTAAAAAATATTTTGTTTCTCTGTGATATTACTAGCCACCTAGCAATTTTATGAAGTTAGCTCAGATAGTTCCAAATCTCCTAACTAGATACCAAGAAGTCATTTCAGGCTATCAATCAAGTTAGACTAGCAAAATTCTCCAATCTATGGTCAGGCCTAGCCCCCCTCTGGTCCACCCCCAAGCCATCTTCACATACTTTGTGCCCCCTCAGATTTGTGGGGTGCATGACTCCCCTGATAGTACCTCTGCCTATTTGTCAGCCTATAAATTATTTGTAGGCACCACACAATTATATGAAAACAGATGTGCTGGCAATTATGGCATTTTTCTTATTTGGGCTGTCAAAACCGGTTCACTCATGTATCCATCTCAAACAACGTGGTTTATCAAGCTCAAGGGGAAAAAAGTTTAAATGCAAATATAGGGGTAAATTTATGCAATTTCAAAGTCTTTCATCTGCCTTTGAAATGCTTACTACCAGCAACATTCTGTGCCCTATTTCTGAATGACATTTAAAATGACTTTATTCTGATCTTTCTGTAGCCATACCAACCCATTTGTGAAGTGTTTAGTTAATCTGAGTGAGCAAATGAACATGATCGTAGGTAAAAAAAAAAGTTAAAGGCTGAATAATTAATGTTGATTGAGTCAGTCCACAGCGTATCATAAATACCAATGCTTGTGACATCAGATTTATTAATGTTGCCACTTGGACCAGATGTTTCCATGTCAGCAAATGAAGTTATTTGATTGTTTAGGTTTTATTCCTACAGTATTAAATTGGCCCATCACCAAATGATGCATTCTAACCTGCTTACTTACAGGTCTTACTAGTTCCTATAAACCAGGTGGTCTGTTAGTTTCCTGTTGGTGTACACTTGCCATCCTCGCTTTCCGATATGAAGACCACTAGCTGTGAAGGCAGTGCTACAAGTAGCTTACTCCGTTTTCTGATGTGAACAAGTGTCATGTGGGTTTTCGTTATCATCAAGAGTAAGAGATGGTTACTTACCACACCCTGAACGTTTGGACTGACAGTAGGCAGAAGGAGAAATGTCTTGAATACATGAACATTTCACAAAGTGCTGAGGGACGCACAGTAGGGAGTTCCTGGATTTGCACAGTTCAATGCACATTTAACCTCTGTCACCTCTCATCACTAACTTCATAATCATTTTGACGCTAGACTACAACTAGAATGATAATATTTGAATGTTCTTTTGTGCTGATTGTTTTCACCACTTATTGTGAACTTTGAGAGAGATTACTTTCTTTTGATGGGCAGCACACTCTGATCTAATGAGTTGCCTCTGCGCATAAAAACCACATCCTCTCTGGGCAGCTTTAAACATAAATAAAAAAAATAGTTTGTCTTCTGTGCCAATATGAATGTACCATACGATGTAATCGCAATGTTGAGATAATGTTCTTCTTTGTTTTTATGTTTATTATCTCGCTGTCATACTGTGTTCAAACCTGTTCCATCTTGCCTAGACATCTTGTCTCATTCCTTACCCTTCAGGACTGAGAATAAAATTGAGTAAACTACAAGGCATCTTTGGAATTTCAACACTTACAATGGAAACGTGATAATAGACAGTCTCTACATCCTTCCTCCCTGGCTACATGTGATCTCCAGCCCCCATACAGTTTGGCTGTCCTGGAGTGCATGAGGAGGAGTCAGGGTCAGGAGGGAAGCTGTAGGCCGGGAGAGTGATGGAAGCACTTCCTGTATGCCCGTCAGGCTACTGACTAATCAGTCTGTGGGAAGAGAAGAAGCTCCGTCTACAGTGAGTAGACTTAAGGCTCTGTCTCAACGAATCCTAGATTCCTCACAGCCTCTCTTCTCGCCTCCTTCTCAAAACCTATTGGAGAAGAAGATCTGAGGGGCCGTTGGCCTCATGATCTGTGTTTGCTGTACACATCAGGGTAAACAACAGGGCTTTGTTGACATGGTCTCAGGTTTTCCATGTCATGGGGTTATCACGGTATCATGCTCAGGTTGATGGCCCTATTGGCCTGTCAATGTCACTCACCAGATGGTAAGGAGGACATCGTAGTCACTGTCACAGACAGCCATGACTAGAGGTGAGGTACAGTACCTGTCAAAAGTTTGGACACACCTACTCATTCCAGGGTTTTACTTTATTTTTTACTATTTTCTACATCAAAACTGCGAAATAGCACATGGAATCGTGTAGTAATCAAAAAAGTGTTAAACAAATCAAAATAAATGTGAGATTATTCAAAGTAGCCACCCTTTGCCTGGATGACAGCTTTGCAGACTATTGGCATTCTCTCAACTAGCTTCATGAGGTAGTCACCTGGAATGCATTTCAATTAACAGATGTGCCTTGTTAATTTGTGGAATTTCTTTTCATAATGCGTTTGAGCCAATCAGTTGTTGTGACAAGGTAGGGCGTGGTGTACAGAAGATAATCCTATTTGTTAAAAGACCAAGTTCATATGTCAAGAACAGCTCAAATAAGCAAAACGAAATGACAGTCCGTTATTACTTTAAGACATGAAGGTCAGTCAATACGGAAAATGTCAAGAACTTTTGAAAAAATAAAAAAATAACAATAGCGAGACTATATAAGGGGGTAACGGTACAGAATCAATGTGCGGAGGCACCGGTTGAGGTCATATGTACATGTAGGTAGAGTTATTAAAGTGACTATGCTTGGATAATAACAGAGTAGCAGCGGCATAAAAGAGGGGTAGCCAATTGATTAGATGTTCAGGAGTCTTATGACTTGGGGGAAGAAGCTGTTTAGAAGCCTCTTGAGGACCGCCACATGAAAGGAAGACCCAGAGTTACCTCTGCTGCTGAGGAAAAGTTCATTAGAGTTACCAGCCTCAGAAATACCAGCCTAAATAAATGCTTCACAGAGTTCAAGTAACAGACATTTTCCACATCAACTGTTCAGAGGAGACTGTGTGAATCAGGCCTTCATGGTTGAATTGCTGCAAAGAAACGACTACTAAAAGACACCAATAAGAAGAAGACACTTGCTTGGGCCAAGAAACACGACCAATGGACATTAGACTGGTGGAAATCTGTCCTTTGGTCTGATTAGTCCAAATGTGAGAGTTTTGGTTCCAACCGCCGTGTCTTTGTGAGACGCAGAGTAGGTGAATGGATAATCTCTGCATGTGTGGTTCCCACCGTAAAGCATGGAGGTGTGATGGTGTGGGGGTGCGTTGTTGGTGACAGTCAGTGATTTATTTAGAATTCAAGGCACACTTAACCAGCATGGCTACCACAGCATTCTGCAATGATACGCCATCCCATCTGGTTTGCGCTTAGTGGGACTATAATTTGTTTTTCAACAGGGCAATGACCCGAAACATACCTCCAGGCTGTGTAAGGGCTATTTGACCAAGAAGGAGAGTGATGGAGTGCTGCATCAGATGACCTGGCCTCCACAATCACCTGACTTCAACCCAATTGAGATGATTTGGGATGAGTTGGACTGCAAAGTGAAGGAAAAGCAGCCAACAAGTGCTCCGCATATGTGGGAACTCCTTCAAGACTGTTGGAAAAGCCTTGCAGGTGAAGTTGGTTGAGAGAATGCCAAGAGTGTGCAAAGCTGTCATCAAGGTCATCCGACCTCCCGGGTGGCGCAGTGGTCTAGGGCACTGCATCGCAGTGCTAGCTGCGTCACCAGAGTCTCTGGGTTCGCGCCCAGGCTGGGCTGGGTTCGCGCCCAGGCTCTGTCGCAGCCGGCCGCAACCGGGAGGTCCGTGGGGCGACGCACAATTGGCATAGCGTCGTCCGGGTTAGGGAGGGTTTGGCCGGTAGGGATATCCTTGTCTCAGTATGTAAAAAAAAAATAAAAAAATAAAAAAATAAAAATAAAAATAAAAAAATGTTATAAAATGTATGCACTCTACTGTAAGTCGCTCTGGATAAGAGCGTCTGCTAAATGACTAAATGTAAATGTAATGTAATGGATGGCTACTTTGAAGAATCTAAAATATAAATATATTTTGATTTTGTTTAACACGTTTTTTGGTTACTACATGATTCCATGTGTTACTTCATAGTTTTGATGTCTTCACTATTGTTCTACAATGTATAAAATAGTCAAAATAAGGGAAAAACCCTTGAATGAGTAGTCCAAACTTTTGACTGGTACTGTACATAAATCTCCCCACATGTGCTATTGCTGAGACAGGAGCATGTCCCACTTCCTGCTGACCCATATGTCACAGGATGTTTTTTATCTGTACGGCCGCCGCCAAACCCTTAAGCACAAGGGCCGAAATGTTCCCTTTACTTTTTAATGGGACATGTGCCGCTGCGCAGGCTTCCTGGCTGCTGCTGCTTGGTACTGTACGTTTTCCTAGTTGCCTTAGTTAGCCTAGCATTACCTGAGTAATGCACCCCAAATGCCACCTTATTTCCTATATTGTGAACTACCTTTGACCACAAAGTACTAGTGCACTATGTAGGGACTAGGGTGCTGTTGTGATAGCACTTTAGTGCTCCAGAGCTGGTAATCTGTGGGGTCCAGTTGTGGCCGGCCTGGCTGATAAGTGCTCTCCTGGGTGGGTGTGGACAGCACGCTCCTTTGTGACGATCTCTCACTCACCACGCTCTCCTGTAGAGGCTCGTCCCCCATGACTTCCCAGCACCCTGTCGGTATGTCTGTGGCAGGTTGCCTTGGTGACTGTCTGAGTTGGAGTGTGGGCGAGGGAGTAATTTGTGAGAACATCATGAGTTAACTTGTCATAACCACTAAATCAGTTTTGAAATACATTGACGCTAGCCTATATCAGAGGCAAAGCACAATACATGATGTAACAGCACTGCTAAAGTAATCAAACAACACATGCCTTTTGTGCAGTCTATCAAAGCACCATGTTTCACGTTTTCATCAAGTTAGGAGACACATTTACAAATAATAATTAAAAAAATGTTTTTATTAGTAAGGGCTTATATAGTCCTGTTTCACTGTATGTACAAGTGGTAACCTGTACAGGTGTGAAATAGAAATGTGGTTTTTGCATACCTCTCTCCCCCTGAGACACAGCAAATGTACTGGACTATATTCTTTTTAGTCATGCATACAGATATAGGATCTTAATTTGAACCTGTTTGCTACAGCAGGAAAATAATCCTGCAGCAAAACAAAATGTAAATTATTATTTGGACATTTTTGTAGGGGTTGATACATTTTCCTTAAGGGAAAATCAAGTTTGTAATTTCAAAGTGGAAATTATAAACTTTCAGAGGCCTTTTTAAACCCCGAATACACTAAATGTGAAGATCCTACATCAGTACTGACTCGATAGCTCTATGTTCGAGCTACAGTGTACTAACCTGCCTATCCTAAGAGACGTGCTGCAGCGAGTTCTTCACTGTTGTTTTGAGCTTGAAACCTTTCACAATACCTCACAGCGAAACCACCACATCCTCAGACAGCAGCACTATTCCTTTTGGGGTTCAGCATTTGAACTTCTCTGCTGTGTCCTACATCCGTGTGGAACAACTGTAAAGAAAGCTACAGTAAGAATTCAACCCTGTATAATCCTCAGCTTATGTAACACAAGAGAAGTAGAATGTCCCCAGTGGAAAGAGAAAAGGCTGTGGATGGCTTAGGATGTGATGGCTGTCTACTGGGGGTGTGAACGTTTAAACTTGGGATCACTAACAGGTTTCGATCATCATAAAGGGAAAAAGGAAACAAATAACGCAACAATGCTTTAATGTTAGTAAGAGGAGATCTGCATCTTTCAAATTATTTACCACGGATATAAAGCACTCTGCACATCATTATCGTTGAGAAAGGCAAACGACAGCAACAAAGTCCTGTATGGCAATACTTTTGAGACGTTACATGAGAAGGTGGTGAAATGCAAACTTTTCAAGGTGTAATTGAGGTACAGTAATGGTAGTACAGGTGCAATGCTGAACCATCTGAAAATGACGCACCGTGAGACCCAAATCATTGCTGGCAGCACCACATGCCCCACGCAACAGACATTAGACAGCTTCACACAGAAGAGGTGCAATAAGGGACTGAGTGAGAAAATGACAGCACTGATTACAGAAATGATTGTAGTTGATATGCAGCCATTGTCAATGGTAGAGGATGTTGGCTTCAATTCCCTGATGCCATTATCTAGAACCAGACTACAACATGCCATGTCGAAAAAACTGTGATGGCCCGGAAATTCTACAACGATTCTTCTGCAAGTACAAAGCGCGAGCTCTCAAACCCCATACGTTTTTTATTTATTTTTACAAATCGATACTTGGAGTCAAAGAATCTATACAATATCGTCCAAAATAATATTGCAATAAGCAATTGTATAGATTTTTTCCCTCTATAGTGCAGTACTTATCAGGGCCCTATGGGTCCTGGTTAAATGTAGTGTACTACTTATCAGAGCCCTATGGGCCCTGGTCAAATGTAGTGCCCTATAAATGCAATCGGGTTTCATTTGGGACACATCTATGTGCAGCAGCAACATCACAGTAGCGATTAACACTAATCAATAGCTAGGCTAGTTAGTATCCTGTTATTTCTGTTCAGTAGGATACAATGCATTTCAAACATTATCATGTTCATTGTACTTCTAGAGAACTCTGCCAGACTTTATGCAGAATCCTAGACCTACTTTTGATAAATAGAATGGGATGATAGCCACACGCATGATGAAGGCTTTTATCTCAAGCGACTGACTGTTAACGCATACAGCAACTGTTGTATGCCCGTGGACTAATTACACACTCAGTCGAGGGTCTCAACTTACTGTTGACAGTTATAATGGGTACAATTTCAAAATTTGGTTGTGCATCAGCATTTTTATTTATTTTTTGATTGGTAAATTAGTCTAGCGGCCAGCTATCTAAACTTGTAGTAAGCATGGTCAAATTACCAACCGGGATGGAGCCCATTGATCATCAGTTATCATACACTGCTCAAAAAAATAAAGGGAACATTTAAACAACACAATGTAACTCCAAGTCAATCACACTTCTGTGAAATCAAACTGTGCACTTAGGAAGTGTAACATAACTTTAAACCGTCCCCTCGCCCCGACACGGGCGCGAACCAGGGACCCTCTGCACACATCAACAACTGACACCCACGAAGCGTCGTTACCCATCGCTCCACAAAAGCCGTGGCCCTTGCAGAGCAAGGGGCAACACTACATCTAGGTTTCAGAGCAAGTGACGTAACTGATTGAAACGCTACTAGCGCGTACCCGCTAACTAGCTAGCCATTTCACATCCGTTACACTCACCCCCCTTTCAACCTCCTCCTTTTCCGCAGCAACCAGTGATCCGGGTCAACAGCATCAATGTAACAGTATAACATTAAACCGTCCCCTCGCCCCGACACGGGCGCGAACCAGGGACCCTCTGCACACATCAACAACAGTCACCCACGAAGCGTCGTTACCCATCGCTCCACAAAAGCCGCGGCTCTTGCAGAGCAAGGGGCAACACTACATCTAGGTTTCAGAGCAAGTGACGTAACTGATTGAAACGCTACTAGCGCGTACCCGCTAACTAGCTAGCCATTTCACATCCGTTACAGAAGCAACACTGATTGACAATAAATGTCACATGCTGTTGTGCAAATGGAATAGACAACAGGTGGAAATTATAGGCAATTAGCAAGACACCCCCAATAAAGGAGTGGTTCTGCAGGTGGTGACCACAGACCACTTCTCAGTTCCTATGCTTCCTGGCTGATGTTTTGGTCACTTTTGAATGCTGGCGGTGCTTTCACTCTAGTGGTAGCATGAGACGGAGTCTACAACCCACACAAGTGGCTCAGGTAGTGCAGCTCATCCAGGATGGCACATCAATGCGAGCTGTGGCAAGAAGGTTTGCTGTGTCTGTCAGCGTAGTGTCTAGAGCATGGAGGCGCTACCAGGAGACAGGCCAGTACATCAGGAGACGTGGAGGAGGCCGTAGGAGGGCAACAACCCAGCAGCAGGACCGCTACCTCCACCTTTGTGCAAGGAGGAGCAGGCGGAGCACTGCCAGAGCCCTGCAAAATGACCTCCAGCAGGCCACAAATGTGCATGTGTCTGCTCAAACGGTCAGAAACAGACTCCATGAGGGTGGTATGAGGGCCCGACGTCCACAGGTGGGGGTTGTGCTTACAGCCCAACACCGCGCAGGACGTTTGGCATTTGCCAGAGAACACCAAGATTGGCAAATTCGCCACTGGCGCCCTGTGCTCTTCACAGATGAAAGCAGGTTCACACTGAGCACATGTGACAGACGTGACAGAGTCTGGAGACGCCGTGGAGAACGTTCTGCTGCCTGCAACATCCTCCAGCATGACCGGTTTGGCGGTGGGTCAGTCATGGTGTGGGCTGGCATTTATTTGGGGGGCCGCACAGCCCTCCATGTGCTCCAGAGGTAGTCTGACTGCCATTAGGTACCGAGATGAGATCCTCAGACCCCTTGTGAGACCATATGCTGGTGCGGTTGGCCCTGAGTTCCTCCTAATGCAAGACAATGCTAGACCTCATGTGGCTGGAGTGTGTCAGCAGTTCCTGCAAGAGGAAGGCATTGATGCTATGGACTGGCCCGCCCGTTCCCCAGACCTGAATCCAATTGAGCACATCTGGGACATCATGTCTCGCTCCATCCACCAACGCCACGTTGCACCACAGACTGTACAGGAGTTGGTGGATGCTTTAGTCCAGGTCTGGGAGGAGATCCCTCAGGAGACCATCCGCCACCTCATCAGGAGCATGCCCAGGCGTTGTAGGGAGGTCATACAGGCACGTGGAGGCCACACACACTACTGAGCCTCATTTTGACTTGTTTTAAGGACATTACATCAAAGTTGGATCAGCCTGTAGTGTGGTTTTCCACTTTAATTTTGAGTGTGACTCCAAATCCAGACCTCCATGGGTTGATACATTTTCCATTGATAATTTTTGTGTGATTTTGTTGTCAGCACATTCAACTATGTAAAGAAAAAAGTATTTAATAAGAATATTTCATTCATTCAGATCTAGGATGTGTTATTTTAGTGTTCCCTTTATTTTTTTGAGCAGTGTATATTAAAAATGTAAACATTTGCCTCCACCCTATGGCAAAATGTGTAGAATTGCAGGAAATTAACTTTAAAACACATGATTTATCTTCACTGTCATGAGGGGGTGCTAAAATGGGGGGGGGTGTATGGATTTGCCCATCTCTTTATTGTCTGTACCTGATATGCTTCATATGAGAATCAAACAAACAAGCCTGGTGTTCCCAGGACCCAAACCCAAAGCTGCCTGAGACGTATTTTTCATAATGATAAGTTGATTTGAGTCATCTTCAGAGGGAGATTAAGATTTACTAGGCAGCCCACTGTTAACAAGAATTGTAGACATGACATTCCTGTTCAGAGAAATGTTCAGGGTTGTACATCTTAACGCCAGGGCAAAGGTTAAGCACACATTCTCTAGAGATGGGCTGGGCTGGGGCTGGGATTAGTGTCCTGTCAGCCTGTGTGCGTGTGCACTCTGGAAAAGTGCACAGTACAGTGTACATGCAGGCAGGCCCACGCCTCGGCACACCGCCTCATGGTTACTGTACTGTATGCTGCTATCAACCTGGAAGTGATTGGCCCCAGGAGGCTGTGCCAGCAGCAGCAGAGAGCAGACACGCACCACCCGCTGAGCCCAGTGTGTCTGCTCCTCTTCTTTCACAGCCAGGTGTAGTAATCTGCCCAGTGAACGTCACTCCACTAACTGGATCTGTGTGTGTGTGTGTGTGTGTGTTCTCATCACGTACCCCAGAGGCAGGGAAGAAGAAGCTGATCCCTCGTTTTACTGCTTTGACCTTTTGTGGAGCACTGAGAGGATGAGCGACTTCTCCCATGAAGGGACGCCAACAGGCGGTTACAGGCGGTCACAGACAGGCGGGCTATAGCAAAAGAGAGGGGCCTGTGACGTTTAGTTGCCCCTGACATCCATGGAAATGTTGGGCACAACAATCCACTGAAGTTGTTTTGTTCCTCAGTGGGATGATTGGGTTAGAGAGAGCACTGCTTTGTTGTTCCTCAGTGGGATGATTGGGTTAGAGAGAGCACTGCTTTGTTGTTCCTCAGTGGGATGATTGGGTTAGAGAGAGCACTGCTTTGTTGTTCCTCAGTGGGATGATTGGGTTAGAGAGAGCACTGCTTTGTTGTTCCTCAGTGGGATGATTGGGTTAGAGAGAGCACTGCTTTGTTGTTCCTCAGTGGGGTGATTGGGCTAGAGAGAGCACTGCTTTGTTGTTCCTCATTGGGATGATTGGGTTAGAGAGAGCACTGCTTTGTTGTTCCTCAGTGGGATGATCGGGTTAGAGAGAGCACTGCTTTGTTGTTCCTCAGTGGGATGATTGGGTTAGAGAGAGCACTGCTTTGTTGTTCCTCAGTGGGATGATTGGGTTAGAGAGAGCACTGCTTTGTTGTTCCTCATTGGGATAATTGGGTTAGAGAGAGCACTGCTTTGTTGTTCCTCAGTGGGATGATTGGGTTAGAGAGAGCACTGCTTTGTTGGTCCTCAGTGGGATGATTGGGTTAGAGAGAGCACTGCTTTGTTGGTCCTCAGTGGGATGATTGGGTTAGAGAGAGCACTGCTTTGTTGTTCCTCAGTGGGATGATTGGGTTAGAGAGAGCACTGCTTTGTTGTTCTCTGCTGTGATAATGGAGATGAGGAAGAGGTGGTGTTGTGAGCCAGTTTTTCTGTCTGTTAGTACAATTAGGTTAGTGTGAGTATACAGCTCTATGCTCACCCAGCACCACTATTCCTTCTCCTCCAGTGGAGAGACTGCAGAGCCGTTTATGCCTTCCAGGAAGTCAGTGCTCCCTTGTGAGGCACAATGAGGCATTTCAGTGTCATTTCCTCTGTGTACAGTACAGCCCCTTCCCTCCCCCATAGACAGACAGACAGACAGAGCATCTTCCCATCTGTTAGTCTATCTCTCTCTCTCCCTCTCTCCACCCCCCCAACTCAACTGAAGCCCAGAAGCACATTCCTGGGTCGTGTTCCCAATGAGCTGCAGAGCAGGGTGGGGGATTGGCCTTTTACAAGGCCGAGTAGACGCGAGCAGAGAAGAGGTAATGACTCCATCAGGCACGAGCAGCGTGCACCTTTCTCCAAGCCTCAGAATGTGACAGCGTGCACCTTTCTCCAAGCCTCAGAATGTGACAGCGTGCACCTTTCTCCAAGCCTCAGAATGTGACAGCGTGCACCTTTCTCCAAGCCTCAGAATGTGACAGCGTGCACCTTTCTCCAAGCCTCAGAATGTGACAGCGTGCACCTTTCTCCAAGCCTCAGAATGTGACAGCGTGCACCTTTCTCCAAGCCTCAGAATGTGACAGCGTGCACCTTTCTCCAAGCCTCAGAATGTGACAGCGTGCACCTTTCTCCAAGCCTCAGAATGTGACAGCGTGCACCTTTCTCCAAGCCTCAGAATGTGACAGCGTGCACCTTTCTCCAAGCCTCAGAATGTGACAGCGTGCACCTTTCTCCAAGCCTCAGAATGTGATAAAGAGAGAGATAAAAGTATGGAGAGAGGGATGGAAAGCGAGAGTGCGGGGTTAGCGAGCTTGGTTATGCAGACTCGTTAAGCGGGAATTGTGACCTAACGGGGCCCCCTGTTGACTCTGAGATGGGGGTTTCCGTGGTGGGAGCAGAGCCGTTTCCTGGATGTGGTGATGAAATACAAATGCTCTGCGACGCATTGTCAGATACATTATCATGTCTCTCCAGTCACACACTGTGTGCAAAGGTTAGGTTTCCTAACCATGTGACCTCACCAGGAAAAGTCCTCATTTTAAAGAAGGCCCTGGAGTTATTCCATCTTCGGGAACTCTCAGGGTTGTAATTATGGTAGGCCAGTGTCTCCAGGCGTGTGCGTGACTACACTGTTTACCCAGATGTTTTCCCACAGACCCCTCAGGCACTGGACCCCACCAGGCTGTTTAGTCTGCAGCCTCGCATCCAGGTCATTGGGAGTAGCTTGAGCTAGCCTCACTCACTCACTCACTCACTGACTCACTCACTCACTCACTCACTTGCGCAAAACTATCAGTGTAGATGAAGGGGAGGAGACGGGTTAAAGAAGGATTTTTAAGCCTTGAGACAATTGAGACATGGATTGTATATGTGTGCCATTCAGAAGGTGAATGGGCAAGACTAAATATTTAAGTGCCTTTGAACGGGGTATGGTAGTAGGTGCCAGGCGCACCGATTTGTGTCAAGAACTGGAACGCTGCTGGATTTTTCATGCTCAACAGTTTCTCGTGTGTATCAAGAATGGTCCACCACCCAAAGGACATCCAACCAACTTGACACAACTGTGGGAAGCATTGGAGTCAACATGGGCCATCATCCCTGTTTGACATCTTGTAGAGTTCATGCCTGACTAATTGAGGTTCTTCTGAGGCCAAAGGAGTTGCAACTCAATATTAGAAAGGTGTTCCTAATGTTTGGTATACTCAGTGTATATCTATCTGCCTATACTATAGATAAAGACAGATACGTCTCTCTCTCCTTTGACTTTTACTTCTTTTTCTCCCATTGTTAACTCACAACATCCTTTCTCTTTACATTTTTTGTTGCTTTCTCTCTCTGTATCGCACAGTCTTTGCTCTCTCTGCTCTCATACACACACACACACACACACACACACACACACACACACACACACACACACACACACACACACACACACACTATTATGTAGAGATCACACACCTTTCCCAGAGCACAACTTGTTTAACCTAGATGTATTCATTCTCAGAACTATAACCTCTGACAGAGACCTGTACTTCCTGTCTGTTGTCATGTGGTCACCACTTACTCACCCCTCCTGATGCTGGTTTATCATGCAGTTGGGGACAGTGTTTCTAACTCATTTGTAGTGCCATGTCAATGTGGATGGATGGGCTGGCTGACTGCATGGCTACAGTGGTTCCTCCTTCTCCTTAGCTCTTACAGGGTGTGCAGGTTCCTTTCCTGTTGTGCTTTTTAAGCCATTAAGTAAAACTTTTATTAGACTCTTGTGTTTGTCAGTGTTTTTTGTCTCTGCTAGGGTTTTGATTACGTTTTATTTCACACACACACACACACACACACACACACACACACACACACACACACACAGAGGAATTAATTTGGTGGGCGGTGGCCCAGATATGGTTCTTGAAGTCCAACCTATATTGTCAAATTTAGTTTCCAGTATTTAATATGTGACATATGTTAACTCACTAAGACTAGTAACTTTAACTCCATGAAGTCCGTTTGCTTATTTCGCAATATATGAGACTCGTGATGTCTTCACTACCTTTTCAATTGTAGTCACATGAGAAAAACACGGAAGTTCATTTCGAAACGGGGTGGTTTTCGCAAGTTCAATTTCCTTCCTAACGCCCCTACTAGTTAACCATGGCCGGGCCCCACCTATGATTTTTCTTAGTATTACTCAATATACCCTCTGATAAAATTCACTGTCCTCGTGTAGCCTATTTAAATAGCCCCCTTGTGCAGAAATTATGCCTGTAGCCTACTTCCTGTGTGCTGACCTTTTCACATTTACCAGTCACCCAATAGATAATAACGCCTGTTAGGATAGAATCGCAAAGCAAAATTAATATATATGGAAAGTCAACGTGAAGGCTTTTTAAATGAATGTATAAATGGCTCGATATCCTTCATCTCATGAACACTAAATGAGGACAAGATGGTGTAAATATTGACATGTTGACTCCTTTATCTTCTAGGCCAAAAACAAGGAGACTGGAGAGCTGGCTGCGGCCAAGGTGATTGAGACAAAGACTGAAGAGGAGCTGGAGGACTACATGGTGGAGATAGACATCCTGGCCAAGTGTGACCACCACTACATTATCAAGCTGCTAGATGCCTTCTACCACGACGCCAAGCTCTGGGTAAGACCTCCGGGCCGCCAGTGGGCCACCCATGAGCCACTGTGCCGACGGTGAGCCGGAACTGGACCCGGTGGAGTTTGTACTGGAACTCCCAAAACTGTTAGCCAAATCAATGGTCTGATCCATTCCAGAGCCCTCTATTACAGAATAGGTTCTGACCTAACCTGATGGTGAACCTTTATAGATTCTATGAGGCTCTAGCTAGATTGTTCACTTCCTCCCTCTATGCTACCTTTTTTTCTCTCTCTCTCATTATTGAATACACTGCAGTTTTGCATGTACTTTGTAGTCTGCCCGTGTCTTCCAAGACAAACACTAGTGACCTTATGAAGCGTGCTGGTCCCGGACATCAAGTATCCTAGTAATTACAAAATGTAGCAAAAAAAGGAAAATGGTCACAAGCCAACAAGTTATTGTTAAAACAAATAATCTAGCACACTGTTCATAGTGCAGCAACACTTTATGATGCTATTCTGATACACACTGTTCATACTGCAGCAACACTTTATGATGTTATTCTGATACACACTGTTCATACTGCAGCAACACTTTATGATGCTATTCTGCTACACACTGTTCATACTGCAGCAACACTTTATGATGTTATTCTGATACACACTGTTCATACTGCAGCAACACTTTATGATGTTATTCTGATACACACTGTTCATACTGCAGCAACACTTTATGATGTTATTCTGATACACACTGTTCATACTGCAGCAACACTTTATGATGTTATTCTGATACACACTGTTCATACTGCAGCAACACTTTATGATGCTATTCTGTTGCACACTGTTCATACTGCAGCAAAATGTTATGTTACTCTGAACTGTGATACACATTGGGTTGGATTCTGACATTTATGATTCATTATTTATCTGACTATAGTATTTTTGTGACTATCATTGCATGACCGAATGTGACCTTTGAAACCATGACCTGGATGTAAGTGCAGTATAAACTCGACAGCTAAAAGCCAAAGTGATGTAAGACTGCTGAGTTGAAATGGTCATAGAGGCGGAAGTGTAGATTATCTTAAAGCTGCATTATGTAGCTTTTTGGGTGATATTTCACAGCAGTTTAAACTGAAATTAAACAAACTAGTTCAATTTTAGCACCCAGGAAATAGTCGGAGCAGTGTCTGCATAGTGCAGCTTTAAGTGTGGTTCTTACAGACCAAGTAGATGCCAAGAATGTTCTACATTTCATTCCAACCTCATACCGATTTTAAATGGCTGTGTACACAAAATGATTCCATCTCTCATAGGGTTCAGAGTAGAAGGTTAACAGACAGAGGAGTGGGGTATGACATCATACGGCTTTAGTGCAGTGTTGGGGCACCTTGTACATGGCAGCAGGTCTATTGCTCCCCTTCCCCAGCTGTTCAAAACCCAGAGGCTTGTTGCACCCCTGCTAGGGCATAGCTGAAATTCCACAGTGCGAAAGGTACATTCTCCTTTCTACAAGGCCTCTGCATCGAGACTGTGTCAGCTCATTGTGTTTTGATAAAGGGCAGTGTGCAAATACACGTACAGCTTTCCAACCACACATTTCCTGTCTGTGTGTGTCCTTGGTGGGGTTTCAGTATTCTCTCTGATCTCGTTCTCAACTATTCTACATTTAAAATGGTGCAGCCTATCATTGAGTGTACATGGGCAATATAGTTCGACATCAATGTGATCTTATTCAAGAGGCCCAGGTTATTTCCTCCCTCCAGAGTAAGTAGCCAGATGCAGTGCTCACTTATACACCACTTCCCACTATTTATTTATGCTAATGGGTCTATTAAGATCGGCAGTTTAGATGACACAATAGAACTATGTCATACTTGGATATCATCAGAAAGAATCAGGTTATAGTTTGGCCTCTCTCTCTCTCCAGTGTCAGAACAACCCAATATGTTTCTGGGTGGGGATGAGTCGTCTGACCATAACACCTCCACACTAACACTGGCACCACAAAGCGAGAGTATTGCCTCTCCCTGGCCAAGGGCCAGTGCCAAGGGGATGACTAAAAATGTGTGATCCCTGGAGGATGCCAGTCTGCCTAGGCTGGGTGCGGTGTCTCTGCTGAAGAGACGCTGCAGACGGAACCGGCAGTTGGGCTGCGGGCCTCAGAAACCCCCCTTTCAGCCGGAGAGCACATTCCGCTGCCCACCTACTCTGCTCTGGGGAGAGAGAGAAGGCTGTTTGTTCTCATTTAGGAACAATCTGTTTTCCAGCCACAGCGTGAGAAACAGGGGGCCTTTACCGTAGGGTAGCTAATTGACTGCTGACATTAACACACACAGACGTACACACACACACACACACACACACACACACACACACACACACACACACACACACACACACACAGACATGATCATGGACAGTAGACACACACACACACACACACACACACACACACACACACACACACAGAGGCGTAGACAGCAGACACACATTTTATAAGCTCACTTCTGGAATCACTCCATCTTGACTAACTAGCCAACTTCTGATCTATCAAACAGACCCTGTCTTACAGGACCAGTTACGTTTTTCAATATTAGTTGAGAGGGACTGCAGCCATGAATGTTTCCATCTGGAGATCAACCAATAATAAATTCTAGAACTCTATTAGTAGGTGTTAACAGATGGATGGTGTGTCTCTTAGTGTGCAGTCAGTGTAGTCTACTGCCACTCCTAGGGCCAACACAAAACCCTACTGCACACTGTGAGACAGAGTGTAATTAGTATGTATAATTTATTCCTTGTGAATAAGTCTATCTCCTTGAGGCTGCCTCTTGACGAAGAGAGGGCTCTGTCTAAAGAAATGCTGCTGTGTTCAGTTGATACCAAGCAGAGGTAGAGATGGAGACTGGGAGAGGAACTATTAAACAGGAGGTGAATGATGTGTAGGATTCTTGTTTTTATCCCCCCAGCACAGCGCCACTCCGTTTACAGTAAATATGCCCTCATCCTCTTTTGTTCACTATCTCACTCCCTTCTACCCACCATCTCAGTGGAGCTACAGTACATCACGTAGAGCAACGTGTTGTCTGTCTATTACTGTTCTTCATTCTGAATCCATCCTGAGGACATACTGTAATGTACCATCAAATCAAGCCTTATTTATACAGCACATTTCAGACATGCAATACAATGTGCTTAACAGGAAAAAATAAAAAACTATTAAATAAAAGCTGAAATATTTACTACACAACAAACATAAGATAAAATAGCTAAAGAATAATTTGAGTCAGACATAATTTGAGTCAGTTGGAGGTGTACCTGTGGATGCATTTCAAGGCCTACCTTCAAACTCAGTGCCTCTTTGCTTGACATCATGGGAAAATCAAAAAGAAATCAGCCAAGACCTCAGTCAAAAATTGTAGACCTCCACAAGTCTGGTTCATCCTTGGGAGCAATTTTCAAAACGTCTGAAGGTACCACGTTCATCTGTACAAACAATAGTACGCAAGTATAAACACCATGGAACCACACGTTCTGTCTCCTAGAGATGAACGTACTTTGGTGCGAAAAGTGCAAATCAATCCCAGAACAACAGCAAAGGACCTTGTGAAGATGCTGGAGGAAACGGGTAAAAAATGATCTATATCCATAGTAAAACGAGTCCTATATCAACAAAACCTGAAAGGCTGCTCAGTAAGGAAGAAGCCACTGCTCCAAAACCGCCATAAAAAAGCCAGATGGTAAAAAAGGCCAGACTATGGTTTGCAACTTCACATGGGGACAAAGATCGTACTTTTTGGAGAAATGTCCTCTGGTCTGATGAAACAAAAATAGAACTGTTTGGCCATAATGACCATCGTTATGTTTGCAGGAAAAAGGGAGAGGCTTGCAAGCCGAAGAACACCATCCCAACCGTGAAGCACGCAGGTGGCAGCATCATGTTGTGGGTGTGCTTTGTTGCAGGAGGGACTGGTGCACTTCCCAAAATAGATGGCATCATGAGGAAATAAAATTGTGGATATATTGAAGCAACATCTCAAGACATCAGTCAGGAAGTTAAAGCTTGGTCGCAAATGTGTCTTCCAAATGGACAATGACCCCAAGCATACTTGCAAAATTGCTTAAGGACAACAAAGTCAAGGTATTGGAGTGGCCCTCACAAAGACCTGACCTCAATCCTATAGAAAATGTGTGGGCAGAACTGAAAAAGCGTGTGCGAGCAAGTAGGCCTACAAACCTGACTCAGTTTCACCAGCTCTGTCAGGAGGAATGGGCTAAAATTCACCCAACTTATTGTGGGAAGCTTGTGGAAGGCTACCCGAAACGTTTGACCCAAGATAAACAATTTAAAGGCAATGCTACCAAATACTAATTGAGTGTATGTAAACTTCTGACCCACTGGGAATGTGATGAATGAAATTAAAGCTGAAATAAATCATTCTCTCTACTATTATTTGGACATTTCACATTCTTCAAATAGTGGTGCTCCTAACTGACCTAAGACAGGGAATTTTTACTAGGATTAAATGTCAGGAATTGTGAGAAACTGAGTTTAAATGTATTTGGCTAAGGTGTATGTAAACTTCCGACTTCAACTATATATATATATATATATAATATTACTACCATTCAAGTTTGGGGTCACTTGGAGTCGCCTCTTCACTGTTGAAGGAAATGTCTGAGTTCTTCTGTGTTCTTTTTGCCCATCTTAATCTTTTCTTTTTATTAGCCAGTCTGAGATATGGCTTTTTCTTTGCAACTGGGTACTATTTAATGAAGCTGCCAGTTGAGGACTTGTGAGTCGTCTGTTTCTCAAACTACACACTCTAATGTACTTGCTCAGTTGTGCACCGGGGCCTCCCACTGCTCTTTCTATTCTGGTTAGAGCCAGTTTGCGCTGTTCTGTGAAGGGAGTAGAACACAGCGTTGTACGAGATCTTCAGTTTCTTGGCAATTTCTTGCATGGAATAGTCTTCATTTCTCATAACAAGAATAGACTGACGAGTTTCAGAAGAATGTTCATTTGTATTTGGACATTTTGAGCCTGTAATCGAACCCACAAATGCTGATGCTCCAGATAGTCAAATAATCTAAAGAAGGCCAGTTTTATTGCTTCTTTAATCAGGACAACTGTTTTCAGCTGTGCTAACATAATTGAAAAAGGGTTTTCGAATTTATAATTAGCCTTTTAAAATGATAAACTTGGATTAGCTAACACAACGTGCCATTGGAACACAGGAGTGATGGTTGCTGATAATGGGCCTCTGTACGCCTATGTAGATATTCCATAAAAATATCTGCCGTTTCCAGCTACAATAGTCATTTACAACATTAACAATGTCTACACTGTATTTCTAATCAATTTGATGTTGTTTTAATGGACAAAAAAATTTGCTTTTCTTTCAATTGTAAGGACATTTCTAAGTGACCCCAAACTTTTGAACGGTAGTGTGTATGTATGTGTATATACAAACAAACAAACTGAACAGTACCGGACCCAAGATCGAATCTTATAGAATGTGATATGTATTTTCTCTGAATTATGTTCTCCAAGGGTGACAAACTTTCGAACCTGTTAAATGGGTCCTAAACCAATTTTAGAACTGTACCTGTCTATCACTGGAACGTTACTCAATTCCCAAAGTGTCACTATGCATAATGCTGATTCTGTTCATGATGGAGAAAAGATGTCCGGGAGATTTCTTAGAAGATGATGTTGCAAATCAGTGTCGGTACACAGTTGAATGAACTTAAATACCACGTCAATGTCGCCAAAGTGCTACCTAAGCCAGTTTACTTGTGTATCTCACACAGTGGTTGCAAGTCTGCACCAGCATCAGCTCAACTTAACTTGCCCGACTGAGCAGTCAGTGGCATAAATTCAGAGTGCTTAGCCAGTGAAACGGCATCTTTTAACAGTCATCAATTATTAAGATAGTTCTCTCCAAGAGGAACATACAGGCTGTAGTTTGTATGCGGTCTGACCAGTTGGATCACATCTTTCCCCAGTGCAAAATTGCTCTTGTCATCTGGAAACCATGCCAACATTCCCTCAAAGGGAGAAAACTGCTGTAATTTACCTACAGTAGCAGCGATAGATACAATTATCATTAGATTCCACTAAAAACTTCCTGTTGTCTATACATAAGACCACAAGCTGATAAAGCATTTTACAGTAGGTGTTTATCATGAAGTCATTTGAATGGCATTCAGTGGACACAGCCAATGTTAAGTTTGTACCAGGTATGCCTTCCTCTTAAGTCTATTTACCTAGCTTGTCATCCACATCTAAAGTATTTGTTGATGAGAGGATAAATAGGGATTTAGGAAAAACCACAAATTGACCTCAAACTCCAGTGGATCCAATGTTAATACAAGGCCTCAAACACCACTTTTTAAAATCACCTTATGCCTCATAAGACGCCCTTGTTTTACTGTGGAGGCTAGCCAAGACTGACCGGAACATGGGCACCACCCTCGGCTGGGGATGGAGTCGTGTGTGTGTGTCCACTTATGTACAGTGACTACCTGTAAGTCCTCCATTAGTTTTGTTGCTTTGACAATGGTGTTATAGCACAGAGGTGAATTAATGGGTTGGAGAGGGCCTTTTTTGCTATGGCAACACAAGACCTAGTCTGTGTTACTCAATCGTCAGGGGATTATGTAACACTGAGATATGTATGCTGTTGATGAACAGTGACAAACCATCTGAGTGCCTTGGATAAAGAAACATGCACGTGCGTGCGAACACACCTCTTTGAAAATTTGAGGTGCTCTCAGAATCCCTTAAACAACGCCGGTATGTTAAAGTTACTGTACCCCACCAACCCTCGAGTCATGTGGAATATGATCAAAACACCTTTCTACTCTGGCTTTATTGTGCTCGGCCCCCTGTTGACTTGCATGACACATTCATAAGTAGCCTTTGACAGTGCAGATGCACGGGATTGTTGTCAGTGGGCTTTTTTTCTATTCTGTTTCTGCCTTTCCTCAGCTCTTGCTGTTTCGTCTTGGCAGGGATGGTATTTGGTTTATGTTACAGTGACAGTCTGTTATCGCATCCATCGCTAAACACACACTGACTGTAGTGCTGTTCTGTACGGCCACGGTGAGTATCGCCTATAGCGACACAAGGCATGATTGAGAGGGCTTTCAACACAGATGTCAGAGACAGGAGTGTACGACTAGAAAGGGAGCTGTTGGTTAATCTCCTGGTGACTGGGCAGCGTCAGGCGTCTGCTGCTGACGTGCTGTCTTTTATTGTATAGGTTATCGGAGTTCCAAGAGGCCTTACTGCCTACGACTCCTGTCTCGCTCTCTTCTCTAGATTTCAGACATTCTCTCAGGGCGATACAGCAGAGAGACCAGTGTATCTCAGTAAGATTGAAGGCAGCTAGGCTACTACCTGTCACTTCTCTGGACCTTCCCTCTCGTCTCCTCTCAGCCCCCCTCCATTTAATCCATCTTCTCTCTTTCTTTACCCCTCGTCCTTTTCTCTGGGAAGCGTCTGAAGTGATCACAGTAAAAGTCAAACAATAGCTACTAACATCTGCCTGTGACTTTGAAATGCGTCATGTTGATTGTTCTCTCGAATGTGACTTTCCATGGAATCCCTATTCCCTCTTAGGAAGTTTGTATTTAGTTTGTATTTCCTGATACAATTGTATTCTATTTATATTCAGTTTGTATTTCCTGATACATTTGTATTCAGTTTATTTCCTGATCAGACTGTAAATCACATTACTGACGGTTTTCCTCTTCATCCCCACAGATCATGATTGAGTTCTGCCCCGGAGGAGCCGTTGACGCAACTATGTTAGGTACGGAGACATAGTGGGGTCCGGAATTATTGGATCCCTTGATAAAGATGAGCAAAAAATAATTACAATTCTGAGCTATGTTGTATGCTAAATTGGAAGCAAAACAGCCCCATAACATGAAAGATCCACCACCATATTTTGTAGTAGAGATTAGGTATTTTCTGCACATGCATTGTTCTTTCGACAGGCCAACGTTGAGTTGACGAGGGCAGTCCATAAGCGCAGACAAAAGATATCAAGGATCCAGAAAGATTCTGTGTGGAGGAATTTTCTAAGATCCCTCCCATTGTGTTCTCCAATCTCATAACACATTTTAGAAAAAGGCTCAGTGTCATTATCCTCGCAATGCAAGAGGGTGCTGAAGTATTTAAAACAGGGGATCCAATTATTTTTCTCCCATATATTTTAGAGATTTTTATTACTTTATCTGAGAAATTGTATTAGTATAAAATAATATACTTTTTCTCCCAAAAAATGCATACAATATAGGTCAGTATGCAGTATTTTTTTGCTCATCTTTATCAAGGGTGTCAATAATTCTGGACCCCACAGTACTGTAGACAGCGTGATGCTACATGGGTATGTGCTCTGTGCTCTCTCCCTTAGAACATTGCTTTCATAAGCTTCCCGCCTCTCCCATTTGATGTTTCAGATTCTATACCTCAGGCCATAGCTGCAACTGCCAAGGCATTGTTGCTCTTAAGAATATTGCTTTATTATGAAATAATTGGCGAACGAGGCCAAGTGACGTCACGCTGTAATGGATCTGCTATTGTTGCAAAACACTAAGCGCAGATGGAGAGGAGACCCCTGGTAGTTTCCATGTAAAAGGACCGATGAGCACCGACACGTTAAGTTCATATAAGCATGTTGAATTGGGTGTCAAATTAAATCGAAGAGTCTATATTTTTGAAAAATTAAGGCATATATACATTTTCAACCATTTTCCATCCTAAAAATCTGGAATAAACAAAGGGTTTGATTTCTGGTCAAACTGTTGGAAAAGGGGTCTTAGAAAACATCAACTACCAGAAAACGTCTTGAGTTATTAGAAATACATCAACAGTTAATCGTTACCAAATCGGTAATGGAATTTCAGAAAAATCAGTAATGCAATTTCTGCAATTGAATTGGCTGCAATGGGGAAATCATAGTATTCACAAAAAAACAGTTGGGTTCACAAGTTTAGATGGCACAGTAAAGAGTCTAATTATGTACTGTTCAATAGATCTGAATACACAATTTACTGTACTGAACTATACTCTACTTTACTGAACTCTACTGAACTCTGCTCTACTGTACTGTGGAATTGCCCTCCTGCTTCTCCTACAGCAGTCGATGGTCCCAAATACAGCTAACCAAACACAGAAAGAATCGAGAGAGCCTGCTTTAGCATGTGAATGTTTTCTCAAAGTCAATTTACACTCTCTCGGCTCTCAGGGGGCAGTGGCCTCTTAAGACTACTTACATCTTGTTCTGGCAGAAGCCCGATCTGCTGCAGAGGAAATACTCAGGTGACCCAATAAACCACCTTGCCTTCGGGGGAGTTCTGACTTGTTACCAGTAAAAATGGGTTGTACCATTTTTCTCTTGAGGGGATTTAAAGTAAAACTTTTGTTGTTGATGTGTAAAGTGATGTCCGTTACCCTAACCGGTGTCCTTGCCTCTTTCTGGTCTGCAGAGCTGGACCGGGGCCTGATAGAGCCCCAGATCCAGGTAATCTGTAAACAGATGCTGGAGGCCCTGGTCTACCTGCACAGCATCAAGATCATCCACAGAGACTTGAAGGCCGGGAACATCCTTCTTACACTGGAGGGAGACATCAAGCTAGGTGAGTCTCTATATTCTCCCTCCACAGTGTTTTACCCATAGAATGTATTCTTCTAGAACACGGAGACCTCTAGAATGCTAGAACCAGTGTTCTGCTTATTGGGTCTAACCATCCCCCTTAATCTTCCTCTGTTATCCACAGTCTTAAACTATTTGGACTAATTCTCCAGTAAGCAACAAAGACTTCTCATTGGACATTGTATATTGGTCACGGTTGTCTTTGGAAAAAGTGGCTGTTATCTTGTTGGACAGCAGAGCGTGATGGGAATGTTCACATAAATCGACCCAGTTAGAAAAAGTCCTTCCCTGAGGCATCTCGGAAGAATCAGATGTGAGATGTGTGGGAAAGCGTCATTCTGATAAATTCTTCCTCAATGTGATTTATAGCTAGTATTCTGTTGAGTTTCAGTATCCCTGAAGTTCTGTGTGCTGAGGATTTGGGTCCAAAAGGTCTATCAGATTTTTGTTGAATCACCACGTGCCAAACAATACGGCTGCTTTGTGGAGCCTATAATAGCTTTATAAATGTCAGACTGAGAGAAAGGGAGGAGCAGGGAAGAGAGCTGTACTGTACTCGAAAGGGCTGCCTGATAACTCCCGTGAACTTAAGGACCCCCTGGGAACTCCCGCTGTCAGTGACTTCCAACCCCTGTCTGAACTTCAGACAGTCTGACTGATTTGTCATGTTACAAGGCCCTCTTCAGTGTTTCACTAGGACAGACGCCGAAGCTTTGTTTTAATGACTGGGAGAGTCTCTAACGGAAAGTTAACCAAATAAGACCGACGTGTACAGTACAGTTCAGTTGTCCTGTCATTTTGCTCCATAGATGTAGAATTTGGATCTGCTCCTCAGGAACAGACAACAGATACTCTTGCTGTCTGGGGGAAGTGGAGTATTTTCATCCTAGTTCATAGGGTTGTCCCATTCTCAAATCAAATCAACCATCACTGAAAAGGCATTGGCTCCTAAAGAATTCCTCAAGGCCTAACAGACATCAGACACTATACTTACCAAAGGGAAGTCTGAAGTCTCAGTTCATGATTTTAAGGAACAGTTAAAAGGTCAAATATGACAAAAAAATGTATTTAACCATTGTTTAACTAGGCAAGTCAGTTAAGAACATTCTTATTTACAATGATGGTCTAGGAACAGTGGGTTAACTGCCTTCTTCGGGGGCAGAACGACAGATTTTTACCTTATCAGCTCGGGGAGTCGATCTAGCAACCTTTCGTTTTACTGGCCCAACGCTCTAACCACTATGCTACCTGCCGCCCCAGGTAGCCTAGGCCGTCATTGTTAATAAGAATTTAGTTTTTAATTGCCTTGCTTTGTAAGTAAAGGTGGTAGTAGCAGTATAAAAGACTACAATCTGAACTGTAGACCTTTGCAAACATTGCCCTGGTCTCATCCCAGGCGGTCTCTGGTAATATCCTGAGAAAGACTCGTGTTGCTAAAGCAGAAATAACATCTCTGTAAGTGCTGGATCATGTTTGGGGAAATGGAAAGGTCGTTTTGGATGTTATACCCTGTGCTGTAAATTTAATCAGTCAGCTTTGCGTCTTGTCTCTGATATCATGGCAATTTTACGGTGTAGAAACACATTCCTCCCCCGAAAGAAGAAATGAGGTTATAACACTGGCCTGTCAATCATTCTCTCTACCAAGAAATGGAATTCTGAAAAACATTTGAACTGTTCTGTTTTCTTTCTGTCTCAATGCTTGCAGCGGATTTTGGCGTGTCAGCGAAAAATACCAAAACTCTGCAAAGAAGGGACTCTTTTATAGGAACACCATACTGGTGAGTACATACACATGAAAACAAAGGGGAATGACAATGGGTGTCGACACTGCCAGTGATTGCGTCCAAAATGCCACCTTTTATTGGGCTCTGGTCAAAATATAACGCACTATGCAGGGAATATGGTGCCATTTGGGACACATGTCTTTAATGGGATTATGGTTGTACTGCATGACTGGATGTCAAAAATCAGTGTGGTTTGATCATAGCCTTACAAGGCCCTTGGAAAAGCTCTTATGTCTTAGTTTGATTCTGGACCTTGTGATTTAGCTGGGCCTGGCTGGTTTGCCAATAAGCATGGTTCGGTTGAAGTTAACTATTGACCAGAGCAGGTTATCCAATGTCGATTGGGATAGCTTCTCACCCTGCCCAGGTGTTGCACAATGTTCGATAGCGTCATAAATGAGATACAGATGGGATTTCATCATGTGTATTCTGCTGTGAATTTGAAGCTTATTTTAAAAACATTAAATTGATTTATTTAACCTTTATTTAACTAGGCAAGTCAGTTAAGAACAAATTCTTATTTACAATGACGGCCTACCAAAAGGCAAAATGCCTCCTGTGGTGACGCGCTGGGATTAAAAATAAAATATAAATATAGGACAAAACACACATCACGACAAGAGGGACAACGCAACACTACATAGAGACCTAAGATGACAACATAGCAAGGCAGCAACATATGACAACACAGCAACATATGACAACACAACATGGTAGCAGCACAAAACATGGTACAAACATTATTGGGTACAGACAACAGCACCAAGGGCAAGAAGGTAGCGACAACAATATATCACACAAAGCAGCCACAACTGTCAGTAAGAGTGTCCATGATTGAGTCTTTGAATGAAGAGATTGAGATAAAACTGTCCAGTCTGAGTGTTTGTTGCAGCTCATTCCAGTCGCTAGCTGCAGCAAGCGGAAAAGACGAGCGACCCAGGGATGTGTGTGCTTTGGGGACCTTTAACAAAATGTGACAGAATGTGAACGGGTGTTGTATGTGAACAAACCACAAGCTTTATTAAACCCTCAGAGGTAGTAATCACACCTGTGCGGAGAGGGGCATTCTTCTTACCAAACCTCATGACCTTAGTTTTGGAGGTGTTCAGAATAAGTTTAAGGGTAGAGAAAGCTTGTTGGACATTTAGAAAGCTTTGTTGTAGAGCATTTAACACAACATCTGGGGAGGGGCTAGCTGAGTATAAGACTGTGTCATCTGCATATAAATGGATGAGAGCGCTTCCTACTGCCTGAGCTATGTTGTTGATGTAAATTGAGAAGAGTGTGGGGCCTAGGATTGAGCCTTGGGGTACTCCCTTGGTGACAGGCAGTGGCTGAGACAGCAGATTTTTTGACTTTTATACACTGCACTCTTTGAGAGAGGTAGTTAACAAACCAGGCCAAAGACCCCTCAGAGACACCAATATTCCTTAGCCAGCCCAGAAAAATGGAATGGTCTCCCGTATTAAAAGCTTTGGTCAAGTCAATAAAAATGGCAGCACAACATTGTTTAGAATCAAGGGGAATGGTGACATCATTGAGGACCTTTAAGGTTGCAGTGACACATCCATAACCTGAGTGGAAACCAGATTGCGGTGAGAATACTATAGACAAGAAAAGAAAACCAGTCAGTTGATTATTTTTCCATCACTTGATAAACAGGGAAAAATAGAAATAGGCCTATAACAGTTAACAGTGTACCATTTCTTTAAGATTATGGAACGTGTCACTTTTGATCGTAAGCAAACACTGCATATCCCTCTATCTCTCGAGCTCAGATAAAGTACGTTATTATGCCTGCTATCCACTTGGTCAGTAAACATAGCTCAATCGAAAGTGTGTTGACATGCAAATATTGGCCGTGAGCTTGGAATGTGAACTATTTACAACTGTGTACAAGTATTTACAACTTTTGCAATAAGCCAACAGCAATAAACGTGAGGGACGTTTCAGATGAATCATATGAATCCTAAACATTAACTTCACTCTTTTTTTTGTCCTAAAAAAACACCAGAGTAAATTTGTCCACCATATTAGAAGTCCTCTATTGTACTATGTTGTATTCTAGGATGGCTCCTGAGGTGGTGATGTGTGAGACCATGAAGGACGCTCCGTATGACTACAAGGCTGACATCTGGTCCCTGGGCATCACCCTGATCGAGCTAGCCCAGATCGAGCCCCCGCACCACGAACTCAACCCCATGAGGGTCCTGCTGAAGATAGCCAAGTCTGAGCCCCCTACCCTGGAGCAACCCAGCAAGTGGTGAGAGGAGAGGAGGGGCCAGAGAGGAGAGGAGGGGCCGGATAGGAGGGGCCAGAGGTCTACAGGTCTACATCTGTCCTTTAAACTAAGCCGCCACAAGCCGGTGAACACAGCAATATGATTGTGTAAAGCTGTGGCTTTTCTAATCAGTTTTTACGAGGCGGTGTGTTCCATTGCTCAGCAGATGCGAGAGCTCGGGTCTATTCCCCCACTCCCCCAGGTGCTGAGAGCTCTCTCCAGATGAGAAGAGCATTGCTAGTGAAAGCTTTATTTGTCGAAAGAAATATAGCCGTGATTAAAGTAATGATTACCCACCTTGCAGAGCTGTGCAGCCAACTGTGTACCGCATTCCTGAATCTGTTCCGTTCTAGCCTCAGCCTGTGTCATTAAGTTATCTAGTGAAAATATCACCACCACCCCATCAGTCCTTCTCCCTTCTTTGATTAATGTTCCCGTCATTCTGTGTGTTTAAGGTCACGGGAGTTTAAGGATTTCCTGAAAAAGTCGTTGGATAAGAATCCAGAGAGTCGGCCAGACGCAGCACAGCTCTTGGAGGTAAGCTAGCCTCAGACACAAGTTATATACTGTTGTATACCTCTCTCTGATATATGAGGACGTTCCCCCTCTGTCTTTTTCTCACTCTTCACAGGTCCACCATCTTAACCTCCCAAAATATCAGCTGTTTCAGACACGAGGAATGGTGACATGATACGATAGGCAAATGAGCAGTACCATACAGAGGGCATTGGGTAGATGGAGAGTGCGAAAGAGAGGGCAAGAGAGAACGTGGAAAGAGACAAGGCGTATTTTAAAATGCAGGAGCCACAGCTTCCTGTTTGGGTTCCACAGCAGAGGGGAATGCTAGCAACTTGCATTCCTGTTTCCAACGAATGGCGCTTTGGGATTTCTCCTTATTCTCTCCACCCTTTGCCAATTACAGAGGCCCAAAGCCTGCTGGAAGTTTAGAGGGAGATGGGAGTGGTCGTGTTCAGTGCCTCACGGAAGGTTTTGATCGCTATCATACTTATGTTTCTAGCCCGGTTAGATGGCATTGATGGCAATAAGGCCCATTGAACAGCATTCATCCGCACCATCTGTGACTCATGACATAGATCAGGGATCATCAACTAGATTCAGCTGCGGGACAAGTGGATGGTCAGGGGGGCCAGAACATCATTACAAATAATTTGTCAACTGAAAATTGACCGCCAGAACAGATATAATATTTGACTAAAACATAATAATTTCAAACCTTCCTTACATTTATATACAATCACATATCTATCTAAAACATTTTTGCTCATCCAACTTGGGGGGCTAAATGAAGTCACCCGCGGACCGCCAGTTGGGGAACCCTGACATGCATTGTGACAGGGGGAGGAGGCCTTGGGGTTACTTCGTGTTGTGGATCACTAATTAATAGAGAGACTGGAAATCTAATTAGAGGGCAGTTTAATTACATCCATTATTCCAGTGAAAAGTTGGATGGTGTCCATGTGCTATATATTATGTCAGGGGACAAACATAAGTCAAGTCAATGTGACTGTAGCTCTCCTCTCTCCCCCTCTCTGTTATGGCATGTTATCACAGCACCATAGTGCCCTCCAAGCTCATCACTAGGCTAAGGACCCTGGGACTGAACTCCTCCCTCTGCAACTGGATCCTGGACTTCCTTACGGGTCGCCCTTAGGTGGTGAGTGTAGGCAACAACCCATCTGCCACGCTGACCCTCACCATGGGGGCCCCTCAGGGGTCCGTGCATAGTCCCCTCCTGTACTCCCTGTTCACCCACGACTACGTGGCCGCGCACGACTCCAACATCATTCAATTTGCTGATGACACGATGGTGGCAGGCCTGATCACCGATGACGATGAGACAGCCTATAGTTTGTTATCAAGAAAACGTCACAATAGCGTTCGACTTGTCTGCTTTGACTTGTCTGCTGCCAAAAACGTTTTCAACATTCATCTGTAAAATGATAGTCTAGAAACTAAAGCTTTGGTTGTCATCCTCTCAGGCTTCCATGTCTTCTCCCTGGACCTCCTAAAAGTCCACCTCTTGAACATCAGACTCAGAGGCCTCATCTTCACTGTCACTTTTCAACCTTTTTTAGGATGGCTCGTTGTCAGGCTCAAAAAGCCTCAAATTTGCACGGGTGGCCACCAATTTTTCAACCCTTGTATTGGTCAGCCTGTTGCGTGCTTTGGTGTGTGTTCCCAAACAAGGACCCGTTGCGCTCTGAGGTGGCTGATGTTGGTGGGATTTGGAGGATGATGTAGGCAACAGGGGAAAGAGCCTCAGATCGACAAAGTCCCTTCCACCAGGTGGCTGATGAAATATGTTGGCACGACTGCCATATTGCATCTCCATCCCAAAGCCCTTGCTTGGAAGTGTACTTCGCCAGACTGCCAAGAACCTTGCCCTCATCCAGCCATAGACACCATAGGCCTTGTTGATCTCTGCACCAGACAGGATGCTCTTGCCAGCATACTTGGGGTCCAACATGGACGCTGTGGCGTGTATGGGCTTCAGGCAGAAGTCATCACGCTTTTTGATGTATTTCAGAACTGCAGTTTCCTCTGCTTGGAGCAACAGTAAAGTGGGCAGGGCAGTACGGATTTCTTCTCTTACATCTGCAAGCAGAGTCTGAACATCAGACAGGATGTAGTTAATTATTCCTTGCCCACGAACATTCAACCACCCATCAGAGATGATTGCAATAGTCTGCTTTCTCTATGATTTGCTTGACCTTCACTTGAACTCTGCATCAAGCAAATGAGTAGATAAAGCATGTCTGGTTGGAGGAGTGCATGTTGGGCGAAAAGCATTCAGAAATCTCTTCCAATACACATTGCCTGTCAGCATTTCTCTGACTACTTTCCTCTATTGTCAAAAAAACTTCTGATTCCAGGAGGAACATGAGCTGTTGCTGTTGATAAGGTGTCTGATTCATCATTTTCATCTCGAATAGAAGTAGAGGGACTTTTGTCAGAGGTTGTGAGCGCTGAGGGAACTTTATGCACTTGGCCAGATGATTCTGCATCTTTGCATTTTTCACATGATTTGGTACAGTATTTCCAAATGTACACAGCTTTTCCTTCTACATTAGCTGCAGTGAAATGTCTCCACACATCAGATAGTGCCCGTGGCATTTTCCTGTGAAGATTAGAAAAAAGGAGGTACAAAAAACCCCAAATAATACAATTCCATGTACAGATAAGCAGTTAGTTTAAATAACTCCTTTGTGAGATAAGATACATGTTTTAAAATTAAACATGTATAGAAACAGGGGAATTAACACTAGCAGAAATTGTTAACAAGTTAGAAATTATTTAAACACTGTAGGCTACTATTTACTAGTTAACAAAAAATCATGTATGTCATATAAAATATATTCACCCCAGCCAGTATTGTAATCAAAACTTACCAGAAAGCATGTAGTCCTTGGCTCAGACAGTCTAGTAGTGTGAGATCAATAGCATCTCATTAGTGTGCAAGATCTTGAGATTCAGCTGTACATGTGATGGAAGAGTGCACAGTATATGCAGAGGGTTGCAATTCCATTGAATTGGGGATAGTTTAACCAAAATATGCCACAAGACCTATAATTGCCTTGTGTATCCCACCTAAAAGGTTCACTGTTATAAGTAATTTTTTTGGGATGAATTTAAGCAAAATTCCCGATTATTCCCAGGCTTACCTTCCCATGGAATATTTTCAGAAAATATCCGGAAATTTCCCGTAAAGTTTCCAACCCTTGGCTACCATAGTCAGAACTGCACATTTGTAATTATTTCACATTTAGCTCCATCATCAGAGTTATAGGGCAATCAGTAAACCTCAATTTATCATGCATTTTCAGATATGTGAGGGTAGCTAGCTAGCGAATGCAAACAACGTGTCATTTAGCTTGCTTCATCAGAGATTAGGCTTTTGGAAAGGGCTCGACATCTTCTGGTAAAGTTGTCAGTCGGACTTCTGTCAGCACTATTATAGATGGAAAGCAAATCAAACAACATTTGGATATAGTAATCTAGTTTATCCCTTGTTAACATCTACGGGATCGGTGTCCCCTTCATGAGACGGTTGAGCTAACGTGCGCTAATGTGATTAGCATGACCTTATAAGTAACAAGAAAATTTCCCGGGACATAGACATATCTGATATGGGCAGAAAGCATAAATTCCTGTTAATCTAACTGCACTGTCCAATTTACAGTAGCTATTACAGTGAAATAATACCATTATATTGTTTGAGGAGAGTGCACAGTTGTGTACTTGAAAATGTATCACAAAACCAATTAGGCACATTTGGGCAGACTTTATACAACATTTTGAACTGTAATGCAATGGTTCATTGGATCGGTCTACTAGCTAGCTAGTTTTTTTTATTGAATCTTTATTTAACTACTCAAGTCAGTTAAGAACATATTCTTATTTACAATGACGGCCTACCCCGGGCCAAACACTAACCCGGACTACGCTGGGCCAATTGTGCGCCACCCTATTGCACTCCCAATCACGGCCAGTTGTCATACAGCCTTGAGTCGAACCAGTGTCTGTAGTGACGCCTCTATCACTGAGATACAGTGCCTTAGAACGCTGCACCACTTGGGAGCCCCAAATTTGATTGACGTGGTCAATCAATCAATGTAGCTTATCATGTCTGTCAGCAGCAATCATGGTTAAATATTATTTAACAATGTTGAAAAGGGGATGACGTTAGCTAACTTCACTAGTTAGGCCTACGTTGGTTGGAGAAAACGGTACATTAGGTAAAGTAAACATTATCAGCTATATGTGTAGGGTCTTAATTTGATCACCCTTTTGTTGCTGAGGGTTTTCCTGCACTTAAGGAAATTCAAACTTGTAGTGTATTCAAGTTTTAAAAAGGCTTCTGAAGTTTGTCATTTCCATTTTAAAATGTCACAAAATGTCAACCTCTACAAAAAAAAACATGAATTATAGTCCAAATAACAATTCACATTTCCTGTTGCTGAAGGATTATTTTCCTGCTGTAGCAAACAGTAATGTTACATGGGCAAATGGGCCCTTCTGCTGCTTAATTCCCCCATGAAGGATGGGGAAATTAACATGAACCACTCATACTTACTGGTCAGGTATAGTTCACTTATTTTATATCACTCAAATATCCAATTCATGTTGGCTACTGTCACGCAACTGAAATTACATGATCAATTGATGTTTACTGATCATTAAAATCATGCATTTTACTTGCTGTAGGCATATAATGCTGTTGGAGTTGTTTTGCATGGAATAATCGAAAATGTGTAGTTCTGACTTTGCTCTTCAAGAGGTGATGATATTAGAACTAAATAATTCAAATCTATTTAACAATCCCTTGAAAACAGCACACAGTTGTCAGTGGCAAATCGAACGCTCTGGACCAAACAGATTTGACATGGGCCCTCAGATCCTCAAAATATTATACAGCACCATTGAGATTATATTGACTGGCTGCCTCACATCTAGGTATGGCAACAGCTTGGCATCCGACAGTAAGAAGCCACAGAAGGTTGTGCATAATGCCCAGTACATCACTTGGGCAGAGGTCCTTGCCATCCAGGACCTCCTATACCAGGCAGTGCAGAGGAAGGCCCTAAAATTTCTCAGACTCCAGCCACCCAAGTCATAAACTGTTCTCTCTGCTACTGCACAGCAAGCGGTACCGGAGAGCCAAGTCTGGGACCAAAAGGCTCCTGAACAGCTTCTACCCCCACGCCATAAGACAGCTGAACAGTTAATTAAATGGCTACCCTGACTATTTACATTGACCCTCTTTTTATTTGCACTGACTCTCTTGTACTGGCTCTAT
Organism: Salvelinus namaycush; assembly: GCF_016432855.1. Taxonomy (NCBI): domain Eukaryota; kingdom Metazoa; phylum Chordata; class Actinopteri; order Salmoniformes; family Salmonidae; genus Salvelinus; species Salvelinus namaycush. Next base: position 9,626,810 of record NC_052318.1, on the reverse strand, counting down.
GCACACTTACTGGACTCGACCCACACACTCACACATACTACACTGACACTCCAACACATGAGAACACACACTACATACGCTCACACACACACAACACACTCACACATGCTTATTGACGCCACACACACCGAGACACACTTTCACACTCTTCACATACGCTGTTGCTACTCTGTTTATCTATCCTGATTGCCTAGTCACTTTTACCCCAACATACATCAAATCAAATGTTATTGGTCACATACACATGGTTAGCAGATGTTAATACGGGTGTAGTGAAATGTTGTGCTTCTAGTTACGACAGTGCAGTACATATTACCTCAACTACCTTGTCCCCTGCACATTGACTCTGAACGGGTACTCCTTTTATATAGTCTCTTTATTGTTGTTTTATTCGTACTATTTATTTGTATTTTATTTAGTTTTCTTACTTTTGAACTGCATTGTTGGGAAAGGGCTCGTAAGTATTGTATTCGGCGCATGTGACATAACGATTTGATATCCATGGCCGCCTCATCCCATATGAGGAATGTTGTATACATGTTGTCTACACAACCACATGATGAAGTATCTTAACTCCCCACGGCCGTGATGGTGGATCTGGTGGGGACCATCTGGGCCTAACCACAGATCTAGGATCAGATTACCCATGCCCAAATCCTAACTGGACCAGTAGTTGGGAGTAACTTCAGCCATTCTGTGCCTCTACCTCTGGGCCATTTGGTTGACAATGAAGCATTTGACACACCGTGGCCCATCAGCAGTCCAGGCCAGGCCTGGGTGAGGGAGGCTACAGCGGTGAGGCACTCCCCTGTAGCCGTTTGCTTTCTTCACCCAATGAACGTTGGCTTAGTGTAGCGCTGGTTGTCTGGGCTCAGATGTCATAGTAAACATGTTGAAGCCGGTGGGGCAGAGTCTACCATAGTAGGAGTTGATCTAGGATCAGCTTTGCCTTTTAGATCATAATGAATAAGATTACATGGACCAGGGGAGGGGGGGGGTGGCTGATCCTAGATCAGCACTCCTACTCTGAGGTGCTGGGTCTCAGAGAGGGGCTGCGGTGTAAAAGGACACACTGTCAGGAAAAGGACACACTGTTCAGCTCAGCAGAAACCAAGCTTGTGGTTTTTATAATAGTTATAGAGGTAGCTTGTACCGTGTACCCAGGAAGTGATGATGTGTTTTAGAATGTCTCATCATTTCTCTTGGATTTCCAGTGAGCGAAGTCCATAAGTCTTAGTGACGTGTTTTAAAATGCTTCACACTGTTTTACTTGATACCCTAGACACTGCTGTGTGGTGTTCAAGTACAGCACTTTTCCTGGCGTTCTCCTGTCGCCTGTGTGATAGCTGGCACTCTGTTCTCCCCTGACTCATTGCTGACTTGATTCATTTTCTGTCATTGGAGAAGTTAAAAGCTATTGCTAATGCTACCACACAGATTCAGGCAGCCCAGAGTGTCCCTTTGCTCCTCAGCCAGTCTCCTCTCACATGCCTACCTGCTTGCCTGCACCAGCTGGGCCAATTAAATTACCCGTGGTGCAAATCACCTGAATAATGGATGATTTTCTCTTTTATCTTCTCTGCACTTACCTTTTCACAGCCTTATTTGTGGCTGTCAAATGATCCCCTCTTAAGCTAGCTCATATTCATTCACTCTAATTAAATTATTATTCTCTTTTTAGCTCTGTCTAATCGAGGAACTTCGTATCATTAGCACATGTGGATTTGGGGTAATATACTCTTCATTGTTTCATCAGGGTCAGCTCATACCCTGGTCTCTGGTATTCTTGCCATGGGTTGATGCAGGTGGCACATTAAGTTTCTCCCTTCAGTGAAAGTTCCTCTTTGCTTTCTATGCCCCCGGTCACTGTTCTATGTTCTTGGGTTGTAACATGGTTGTCCTGACTCCCTGTCTTGCCTCTACCCCTACCCCTACCCCCCCCCCCCAGCACCCCTTTGTCTGCTCGGTGAAGACCAACAGACCCCTGCAAGAGCTGGTTGCCGAGGCGAAGGCTGAAGTCATGGAGGAAATTGAGGACAATAGAGAGGAAGGAGAGGAGGATGACACCGCTGAGCTCACAGTCCCAGTGGTAAGACTTTTACTGCTGACTCTCTACTGTGTCTTTATTGTCTCCCTCTTTGTCGTTTGTGTGAGATCTATCTATATCATATATATCTATATCTATATATATATATATATATATATATATATCTTTCACAATCTCAAATAAATAAATAATTTGTCACATACACAAATTGTTGCAAAATGCTTGTTTCAGACTAGCCTTATACAATAGATCTATCTCAAAGTTGTTTGGATTATTCAACCAAGAATGAATCTCATTACCAATCATAATGGAAGGGAAATCAAAGGAGGACGTGTGCAGCAATGTCATTTTAATGTCTACGTACAATAACAGCTGTATAGAATTACAGTACATCAACTGTTGACAGTTTCTATGTTTGCTGACTTTCCTTCAAAATGTTTCTGCTAGCACGCCCTAAACCCCACAATCTGCAGCTTCCTGTGCACCAGTGTGTGTGTGTGTGTGGTCTACCCTCTAACTGGGGAGTGTATTGACTGAGCAGGGGAGGTGGTCAGGACAGCGCTCATTGAAGTGTGGGGGTGTGTCTGTGGTGTTAGGAGTGCAAACACTGAGATGGGGCCGAGGACACACACACACACTGAGATGGGGCCGAGGGGACACACACACACACTGAGATGATAGAATACAAACGCACACAAACTCAAGCACATTCTGCACACACTGATAGCCGCACACTCCCGGGGTGACCTCGACCCCCAGCTGCCATTATGTCCATGATGAGAATTGTATGTATGGTCATTCTACTATGTTCATGGTGAGGACTCTTTGTATGGTCATTCTACTATGTTCATGGTGAGGACTCTTTGTATGGTCATTCTACTATGTTCATGGTGAGGACTCTTTGTATGGTCATTCTACTATGTTCATGGTGAGGACTCTTTGTATGGTCATTCTACTATGTTCATGGTGAGGACTCTTTGTATGGTCATTCTACTATGTTCATGGTGAGGACTCTTTGTATGGTCATTCTACTATGTTCATGGTGAGGACTCTTTGTATGGTCATTCTACTATGTTCATGGTGAGGACTCTTTGTATGGTCATTCTACTATGTTCATGGTGAGGACTCTTTGTATGGTCATTCTACTATGTTCATGGTGAGGACTCTTTGTATGGTCATTCTACTATGTTCATGGTGAGGACTCTTTGTATGGTCATTCTACTATGTTCATGGTGAGGACTCTTTGTATGGTCATTCTACTATGTTCATGGTGAGGACTCTTTGTATGGTCATTCTACTATGTTCATGGTGAGGACTCTTTGTATGGTCATTCTACTATGTTCATGGTGAGGACTCTTTGTATGGTCATTCTACTATGTTCATGGTGAGGACTCTTTGTATGGTCATTCTACTATGTTCATGGTGAGGACTCTTTGTATGGTCATTCTACTATGTTCATGGTGAGGACTCTTTGTATGGTCATTCTACTATTCAAACACTAAAAGGCAATTTCTTGCACAAAGATTGCGCCTCATCCAGGATGTAAAAACAGCCTCAATGGAGAATCTGCATAGAAAATGTTCATTTGTTTCAGGGAAACAGCCCCTAAAACATCTACTATTCAAATCCTATCAGATCAACTAATCAAACACTTCCAGTTAAGTTTTTCTGTGTACTTGCCATGTGATCGAGTAATAGGTTTATGGTCTATGCATGTATAGGGGGACTGGATTAGAAAGTGAGAGAAAATCAGAGGACACTAACTCACTGGAGCCAAACAAAGGAACAGAAACCAGAACACATGCTTTCACACACCCACTTACCCACCGCTAAAAATACATGCTATTTGTCCTGCACACCGGTACAAATATCGCCTTAGCTTCTCCTCTTGACAACTTCCTTATTCAAAGTTTGACATGACCCCTGTTCCACAGATTTTATCTTTAAGTTAACATATACCTTATTTTTCTAATAAAACTGTACTAAAACGAAGTTAACGACATTAGACTGGTCGGATTATTTCTAGGTGATAATGAGTCATTCATATATATTATGTGATATGGACCTGAGGTAATTTCAGGTCGGTCATTTTGGGTGGACCCTAGCAGTTGTCTTCATTATTGTTTTGGCTACTCTTAGCTCATCAGTATATCAGCTGTCTGTCTTGTCCTCTAGCCTTATAGCTGCTGCTGACACAGTCTGAAATCAGCACACACTCCAAACTGCTTTCACCTCACAAACAGAAACCCCCCGCCCCAGAGGGAAACTCGTGGCCTGAGTGCATCTTTCAGGAAACCTTAGACCTCCTTTGCGCACGCATGCACACGCACAGGAACCCACAGCATGTGCATTGGTGGAGTGTAGAGGTTGTGAACAGCCCTCTCAGGGCCTGGGACCTCATTTATCAAAGGTGCGTGAGAACGTGCGTGCGAAAAAAGACTCTAAACCTTGCGTGCGCTAGTTTTCCTGTAAAGGTTGGTATTTATACGTTTTGAACTTGATGGAAAAGTGTGTGTATCGCCACACAAATCCCAGACCATGTTTATGTGCAACTTCTAGTGGTTGATCAACTGTATTGCATGCAAATATTGTTGTTGTTGGGAGAAATGGAGGTGATTGACGCACAGGAATTATAATAATGGTAGGCTAATAACATTAAAACGTCTAGGCCTAATGATAAAATATATGCATTTTCTGTTGGTAAAAAGATCCCATACCCAGTTTGCATAGAATGTCACTTAATATATTTATTTTAATTTTATTATATATAGACCTAAATCATAATCATATAGCAGGACGTGTCCCTCCTTTTCTGACATGACTGGTATATTCCCGCTACACAACCAATATTAGGATACCATTTATCCATCGCTCATTCAATAACTAAGCAGGATACCATTTATCCATTGCTCATTCAATAACTAAGCAGGATACCATTTATCCATTGCTCATTCAATAACTAAGCAGGATACCATTTATCCATCGCTCATTCAATAACTAAGCAGGATACCATTTATCCATCGCTCATTCAATAACTAAGCAGGATACCATTTATCCATTGCTCATTCAATAACTAAGCATGCTACCATTTATCCATCGCTCATTCAATAACTAAGCAGGATACCATTTAGCCATCGCTCATTCAATAACTAAGCAGGATACCATTTATCCATCGCTCATTCAATAGCTAAGCAGGATACCATTTAGCCATCGCTCATTCAATAGCTAAGCAGGATACCATTTATCCATCGCTCATTCAATAACTAAGCAGGATACCATTTATCCATCGCTCATTCAATAGCTAAGCAGGATACCATTTATCCATCGCTCATTCAATAACTAAGCATGCTACCATTTATCCATCGCTCATTCAATAGCTAAGCATGCTACCATTTATCCATCGCTCATTCAATAGCTAACCATGCTACCATTTATCCTAAATCATAATCATATAGCAGGACGTGTCCCTCCTTTTCTGACATGACTGGTATATTCCCACTACACAACCAATATTAGGATACCATTTATCCATCGCTCATTCAATAACTAAGTATGCTACCATTTATCCATCGCTCATTCAATAACTAAGCAGGATACCATTTATCCATCGCTCATTCAATAACTAAGCAGGATACCATTTATCCATCGCTCATTCAATAACTAAGCAGGATACCATTTATCCATCGCTCATTCAATAACTAAGCAGGATACCATTTATCCATCGCTCATTCAATAACTAAGCAGGATACCATTTATCCATCGCTCATTCAATAACTAAGCAGGATACCATTTATCCATCGCTCATTCAATAACTAAGCAGGATACCATTTATCCATCGCTCATTCAATAACTAAGCAGGATACCATTTATCCATCGCTCATTCAATAACTAAGCAGGATACCATTTATCCATCGCTCATTCAATAACTAACCATGATACCATTTATCCATCGCTCATTCAATAACTAAGCAGGATACCATTTATCCATCGCTCATTCAATAACTAAGCAGGATACCATTTATCCATCGCTCATTCAATAACTAAGCAGGATACCATTTATCCATCGCTCATTCAATAGCTAAGCAGGATACCATTTATCCATCGCTCATTCAATAACTAAGCAGGATACCATTTATCCATCGCTCATTCAATAGCTAAGCAGGATACCATTTATCCATCGCTCATTCAATAGCTAAGCAGGATACCATTTATCCATCGCTCATTCAATAACTAAGCAGGATACCATTTATCCATCGCTCATTCAATAACTAAGCAGGATACCATTTATCCATCGCTCATTCAATAACTAAGCAGGATACCATTTATCCATCGCTCATTCAATAGCTAACCATGCTCGAAAGTAAATAGACTGGTAACCTATGACAGTATGGGTAGGCTACAGTATTGTTTTGTGATATGAGCGTGGCATAATAGCCTATTTAATCTTAAAGCTGATACCAAGGCAGGAGAGAGTTTGATAAATCGCAATAATTTGTTGCACACGCAAATCCTAGAATCTCCACGTATGCCAGAATTTAGTAAGAAATGTACGCACGGTTGATAAATGACCCCCCCCCCCCCCCCCCCCCCCCCCCCGAGAGCTCCCAGCTAGTTCATTCTGGTATTAATATCTGTAGATGATTTCTCCAGTTGTGTTTAGAGGAGACAATTGAAAGGCTGGCCACAGTGGTAAATATGGCGGATGCCGTTGTTTGCTTAACGCTCCAAGACAGATCATACTCATCTCAGGTTCTCAGAGCAGAGCAGAGGGACTTGATGTAGGTCGGAGTTTAAACAGGAATAACTGCATTCCACGAGACACTACCACTAAAGGTCAATACCAGCTTTCTGCTGCAATATGAAGCCAAGAGACTAAGACTATTAGGCATTAAGGCTACATACATTTAATTTGGCTCATATTAGAGCGATTACTTTCAACATTGGCACTGAAGGTGCCTCTGGCTGCTGACAGCCTCAAATAACAATGGATTTCTTCTCCTTTCCTCTCGTCTCTCCAGTCTCCAGACAAGGACCCGTCTCAGTCTAGTCTAGACGGGGACCAACCCACAGACACACTCTCCAAAACCCCTGTGGTGGACGAGGCCAAACTCCCCCTAAGACCACCCCACAAGGTCGATGACCAGCTGATGGACCGACAACTCCCCGACGATGGCATCAGCATTGTGGACTCGGACAAGCCTGAGAGCGAGACCTCCGGTAAGACTGCCTCTGACTCGGGCATCGAGGATGGAAAGAGCACCCCCACTTCGGACGAGGGCAAGCCCGTGGACACCCCCGAGACCGAGAACCCACCCCTGCTGGCACAGCCCAAGGTGGTAGAGGTACCAGAGATACCCCAAAGCCAGGAGGAGGGCAGCAGCAGCACCCTTACCCCAGACCCCACTCCTCTGATCGGGATGAATGGCAGCATGAGGAGTGGGCCTCCGGAGAGGGCCTCTATAGGGGCTAACATGGATAACCTGATGCCCCACCACAATGCCAATGGCAGAATTTCCAAGAGGTACTCTGACGCGGGAAGCATGTCTGCCTCTGAGAGCATGGACATCAGCCTCAACCTGTCAGGAGACATGTCAGTCAACAAGGACGACGGGACCCTCTCCTCCAGGGTGGTGAGTAATGCCATGTTTAATGTCACATTCCACTGAAGATTTACCCCAGTCTTTTACCAAAAAGTCTATGTGATTATTTCCACGACCAGGCTCCAGTGGCTTACTGAGCTATGGCCTTGGTGTACCTGCTCTGACTTGGGGTGAGACTGCTGGGACTTCCCTGGGCGGCATTTTACATAACAATGGCTACCTGTGGACATGGTTAACACATTCCACGGTTAACACCTACTCACAAAGCAACTGTTTTGAGTATGCAGAGGTTGTTGAGCTCTCATTAACATAATCACTGGAAACACTAGTGAGTGAGCTTCAGTTTTGTTATGTTACTTTATTCAAGGTTTGGAGATAATTAGCCCTAGTGAAACTTTAGTTATACTCTCACATGTTTGGGATTCTTTATCAAGATGAAACTGGTTAAACCCGAACTTCTAAAGAGAAAAAATGACCATTCAAAGATGGTATGATGGAGTAGAGCAGGGATGGGCAACTGGCTGTCTCCTTTTGATGGCCCTCGGATCAATTTTAGGAACTCAGTCGAGATCTCAACTTACTGTTGCGAGTCAGAATACTAGAATTTTGAAATGTGGTTGTGCATCAACAGTTTTCTCTTGTTATGTCAGTCCCTGATAGTCACATGCCAGTATTTTTTTGATTGCTAAGTTAGTTTAAATGTCAGCTATCTAAACTTGTTCTCATGGTCGAATTATCGGCCAGGGGGCCCATTGATTTTGTAAGTCAGTGTCACTCAGATGTCATATTAAAAACGGCAAACATTTCTCTCCACTCTATGGCAAAATGTGTAGAATTGCAGGAAATGAGTTGTGCTAATTTTGCTCTATGCCCCATGTCCTTTTAAAAAGTCACCAGACTTTCTATGCTTCCCATTAAGTTTCGTTTTTGCATCTTTTATTTTCGGTTTTGTACACCAGCTTCAAACTGCTGAAAATAATATTTTTGTTTATGTATATTTCACAGCGGTTTACATGGTACAATGATTCTCTACACTATACTTGTTTTGTTACATAAACTGAAATTAAGTGAACTATTAGAATTTTAGCGACCAGAAAATGGAGTAGCGATTTCTGCGTAGTGCTGCTTTAAAACGGAAATCAGCATTTGAAACAATAACGAAGCGTCTTGCCTGCGCTTTCTGGGTAAAAAGCTGAGGGATGGGGCTCATTGACAGAGCTATGGATGCAAGGACTGATCATCCATGATATCAACATTATAGTTTTAACCATGTTTTGAGGCTACAGTGTTTGTTTAAATGTACTTTCTTTAAACAAGCTTATATTTTTGGTTATGATGGGGTATGACAGCTGAACTAAGCTCATGAGGCATTTCTAAGTTATATTCTTCAAGAATCAATGGGTACATATCATTCATTGATAAGTCCACAAATGGATGTAGCAACTGCAGATTGCCCCTTTAAACTATCCATAACCTGAATTCATCCATTTTGGATCTTGTCAAGCACTGGAACTCCACTGACTACAAGCTGATATTTTTAAGTTTAAAAAAAAAGCTGCATTTCTAGCAAAAAAGGCTCTGAGATGGAATCAAACTACTGTTCTCTGGGAAATGGACACATCCATCCTTTAATGCCAAGTCTGTTTGAATTAATGTGATTCCATTTTCCATTCATTATGACCAATGGCTCTTTGTCTTGAGCTTTATTCAGCATTCAGAATTGTGGATGTCGTTTCTATGCGGCGATTGTTGCTGGGGGAGCTTTTGGTTGTTTATGGACTGGCCATCACTGGAGTTCTTTTCATTGTTGCCGGGGGAGCTTTTGGTTGTTTATGGACTGGCCATCACTGGAGTTCTATTCATTGTTGCCGGGGGAGCTTTTGGTTGTTTATGGACTGGCCATCACTGGAGTTCTATTCATTGTTGCCGGGGGAGCTTTTGGTTGTTTATGGACTGGCCATCACTGGAGTTCTATTCATTGTTGCCGGGGGAGCTTTTGGTTGTTTATGGACTGGCCATCACTGGAGTTATATTCATTGTTGCCGGGGGAGCTTTTGGTTGTTTATGGACTGGCCATCACTGGAGTTCTATTCATTGTTGCCGGGGGAGTTTCTGGTTGTTTATGGACTGGCCATCACTGGAGTTCTATTCATTGTTGCCGGGGGAGTTTCTGGTTGTTTATGGACTGGCCATCACTGGAGTTTTATTCATTGTTGGACATGTGTTCCGTTTGTGATATGTCTTTTTTCCACAACAGATTATTCAGCAGTTTTTTTTTCTTTCACTGGGCTAAATGAATGGGATTTTTGTGTTAGCCCCAGTAACAGTAAGTGTGAGGTTGTGTTCAGGAGAGATGGGCAGGTCAGGAGGACCAGGGGTTTATGAATGGAGATGTATGAGAGATCACAGAGGGAGGCTATAGCCAAAATGAGAGGCCCCAGCTGAGCTGCTGCTGCTCTACAGACCCCTGGGCCCTCTGAGAACACTGGATGTGTGCTCACTTATTCACATACATATGCACAGTGTGCACACACACACAGTGTCTCTGTCAAAGGTTTAGAATGGCTACAGCAGGACATGTTTACTTCTCTGGTGAGAGATGTAGAGAGAACAGAGTTTGTTCAGCTGGCCCTATACACTTTCATTTTTCATCAATAGGATGATTATTATTTCCACTAAGAATTTAGAAAGGTGGCCGTGTCACCCAGGGTCGTGCTACTCTTCCTGGGGAGAGACAGGAGTAGGTCTGACCCAGTAAGAACCAGTGTGGAGCCTGTCTATATTTGTACTGTATTGGGGGTTGACAGAGCTCTGTTGTCAGAGAGAATCTCACTTCCTGCTTGGCTCTCCCTCCCTGTGCAGCAGAGCAGTGTGATTATAGAGGAACCTGCCCAGCAGGATCACATAGTCTTACACAAGTACTGCTCTTTCCTGTCAACTGGCAGGCAGGCTATACAGTGTTCTCCATTCACCACCTTCTCCTTTAAAGACACTAGTGTGTTGTTCTCATGTTTCAAGGAAAGGAAACAAAACATGAAGGGGACTATATTTCCTGATTTAAAAATGGTCTTAACAGTGTAAACAACACTGCTGCAGTCAGTCACCCAATTGTGACACTAAACACACGAAGCCTTACTCTATATAGTAGCCTCTTAATCACTTTCTACCTCTACCTCCGTCTCTCTCTCTCTTTCTCTCTTTCTCTCATTTTCAAGGGGCTTTATTGCAAGTGAAATAAACAATAAAAAGTGAACAGTAAATATTACACTTGCACACATTCCAAAATAATAGAGACAAAACGTTGTAACGATGTGCAAAAAGTTAAAGTACTCCCTTCCCCCCTCCAGGACTCTCGCTTCTCCAATAAGACATTGAAGCGCACCAGGAAGTTTGTCATCGACGGCGTGCAGGTCAGTGTGACCACATCCAAGATCATCAGCGACGATGAGAAGAAAGATGAAGAGATGAGGTTTCTCAGGCAAGTCTCACTGCTTCCTGGTAAACCCTTCGTGTTTTCTCCCTGAATCAAGGCCAGGAGAAAGGGCCGGGTCTACTTCGTCTCTCTGTATAAAACAGGATCTCTGCTACACTGAGTTGTTGAGAGCCTGGGCCGTGTTCGGCGGTCCCTAATGTAAACAGACTATTTTGGGCATCCTGGTCTGCTCTTTTCCCTTTGAGATCAGTGCACAAATACACAAGAGGAGCTTTGTGACAGCAACAAGTGGCTAGACTTCATCTGAAAAGAATTCAGCTGAAAAATTGCAAATGTCAATAGATGAGACAATTGCCACAGATCAGTGTGAGTCGTGTGAACAACAAGGCATGGAACATTCTATATTCCTTAGTGATAAGGAAGGATTGTGATAAATCCCTAACAGTGATAAGATATTTAGTTTACTAGTAAACACAATGTATACCAGTCACTGGTTTTATATGGGACAAATATTTCACTATTTCACATGACTATTATGACTCCCTAAATCCCCCCCAATCGACGACATAGATAATCTGGAAATTGAGGGGTTTACAATCAGTGTTCACTGTTCTGAACAGTCATTCTCCCTCATTTGAAGACCTTGAGCCAGTAGCCTAGTGTTCTCACTGCCATCTAGTGGTGATAATGTGACACCACACCCTGTGTTGGTTCATCAGTTCAATCTATGGTTCAGACACTGTCACTCACACGGTAGTCAGATTCCTCTCATATCTAAGCTCTCTGTTGTCATCTTCATGGAGGAAGCAAGACTATTCCCTAAACTCTCCTCTTATCTCATGGAGAGAATATATTCTGTCTTCTAATATGAAAGGATCTTTTGTGTCATGGTGATAACTGATTCAGTCTACAATGTTGTGACTGACTGTTTAATACTGAGTCAGTCTACAATGTTGTGACTGACTGTTTAATACTGATTCAGTCTACAATGTTGTGACTGACTGTTTATAACTGATTCAGTCTACAATGTTGTGACTGACTGTTTATAACTGATTCAGTCTACAATGTTGTGACTGACTGTTTAATACTGATTCAGTCTACAATGTTGTGACTGACTGTTTATAACTGATACAGTCTACAATGCTGTGACCGACTGTTTATTAGATCTTTGATGCATTATTTGCCTCCAAGTCTTTTTAGGAAATGTCATATCTCCCAGTGTTTTTACTGTCAAAGTATGTGAAAGTCAAGACCTATGACAGTAAGAATATTTGAACTTTGTGTGTGTGTGTGTCATGTATGCGCGTGTGTGTGTGCCCGCGCAGGCGTCAGGAGCTGCGGGACCTGCGTCTGCTGCAGAAGGAGGAGCACCGTGCTCAGGCCTTACTCAACACCAAGCTGGACGCTCAAAGAGAGCAAATGCAGCGACGCTTCGACCAGGAGATGAACGTAGGTCTACACACACACACCCCCCTCATTTAGTGTTTGCACTGATAGAAGCCTCTGACACACACCATGGTATTCCTTTACCTCCCACCACTAATGGAAGAAATCCCAGAATTCCTCCATTACTCCAGAATTCCTCCATTCCGTCAACGCCCCTCCCGCCGTGCCGCGTCAACGCCCCTCCCGCCGTGCCGCGTCAACGCCCCTCCCGCCGTGCCGCGTCAACGCCCCTCCCGCCGTGCCGCGTCAACGCCCCTCCCGCCGTGCCGCGTCAACGCCCCTCCCGCCGTGCCGTGTCAACGCCCCCCCCCCCCCGCCGTGTCGTGTCAACGCCCCCCCCCCCGCCGTGTCGCGTCAACGTCCTCCCCCCCGTCGCGTCAACTTCACCCCCCGCCGTGTTGCGTCAATATCCCCCCCCGCCGTGTCGCGTTAACCTCCCATTGGATAGCTGTCTAATGGAATCCTTTTTCTACATCCCCCTCGCCAAGACAAATATAAGACGAAGAAAACCTCTATGTCTGTCAATTAACAAATGAATAACTTAAAAATCTGTCAGTGTCAAGCACCCACCTAATAATAATAATAATGTATTATTATTAAATGTGGGATATTATCTCTGATACCCTTTTTTGACATTTTACAAATTATATAAAAATAAAATGTACATTCTACTTTCCACAGTAACCTCTACTACCCTCTCCAGCTAACTCCTTCCAGCCCATCTGGATGACCAGGATCATGGCTACTTATGATATAAATATGGTGATAGTTTATTTCATGGTGAAGGTGTTCAATTTCTTTCTCTGCTCCTCCCAGGTGAAGAAGAAGTACTACGACACGGAGCTGGAGACCCTGGAGAAGCACCAGAAGCAGACCATTGAGAAGATGGAGACGGACCACACCGTGAGGCTCAGGGACGAGACCAAACGCATCCGCGCCGAACAGGACCGCGACTACACCAAGTTCCAGGAGCAGATGAAGCACAAGAAGAAGGAGGTGAGAGGAGAGAGAATATATGTGTGTGTGTACATGTTTTACTATACCTAAACCAACTCAAATTCAGAGAAGTGAGGATCTCACTTGTAAAAAGGCTTTTTCTGGCTTAGGGGTTTGGAATCAATTGTTGCTCCCCAAAAAGTCCTCACAAGTATGTATAGTAAGGCGTGTGTGTATCAAGCGTGTGGGTGATTAGTTTAAAAATGAAGGAGGTATTGTTATTAACATTAAGTCCATGTATATTACAATAATTTTTCCAGGTGAAGAATGAGGTTGAGAAGCTCCCCAGAAAGACCCGGAAAGATGCCATGAAACAGAGAATGAACAGCTTTACACAGATGAAGCAAACGGAGGTAAATACAAGCTGCTTTCTCTTTCACTCGAACACTGATGTCTAAATCCAGTTCAAATGCTAACGTCTCATCACTTCCTGTTTCCTGTGCTTCAGGAGCAGAACTTCCTGTCGGACCAGAAGAACCACCTGGACACAACGCTGAAGAGCATAATCTCAGAGAACAAGAGGGATATCTCCGAGACGGAGAGGCAGTGTCTCGACAAGAAACAACATCTCGTCAGAGGTACAGCATCACACACTTGATGTCTGGGTGCCATCAACACTTATCACAATGACATTCGCTGATCCAGTGAGAGTTGTCTAGTCAGAGCCCCTTCACAGGGAATACAACTCCCTGAGCTCAGTTAAAGTACTGTATACCCTTGATCTGTTCAAGCCCTCTCCTCCTCAATAACTTTTAACAGATGCTTACTCATTCAGAGTGATTACAATCTCCCCTCCGATATGTCAATGTAATATCACTCTTTCTCTTATTTCAGCTGCTTTCAGAAGTCTATCATTCACTCTCTCTACTTTTCCGTCCTCAGAAAGGGAAGCTACTATCTGGGACCTAGAGGAGAAGAACCTTCATGAGAAGCACCAGTTGCTGAAACAGCAGCTCAAAGACCAGTATTTCCTCCAACGCCACCAGCTGCTCAAGAAGCATGAGAAGGTACAGTACAGTAACCCTGTCCGTGTGGCTGGCAAAGCCTCAAAACAACCCCTGACCTTTGCAATAGGTGTGTGTGCGCATCCTCATCCGTACCTATGCTTTTGATGGGCTCCCGAGTGGCGCAGTGGTCTAAGGCACTCAGTGCTAGAGGCATCACCACAGACCCTGGTTCGAGTCCAGGCGCACAATTGGCTCAGCGTCGTTAGGGTTTGGCCCTATTGTAAAATAATAATTTGTTCTTAACTGACTTGCCTAGTTAAATAAAGGTTAAAAATAGTCATTTTATTTTTGTCTCCCCAGGAACAAGAGCAGATGCAGTGCTATAACCAGCGGATGATTGAGGTGCTGAAGGCCCGGCAGCAGCAGGAGAAGGGTCGCATGCCCAAGATCCAGCGCAGTGAGGGCAAGACCCGCATGGTCATGTTCAAGAAGAGCCTCCGCATCAACTCCACGGGCAGCGCCTCGGAGGACCGCGAGAAGATCAAACAGGTACAAGAGAACTACAGAATGTCTGGGTGGAGAGAGGCGGAGAAACGAGGGAAGAGGATGAGTAGGGTGAAGACTGCCGTTGTAAATGTAGGAACAAAATGTAACTGTTGAAGTGTAGCCATGGGATGAAGTCAAGTGTAGGTTAGAGAGGTAGATAGTAAAGGGAGTAAGGTTAGGCTCCAGGGGGCAGAAGAACCACCCAGCCAGCTCGATGAGTACCAGCAGGAACACACACGATACAGTACAGTTTGTCTCGCTGGCTGGCTGTGATGTCTGTGATGTCTATTCAAATGGATACTTATATCAGAAAAGTTGTGCAAGTGATGGCTAGAGAAGAATGATCGAGCACACAGACATGCAATCACCATAGCAAAACATTGGCAGTAGAATGGCCCATATTGAAGAGCTCAGTGACTTTCAACGTGGCACTGTCATAGGATGCCACTTTTCCAGCAAGTCAGTCTGTAAAATTTCTGCCCTGCTAGAGCTGCCCTGGTCAACTGTAAGTGGTGTTATTGTGAAGTGGTAGGTCACACAAGCTCACAGAACGGGACCGCCGAGTGCTGAAATGTGTAGTGTTGGCTGAAGTGGTGTAAAGCTCGCCGCCATTGGACTCTGGAGCAGTGGATGAATCACTCTTCACCATCTGGCAGTCCAACCGATTAATCTGGGTTTGGCAGATGCCAGGAGTTTGGTGGAGGAGGAATAATGTTCTGGGGCTGTTTTTCAAGGTTTGGGCTTAAATCTTAATGCTACAGCATACAATGACATTCTAGACGATTCTGTGCTTCCAACCTTCTAGCAACAGTTTGGGGAAGGCCCTTTCCTGTTTCAGCATGACAATGCCCCTGTGCACAAAGCGAGGTCCATACAGAAATGGTTTGTCGAGATCGGTGTGGAAGAACTTGACTGGCCTGCACAGAGCCCTGACCTCAACCCCATCGAACACCTTTAGGATGAATTGGAACACCGACTGCGAGCCAGGCCTAATCGCCCAACATCAGTGCCCGACCTCACTAATGCTCTTGTGGCTGAATGGAAGCAAGTCCCTACATCTAGTGGACCATTTTTTTCTTCCCAGAAGAGTGGAGGCTGTTATAGCAGCAAAGGGGGGGGACCAACTCCATATTAATGCCCATGATTTTGGAATGAGATGTTCGACGAACAGCTGTCCACACACTTCTGGTCATGTAGTGTATATCGTATTCATATCACAGAACTAACTGTATCAGGTCTCAGGGTTGTAAACTAATCTCTCATCCCTCTGTCTCCCCCTCTTTCGTGTGTGTGTGTGCACCTCCCCAGTTTGCCCAGCAGGAGGAGAAGCGTCAGAAGGCTGAGCGGCTGCACCAGCAGCAGAAGCATGAGAGCCAGATGAGGGACATGATTGGCCAGTGTGAAGGCAATGTCATGGAGCTGGAGCAGCTACAGGTGACCACAGTACATCTCTCGCTCTCTCTCGCTCTCTCTCTCTCTTTTCCCCCCTTTCCCCCCAATGCCTAGAGTGGTGGCATAAATATACAGTAAAATGTAACTCCACAAATTCAGTGGGTTTGTAAAGAAAATACATTCCACAAGTATTGCTTTAATATTAGTGTGTGTGTGTGTGTGTGTGTGTGTGTGTGTGTGTGTGTGTGTGTGTGTGTGTGTGTGTGTGTGTGTGTGTGTGTGTGTGTGCGTGCGCATGCAGAATGAGAAGTGCCACCTGCTGATTGAGAACGAGACTCAGAGGCTCAAGTCTCTGGATGAGCAGCACAACCACCAGCTCAATGAGTGGAGGGAGCAGCTCAAGCCCAGGAAAACGGTATCCAATGGAATTGTTTTAGTCCCAGACAGTTAATATCGTTGACATTGAAAAGTTGTCAAATTTACATTAATATCCAGTACTGGAGTTGCCATTGCTTTGATCTCTCTCTACCCATCTCTCTCCTCTTTCCCTCCCCCTATTTCTCCCCCCCCCCCCCTCTCTCTCCGCCCTCTATCTCTCCCAGGCTCTGGAGGAAGAGCTGAACCAGAGAAAGAGGGACCAGGAGGACTTCTTTAAGATGAGTGAGGACTCCGAGTGCCTCAGCCCCAGCTCCCCAAACAAACTCACCAAATTCCTCCCTTACTCTGAGTCCTCTACCACGTAGCCTGGCATCTCTTCCCCTCTAAACACCCTCCTATCTCCCTGTCAGGACCAACCCTAACCTCTTATCCCACATCATAACCTGAAAGACCACTGCCAGATGCCTCAGCCTCACCAGAAACGCTTGACTAGATAGTCTTCCTCCTGAACTTTTCTTTAATTTTTAAGAAATATTTATGTTTTAAGTCATGTTTATAACATTTTATCATTTGATTAAGCCAAGATGTCAAGGCTTGGTCATATTTTATTTTGAAGATGGTCTAATTCCACATGCGTGTCAGGCTGCTTGATAGGATCTTATTCATCCATGCAGTGTTTCCTTTTGAATTCTCCTTTTTTATAGTCTACAGATCCCCATTGGATTACTATGTGACCAGTAAGCATGAGGCTAA
Source organism: Salvelinus namaycush (assembly GCF_016432855.1). Classification (NCBI taxonomy): domain Eukaryota; kingdom Metazoa; phylum Chordata; class Actinopteri; order Salmoniformes; family Salmonidae; genus Salvelinus; species Salvelinus namaycush. Next base: position 9,609,272 of record NC_052318.1, on the reverse strand, counting down.
CCTGTAAGTTAGTCAGGAGCGTGTGGTGGGGAGAGGCATCCCATATCCCAAAGAGGGTCAGCTGGGGAACAGTGTTTCAGGTGGAATGTGGAAAATAAACCAAAATGTACTTCAGACAATGCTGTATTGGTGGGAGCCAATGAATAAGCAGTTTTGTTTCACTGCAATATTTGTCTTCATCCAAAACAGTCTCTCGCATAATGAACACACTGAAATATGACCATTCAATCTCTCTTACTTTGCCATTGTGTGGCTTGGCTCAACAGCCTTTTAGTTCAAAGCAGATGAGTCATCCCACCGATACAGTGCCTTTTGAGTAGTGTAATTTGGTTAAAAAAAAACGTGTTTTAAAATTCTGTCATAAAAAGCAAATGTTCAACTTAATTGAAAAAAAGTCAAGAGGTTTAAATACAAAAATAACTATAGTAAGTGCCTATTAAGTGCCAAATAAAGTAGCAGAGTTGCCGACTTCATCTTAAGTCAGCCATAAATCCCCTTGTGACAGGGCAAATGGAAGCTTGTTGTGTGCAACAGGGAGGGGCCATTGAATACAAGCTTTACCCCAAAAATGTTATTGTTAGAAAATGTCTAGCCTGTCTGTCTATGGGTAACAGGGTTGACGTGTTATTCTAGCCTGTCTGTCTATGGGTAACAGGGTTGACGTGTTATTCTAGCCTGTCTGTCTATGGGTAACAGGGTTGACGTGTTATTCTAGCCTGTCTGTCTATGGGTAACAGGGTTGACGTGTTATTCTAGCCTGTCTGTCTATGGGTAACAGGGTTGACGTGTTATTCTAGCCTGTCTGTCTGTGGGTAACAGGGTTGACGTGTTATGCTCGACCTGCTCAGTTTTCCACCACAAAACACCAGAAAATGTCCAAAAAGAGTAAAACCATCTCACCTGCTTTTACACTATGATTTGAATATTAGATGTTAAATGTCTCTTGAAAGTATTATTATTATTTTTTTTTTTAAAGGAATAGTTTCACCATATAATAACGAGAGTTCAGTTCACGTAACAGGGTATGACATTAAAATGAGGGCCATTCTTTTTTTTTTACCAATGAATCACTAATAACATGAACCAAATTATTTTCAGAAATGACTGTCAAAGCAACACAAACTAGGGCTTTACAATGATGGTGAAAACCTGGAGACGTTTTGGGGTTAAGTGGGTTAAAATATTCCTAGAAGTCACAGATGCACACTTTAGCAAGTCTTTATTCATATTAAAAATCTGATTTATTGAATGTTACATCTATATTGAAGGACACTTGCACAATTTGTACTTGAAATATCAAAGGGACATCATTTCGTGGAACAACCCAGATGTATTTACTTGCCAATTTTTATTTATTTTTGTTTTTTTTAACATTTGTTCATATTACTTTAAAAAGAGCAGAGCATGATCTTCAGAATTCTGAGGACACATAATGAATGGAATTCCCACTGAAATCATTTTTCAACGCTGTACATATTAACCTAAAAATGCTGAAAAGTCTTCACTGTCAGATTGTGTGGATTGACAGATCTGCTTAGTTAGTTTTTACCTTTTTTATTTGGATGAGGTGAGCTTATGAAAATGGGAGAAGTCAGGGAAAAGCTGTCATTTTTAATTCAAGGTTGAAGAACAAATTATTGTTTTTGGAGGTCTAGGAAAGACTGGTTGTGACTCATTTCAAGTTAAAATGTCTCTGACATGTTTATTTCTGTGCTACATTTTTACTGTAAAGGCGATACTAGTACACTGGATGGGAACTAACGAAGCCAAATCGGAATACTGTCGTCATTGAAGGAATCTTAAGAGGTAGAAGATCAGAATTTAATTAAATGTGTATTATTAGGGTTATTGATTGTGTTTCGATGTTTATATTAAATGCACTGTCAGCTTTAAACTGATATTTTTGCTCCATCAAATGTACCTTTCTTTGCACTGAGAAGGGTATACCAGGTTCTTTGAGGGAGTGCATCGTTTTTTCCCCCCATCATTCTGTTTTGTAATTGTTATTTTGAAAAACTTTTTGCAGTTGATATGTATGTCTGCTTTTGAAAATGGGCCTTGTTTTCAGACCAACTATACCTGTTTAATGTCCAGTAATCAGGTCAACTATCAGGTACATCTACTCTCTCGCTCACCAACAATGTTTTTCTCTTCTTTTGTAATGACTGCATCTTTCCCTCTGTTTACCTGTTTAGCTGTATTTGTAAGGGATGTGAGTGAATGTGACTGTTCAACAGAAGGAACCACTGTTGTACATAAGTCTAATAAAGGCAAATGTTCTTATGTTTACTACGCTTCTTCTCAAGCATGTTCTAGTTCTAGAATATTCTCCTTTTGATACCATTATGGCTTTAATGTTTAGGTTGCATCCATTTACTGAAAATACTAAAACATTTCCAAGGAAAACCAAGACACCATACAAAAATGAAAAATGTTTATTGACTTAATATGAAAGAAAATACACAAGAACAAGAAAATAAAAAACCCTACAGTACTAAGATGGGATATCTGATGGGAAAAGATGTCCTGCTGCATATCTCAAAGAAGAAAGAAAAAGTGCCTTTTGAAATGTATTAAATTGGCTGTTTTAGGGTAAAGTGTTACTTAAAGCAATAAGACTAACATCCCATACTGTTTTGTTACATTGCGGAGTTCACATCCCTGCTTGCCTTTGTCTTTATGCTTCAGTAAACAAACTGTAGAATACATGAGTTTATCCAACTGTCATTCTAACCCAATCCACGTTCCACTAATTCAGGCCTTACTCCATGTGTTGATCATTATCATTACAAATCTGACATTATGAATAGCATTACTTTAAGTGCACTATGCACACTGGCTAAAAGACGGAAAACCCCACTGATCATTTCACTGTTACCAATGTTGGTCATGACCGGACACAGGCACTAAGTCCTTAAAATAATACACTTGATTGCATTTCTTTGATTTATCAGCCATGGAAGGACATTGGCCATAGTACTCTAACATAAGATGATTCAGAGAAAAAGAAAAAACAAAAAACTAGCATAGCAGCTAAGAGCAGATCAACCATATTCAAAGATTCTCCAATGAACCTGTGAGCTACAGCCACTCCTAGCCTTGTCTGTGCATCTCCTAGGAGACCAACCCATAAGCCTTTTCACATGACCAACTACAACGTCCCAAAACCCCTTCATTCCACTACTGTATGACTGACTGGACCCTAGTTCCCAATTACCAGACCGGGCAAGAGGTGAAAAGTAAACAAAGTGACAACAGCTGACATTACTTCATTCTGGAAGTACAATAATTATTTTACTGAGTCTGTGCTTGAAACCAGTCAAGCACTAATGTAAAACAATGAGTAATGATCACACTTTATAATACTTTTATATTTGAGCACTGCTTTGGAGATTCAGTATTTTGTATTGTATCATTGCACAAATCACAGGTGAATTCCATAATTTAGGGGCTGTAGTAATGGTAGACCTTGTCCTACAGCATAATTATGGAATATTGTTTTTACCAGAAGCAGCCTGATGTAATCTCTACTTGAATCAGTCATTATTACTTGTGTTTTTACCATCGTACTGTGAACACCAGGGAAGGGGTCCATTTCATTTCAATGAAGTCAATTCAGTCCATCCTGAGAGGAGATGAACTAGACTCTAACTCTGACATACATTTCCCAATGTTAAGACCTCATGAGGTTTAAAAACATGGCTATGGCATTCATTTGTACACTACGTTCTCTGTCTGTTAAGCCACAGTGTGAAACCTGAACCGTCTGAATCAGTCTGAACTGTCTGAACCAGTCCGAACCGTCTGAATCAGTCTGAATAATCTGAAAAGTGCACATCTGTAAAAAATCAACCGCAACATTATTATTCAGTTCCTAAAGAAAAAAGAAACACATTCACAAACACATGAACACTGTATAAATCTTTCTTAGAATCACTTGGCAAAAACTCCTCTTGAAGTGTTGCTATTTTAGTTCTTGAAAAACAAAATGTCCTCTAGAACTTCCCTTGTAACCTCCGTTGCAGGCATAGTAGGAGGAGGGCTGTTCTTTGAGGTATCTGAGTATACATGGCCATCTAGGATCTGATCTAGGATCAGGTACACCCTGTTCATGTAATATTATTCATTATGATCTAAAAGGCAAAACTAATCCTAGATCAGCACTCCTACGAGACACTTTGTGAATACGGACCCTGGTTCCTCTATCGTATGGTCTGATTTATTTTCCATATGCATTGCACTGTCAGTTTCGACTCTACTCATTAGATTGAAGCATCTTTGATATGCTAACGGAGACACTAACTAGATAAATTGCATATATTTAAGCTTAAAGCACTTTGAATATTATACTGAGGCACAATATTATAGAAGGCTTGAAAGGACATATTTAGTTCTATTAGAAAGCTTGTGATACATATCATAAAATGACATAGGCTTGAGTAACATACTGTATGGCACAAAGTGAACTTGAAAGGGACATTTGCTTTTCCCGGATTTGATGCCTGGTAATTTGAAATGAGGATATAAAGTAAAACAAATATTTAAAAAGAAATGCAACAGAAACGTGTCATTGCTGGTTCATTCTCGCTCGAATGCTAAACAAATGGAATGTAACAAAGTAACAAACACATATTTAAAAAAAGGTAACTATAAATAAAATAAAAAGCTAATTAAATACAATTAGTGATATCTTTATGTATTAAAAAAGCCAACAGAACCTGGTACTTAGGGTTTCTTGGTCAGGTAATTGGAGGGGATCCAGCCCTCTTTCATTGGCCCTTCTCCTAGATTTTTACAAAACCACCAGCCGCTGCTGTTCTTCTCCATCACCTGGAACATGGTGCCCTCCTTGAAGCTGGCCGTCTGATCGTCGCCCTCAAAGTCCGCCACGGCCAAGAACAGCTCCTCTTTACTGGGATCCTTGATTAGAGGAGGCAGCTTGTCCCTCGGAGGGCCTGGTTTCTCACTCTTAAGTAGGGGCTTTGGGACCACCTTCTCTTTGTCTTTGGGTGGGGGTAGTACGAAGGCCTTGGGTTTAGGGGGAGGGGGCCTGCTGAGCTGGGGGGGAGCAGGCTTTGTGTCTGGGAGCTCTTTCAGGGGAGCTTTGGTTTCTGTGGGGCTGGACGGCTCAGAGGTCTTTTTGGGTGGAGGGGGTCTCCTAGGGAGGACGGCGGGTCTACCTGGAGGTTCTTTGTGTGGGGAAACAGTACATTTGTCCGGGCTCACCTGTCCGTGGCCGTTTTGCTGCTTGTGGGAGAATTTGGGCTCGTCAGTGGCCTTGCCATTGTAGAGAGCATTGGGGGCCGGGGGCATCTTGGGTAGGGCATTGATAGGGGGGCTGCTGGGACGCATCTTGGGGAGAACGTTATTAGGAGGGGGCATCTTGGGTAAAGCATTATTAGGGGGAAGGTTGGGGGGCGGCATCTTGGGGAGAACATTATTAGGAGGGGGCATCTTGGGTAAAGCATTATTAGGGGGAAGGTTGGGGGGCGGCATCTTGGGGAGAGCGTTGCTAGGGGCGTTGTTGGCTGCAGTGCCGTTTTGCTGACTTGGCTCTACTGATCCAGAGCCTGGTTCAACTGGCTTTGAAGGCTTCAGCTTGCTCCTCAGGTTGGTGATGTCCAGCTTGTTCTCAGCTGGCGGCTCTGGCTTGGCAGCTGGGACGGGTTTGGGCCGGACTATGGGTTTAGGCTTCATGAACAGTGCAAGGCCGGCGACCTCTGGTTTCTCCTCCGGTGGATCAAGCTTGGACTTGGGTGGTTGCTTAGCCACAGGTTTCAGGTTGAACTTCTTCACCTCTTTGGCGGAGACCTTGTGGCCACACTCCAGACCCATCTCATTCTTCAGATGCAGAGGCTTGTTCGTGACCTCTCTCTTGGGCTCGGGGGGCTTGTCGGGCTTGAAGGGGGCAGCTTTGGGGGTGAGCAGGGGCATGATGACACCCGGGGCTTGGGGTTTTGGAGGCATGGGTTTGGATAGGTCTGGCCTGGGTTTCTCCACAGTAATCTCAATGTCCAGGCTCTTGTTGATGGACTCCCTGCGGGGTGGCAAGGCTGGCTTCTCCTCAGCAGGTGGGGCAGACGGGGCGGGGGGCAGGGGTCCGGAGAAGGCTGATGCCCCCTTACTGGCGCTGGACTTCCAGTCTCTGAGTTTGGGCCGGGTTCCGGAATCGCTGCTCGCGGTGGGCTCGTCTGGCAGCGGTTTGGACCAGCTGTCCTCTTGCCCCGCGCCGCTGGCAGTGCCATCCTCCAGCTTCAGCTGGGCCATCTCGTTGGGCAGAGGTGCCAGGAAGTTAGGGCGCGGGGTCAAACTGGTCTTTTTGTATTTGTCGATGAAGGTAATGGGGGCCCAGCCCTCTTTGTCTTCAATCTGAATGTACCACCAGCCACTGGAGTTCTTCTCGATCACCTAGACAGAAAAAGGGGACCAGTGAGTCAATCAGGGAATCAGGAATCAAGACACAGCAGAAGTTGTACTCAGTCAGTGCATTTTGCAAAGCATCATTCAAATCCCATTCCATTCTGATTGTTTGTGAAATAATTGGCTTTTGAGTGATTAAGGAGAAGTAGAATGAGGTCTTAAGTCTCTGGGATGTTTTGCCTTAAAAGTCATTGTGAAAGTAGAGAAAAGTGTTATGCTGAATATTAGCGTGTCAGTTTGAAGAAGCGTCGATGTACTCCCTGTGACCAGAGAACCACGATATGTTATCTGGAGCAACAATAGGACAAGAAGCGAAAGTGGGCCCAAGAGCTATAGAACCCAGACGAGACAAGGAACTGGGCCCAAGGGCTATGGAAGCCAGACAAGGAACTGGGCCCAAGGGCAATGGAACAAGACGAGATTAGGAAGTGGGCCAAGGGATGTTGAAACTATTGAAATGTCTGAAAAGGTCTTAAAATCAGGGTGAAGGGTCTACGTCAATCACAGTGGAAAACTGCTGAAGTATAACATTGTATGAGTGGGGGGAGCTTTGCTAGAGAGTGCTGCGCCACTTGAGAGGTAGCTACGTATTCAGCTCTGTCATTCGAGGGGCACACATTACAGCTGTTGCGTCTTTGGTATTAATCAATTGAACTTCACTCTGAGTTTTGACTCTTTTGTGGTAAACAAATGTATTGCATATTGAATAAAATGTATCAATTAAATCTGAAAGGTTTCTCTAGGCGGGAGATGGTAGGCTGTTTGCCATCAAACAATAACCATCTACCAATATGTGATGAGATGTGACGTGTGTCTCACCTCCACTTTGACCCCAGCCTGGAAGCTGATGCCATCTGGGATGGTGGTCTGGAAGTCTGCAATGGTGTAGAATTCCTCCTCCACCTGAGGAGGGGTGGGCGGCTTGGGCAGGTTCTGCCCCCTCGGCTAGAGGGAGGGAGAGAGGGAGGGATGGTGTGAAGAAAGAAAAAGTGGGTCCGTATCAGATTTGACTTGTGGCAGATCAAAACATCAAATCAATGCAAAACTCATTAAGACAAATGTCTTTGTTAACGAGTGTTGTTGGAGTCGCAGGATGTGTGGTTAAGTGGTTAGTGGAGGGTACTTACGATGGTGAGATCCCTGCGTGGTGGTGGTCTCTGTCTCGCCCCCTGTTCTGTAGGGGAAAAGGCAGAGGAAATCAGACTCCAGTGAGTCGCATCTCATTACAGCCCATCAGTCTCAAAACACTGCCTGCATTGACATCCACTCCTCATAGGAGAAGATATTAGTTCCAGAAAGAGAGAGAGAGAAACCAGGGAGCGAGAGATCGAGCAGTGTGTTCGATGCGGACTGATGAGCTCTGTAGACCGGGGCCTTCGGCTCTAACTATGTGTAATGGATCCTCACTAATGGAGGTGTAGTTGTGGGAGGCATTCAGCTCCTTAATGACTTACTAGGAAATAAAAGAGGATGTTTTACATTACTCTGGCATTGAGTTAGAGAGCTTTGCAGAGAAACATCTCTGAGGGAGGAGACTGAGGAGGCATCTCTCATACAGATGAGATGTCTTGGTAACAATTTAAGTAAGCCTGCATGTATAAGGCTTTATTACTTGTTATAAGCATGTATGAGGCTTTATAATGTCTTTGAATAATGCCTACCTGCAGGCTTTAAAGGAAAATGTCACAATTTTCCTACTTAATATTAATATACCAACATCAACATACGGTATGTCAAAATGTTGTGTTTCTGTTCTGTAGTAAAAAATATAGAGGAAGATAAGTGTTTTCAATGACATCATTGGCGTGCGTCATGTGATTTTAACCAATTGTGAGGAGGCTTTGCCTACTGTCTACTAATTGGTTGATGATGCCATTGGAAACACTTACCTTCCTCTACCTGTTTTACTACAGATCATAGAAACGCACAATTTTCACATACCATATGTTGATTTTTGAAATGTTACTTTAAAGCCTGCAGGTAGGCATTATTCAAAGATATTAAAAAGCATCATACATTTTCACATATGTTGATGTTCGGGTGGTGTGAGATTTCCCATTAAGTTGAGTTACAGTTGTTAGTTGTTAAACGAGTTACTGTAGTTTACAGTTCTTAGTTCCCACTCACTGTGCTGCTTGGCAAAGGGGGAGAAGCCCTTGTCTTTCTGGTCCTTGCTGTCTCCTTTGCTCTCTTTGGCTTGGTTCTGCTGCTTGGAGAATCCGTCCAGATCGTTGGTGCTGGCGTGGCCCACTGCCAGCTTCTGGCTCAGGATGTCGGCCTTCTTCAGGTAGGACGCCGGGGCCCAGCCCTCCTGTCCCTGGTACCTGTAGACGACAGCAGAGAGGTTACGTCTACGGTTTCAATAGAAAGAAACACAACAACAGCAGCAACCAACTCTGACACACACAGACATTCATACACTCAATGATATTCACATGGACACACAGCCTGCATCCCCGGTGGACAGACACGCTTCTGGGGTTTTGTGTTCTACCTGATCTTCCACCAGCCCTCCAGGTTCTTCTGAATGACCTCCACTGTCATGCCACTCTCCAGGTCGATCTCGTCTTGGTCTCTCGCTGCGTACGGGTAGATCACTGTGTACGTCTCCTCTGGAAATGGCGAATAATACATCACAATAGGTGATGTATTTTATCCCATCTTGCATACTAACTTTCACAAGAATATCAATCAAGCGTATGGAATCAACAACTTGGCAGGGACAGCACATGATGGCATGTTGAGAGCGAATAGTTGGGACTAATCTCTTTGACTATATATGGTACACAATTGATAGTGTTCTTTCTTCATAGCAAATCCTAAAACCCTAACCTCTCACTATCTGCTAGTGAACGTAGTGCATTAGCCCCTAGTACACAACTCAGTACACCACTCAGTACACCACTCAGTACACCACTCAGTACACCACTCCAAGATCATAAACTGGTAACTGGTCTAAACCAGGGTAACAAGATCATAAACTGGTAACTGGTCTAAACCAGGGTAACAAGATCCTAAACTGGTAACTGGTCTAAACCAGGGTAACAAGATCATAAACTGGTAACTGGTCTAAACCAGGGTAACAAGATCATAAACTGGTAACTGGTCTAAACCAGGGTAACAAGATCATAAACTGGTAACTGGTCTAAACAAGGGTAAAACTCTCTGCAAGTATGTCCTTGTAGACAGGGCCTGGGCAGGATCTATCCTGTGGAGTGAGAAGATGTGTAACACACATCATGCAACACAAAGCATCCCTCCATCCTCCACCAACATTAAGCACACACAAACAAGACAGCATTACTAAGATTAGGACTTCACTAACACCTACTTCAAATAGATTAGGTTTTTATACCTAATCTACACGGGTCCCTTTTTTAAAGTCTACTGAATTAAAGTGATTGTTAAACAGATAGTGTATTTAGAAGGCACAAACAATTTAAAATATATCATATTAACTTCACTGAAATAACAAAGTGAGAAAAACGGAGGATTTTCCCACTGCATTCCATCGAGAAAACAAATAATACAAACATAGCGGTAGCATCCATTCTAATCCATGCCACACAACACACATGCCTTGCATCACTCTCCGTGCTTGGGTTGGTCATGCATGGGATTTGCATGCTAAACATGACATTCTACACACACATGAAGATTACGGGGAAAAGAGGCGTGCGTTCCACCTTGCCCAAACCCTGTGCTTGTGCTGAACAGATCCCCTAATGTTCGCCGGCGGCCCACATGCCTCAGCAGTGACCAGTATCTCCGGGACACTGACGCAGAGCACAGTGGGCAGCAGGAAGTAGGAAGTAAGTACACAGGAAGTGAATACTCTGCTATGTGTTTGCTAGGTTCTAATAGACAGACAGTGACAGGTGATGGTGATTAGAACATTGTGAACAGATGGAAAGTCAGAGGTCATTTTCCCTTTGGTTATCTGGGTCCTCTTCCTACTGTTATCTTGCAACAACCCCCCCACACACACAAACACACCGTGTGAAAGAGTATTTTGTAATGCCAATACAAGTACTGTACAGATTTCAAAAGTTTCTGAGCATCCTGTTTCCTAGATTTGTTCATTTACAGTTCCACATTTCTTCTACATTTTAATCAATGACAGGACACATACTGTTTTGTCTCATTATGACTTGGAAGCAAGCCTTGAGCTGTTGACTCTCAGGCAGCAAACCTTGAGTTTTGACTGAGCTGTGCCCTAAGGCTGCCAGCATTGATCTGTAGTTACAGTTAGTTTTTATTCTGAATGTGGCCTAGGGCAGTGTGACAGATAGAGAGGGTTACCTTCCTCACCGGGCAGGGAGAAGTCATCAGGGTCATCCTGGGCCTCCAGGCAGGTGGCAGGGACCCAGCCCTGGGCCTCGTCAGAACTAACAAACCACCAACCTGCACACAGAAAGCAAAACACACACAGAAACACAGAACAGTCAGACACACAGCAGAGGCTCTCTCTGGGTCTTGGATTGGCCTTGTCTGTTTGGAAGATTCTGAAGACATCGTGATAGCATTATGTAGTCGTCTTGGTACACTTTAAAGTGCCTGTATCTGAGGCTTTCCTTCAAGTATGATAACATTCTTTCAGTTGATTAGGGCAAAAACAGTTACGAGACAGTGTGATTTCTTTATAAATTACGTTAAGGCCCCCAGGACTCAGGTTGTGTCTCAAATGGCACCCTATTCCCTTTATAGTGGACTAGTTTTGACCAGGGCCCATAGGCCCACCACTATGTAGGCAATGGAGTGCCATTTGGGACACAACCTCAGTCGTTAAGCTAAAGGCTCCCTCCATCTGACCCAGATCTCGTACCAGACTCATTCTTCTCGATGACCTCCACCGTCTGTCCCACGTGCAGGCTGATCTCAGAGCTCTCCTGCTTCTCATAGTCAGTGACAGCCACGTACTGGTCCAGGAGCAGGGGGTCAGCTGCGCTGGAGTCTCCTGCAGGGAGAGGCACAGAGCACACAGACAGACATGTAGCGCTGACCTCTCTACCTGCCACCCCACCACAGAGAGCAGAGCGAGTCATAGGGGGAGGGGGAGGACGAAGCAGGTGTGATTTTAGAGACAGGGAGGAGAAAATGGTGGCCAGAGAGCAGAGGGAAGGAGGGTCTGAGAGGGAGATATTGGGAGAAAGGACAGGACAGGAAGGAGGGTTATGCCAATCACAAACATGGCTGCCACAGAGACAGAGACAACCGCCACAAAGACACCCGACACTTACACTACCACAACGCTATAGGTTAGAACAACACGAGGACCTGCTCTGTGATGTGCACTTGGTGGGATGATAACCAGAGCTAACAGTGGAATGCACTCATAATATCCTCTAAATTCACAACCGTACACTCCCAAAAAGGATTCCATCCAGAAATTGAGCCTTGTATTTACACCATCCCGTCTCTAAATTAACCGTACAAGTAGTTGCTTCCAAACTTACTAGATATTATATATTATGAAAACTGTCATGTCTGATTCCCCATGAGACAACAACACAGAATGAGGAGGGTTTTAGTTGTTGTTGGGGGTACAGCATCCACATCTATCAAGGTGACAGTTAATTCCCACAACCAAGACAAGGTTGAGTTCAGCATTAGAGCAAAGGGAGTTGGGCTGGGTGTACAGTCAGACACACACCATCTGATGCTCTCTTGACAAAGCTAACACACTGCCATGCACATCACACATCACAGTGAGCACCAAGCTTGTCCCACCCTGCCCTCTCTAACACAACCTTCCCTAGCCTGGTCCCAGACCTGTATTTGCGTTGGCTGAAACAGAGGCGTTGGCTGAGCACATACAGATCTGGGACCAGGTCCTTCCCCCTCGCTACTCCGCACTGCCCAGTCCCACCTCAGAGCCATGTCCCAGCTAAAGGCCCAGCAGACAGGGACCAGGAACGGGCCAAACGGATGGCTAGCAACCCGGGGCCACACACAGAGCACGGCCAAGCATGATTCTGTTACTACCTCTCTTTAGGAAAGTAGTCGCTCTCTCCACAATGCCTGATGGAGGGAAATTAAGGAAAATGAAATTGAAACTTGACATGGATGGGTTGGTTAGATTAACAAAGAAAGGGAAAAACAATTTTTTTAAAACACTTTTTAGAAGTAATGGTCTATATCTAACTTCAAGATTAAATATATCATTGAATTACTACAGTCTTACTATGATCCTAAATATTTACATTGCAATCTTTTTAGAAAATAATGGAGCACATATCCAACATCACAGCTAGAGGGCGCTCATATCTCAATTGAGAAATGTAGTGAGCTGTCCTAAGATGCTACGGCTGGTGTAGGAAATGTTTATCCTAATTAATGTTTCTATTTCACTTCAGAGCTCATCCATATGATATTTTCTACATAAACTACATACCACAAACAATGATGTAGTCCTGTAGCTCAGTTGGTAGAGCATGGTGCTTGGAATGCCAAGGTTGTTGTGGGATTGATTCCCACAGGGAACCAGTATGAAAATGTATACACTCACTACTGTAAATTGCTCTGGAAAAGAGCGTCTGCTAAACATAAAATGCAATAACCCAAAATGGAATACTAAAGTGGACTTACCGGACTTCTTCTTTCCAATGGGTTCCCTGTAAAAGATAACAAATTGTTAGAAGAAGTACTTAACTTAAAGAGCCAGCAAAGGAGTTAAGAACTTTTAATGACATGGAAATCCTTTGTAATTATTTCTACCTACTGATTATGTCTCTGAAAATCTAAAATGTTAACCCTATGAGTAACCACACATTATATTTATTTCATTCATGTCTTTTCAAGTTTTGGGACTCACTTAAATAAATATTTTGATTTGGTCTCCTCCTATACTCTCATTTTCAATCCAGTTAAAATCTCAGTAATGCATTTGTTATGCTAGCCATGCAGGCTCTCTAGTCTAGATGAGCGAAACTAAACTCTGTGAGATTCATTGCATGTCTACAGATGTGTTTACCTTTGGCTCCAGATGGGAAGGGATATGGTTCATATGTCCAAAACATCATATCACTATTGTTTTCACATTTGTGATGGTATGGCGGTATTTGAAGGTATTTTTTGTTTCGGAGTAGTAAAAGTTAAATATGTAAATATGTTTAATGAGTAGTGCATGACACTAGGATGTCAACAAATTAATTCTAAGGTCAACACCTGCAAGGACGCAGGCCCCGACGGTATTCCAGGGCGCGTTCTCAGAGCATGCGCAGAACAGCTGGCAGGCATATTCACAGTAATTTTCAAACTCTTCTTGTCCAAGTCTGTAATCTCAACATGTTTTAAGATGACCAGTCCTGTTCCTAAGAACTCTAAGGCTTTATGCCACAATGACTTCCGCCCTGTAGTACTCACTACTGTAATCATGAAGTGCTTTGAGAGGCTGGTTATGGCACACATTAACTCCACCAGCCACCCTAGTGTCATGACTCTCCTGGCTAAGGATCCAAGGCCTCCGGTAAGCTTGGCAAATGGCTGACGATGACTGGGCCGGTTTTATGACATCTCACGCCAATTGTTGGAATGTGCTTTGTTACAGAGACATTTTGCAGCCCAAAATCTCTAACATTCAAAAGTGAACTTTGGAACAATATTTCTAAGATAGGAATGTTAATAATTGTCAGTGGGGATCTAAAGAATAATCATTATCACATTGTTTATTATTTTGTGATGTCATTAACTTAGCTTGAAAGAAAGGTGCACAGAGGTGCCCATATTAAACGGCTTGCTCCTCATTCCCAGTTGCTAATATATGCATATTATTATTCATATTGGATAGAAAACACTCTGAAGTTTCTAAAACTGTTTGAATTATGTCTGTGAGTATAACAGAACTCACATGGCAGGCAAAAACCTGAGAAGTTCCACTTCCTGTTTGTATTTTTTCTGGGGGTGCCAATTTTCAACCAGGCTCTCATTGAAATCACAGCGAGTTATTGATGAGTTTTCACTTCCTACGTCTTCCACTAGATGTCAACAGTCAACAGAACTTTGTCTGATGAATCTAATGTGAAGGGGGGCCGAAGGAGACAGGAATGAGTAATCACTTCCACGGGCTGATCACGCATTCACCATGTGCCTTCACATGAGGAGGACATCCGTTCCACCGCTCTTCTGAAGTCAATTTAATTTTCCGGTTGGAACGTTATTCAAGATGTATGTTAAGTTCTTATGGCTGCAATCCTGGTAACGGGATCGATATGACAAAAACAAAAAAAAGTGCAGGGCGCCAAATTCAAAAACCAGAAATCTCATAATTAAAATTTCTCAGACATTCATGTGTCTTATATAATTTTAAAGGTAATCTTATTGTTAATCCCACCAAAGTGTCCGATTTCAAATAGGCTTTTCAGCGAAAGCACTACAAACAATTATGTTAGGTCACCACAATAAGCACAGCCATTTTTTCCAGCAAAAGATAGCTTCCACAAAAACCAGAAATAGAGATAAAATTAATCACTAACCTTTGATTATTTTCATCAGATGACACTCATAGGACTTCATGTTACACAATACATGCATGTTTTGTTTGATTAAGTTCATATTTATATAAAAAAATCTGAGTTTACATTGACGCGTTAGATTCACTAGTTGCAAAAACATCAAGTGACTTTGCATAGCCACATCGTTTCAACAGAAATACTCATCATAAATATAGATGATAATACAAGTTATACACATGGAATTATAGATATACCTCTCCTTACTGCAACCGCTGTGTCAGATTTCAAAACCATGCAATAATCTGAGACGGAGCTCAGAACAATAGCCAAATTAGCCGCCATGTTGGACTCAACAGAAACCAGAAAATACATGATAAATGTTTCCTTACCTTTGATGAATTCATCAGAATGCAGTCCTAGGAATCCCAGGTCCACAATAAATGATTGATTTGTTCGTTAACTTCTTGTCAATAGGGGGGTGCTGTTTTCACTTTGGAAAAAATCGTGCCCAAATGAAACGGCCTCGTACTCTTTTCTAGATCATACAATATGCATATTATTATTACTATTGGATAGAAAACACTCAGAAGTTTCTAAAACTGTTTGAATTATATCTGTGAGTAAAACAGAACTCATTTTGCAGCAAACTTCCATACAGGAAGTGAAAAATCTGAAAACGAGGCTCTGTTTCAGGGCCTGCCTATTCAACTGGCTTTTATTTATCGATATGCATGCACTTCATACGCCTTCCACTAGATGTCAACAGGCAGTGGAAGGTGGAATGGGGTGTCTAGCTTGATCTGAGGCCGAACAAAAGCTTTTGGAGTGACAGGTCCGGAATTTTCTTTGTCTTTGAAGGCGCGCGGCGGAGCTCGACATTGTGTTCTGAAAAGCGTTCGGTATACACGGCGAATATCTCCGGCTCTGATTTTATTTGATACATATGATAATAACATCATAAAGTAGGTTTTTTCAACCGAGTTTTATCAGTTTATTCAACGTTTATTGGGACTTTTGGAGTTTTCCGTTCTTTGCGTCAAGAGAGGATGGGAATGTTAGCAACCTTGGCTAGCATTGTGGCGCGAATTCGACAGAAGAAATGGACATTCTAAAACCAAACAACGATTTATTCTGGACCAAGGACTCCTTGTACAACATTCTGATGGAAGCTCAGCAAAAGTAAGAAAACATTTATGATGTTATTTCGTATTTCTGTGTAAAATGTTGAGTCCTATTCTCCGCCGTTTTGGTGAGCGCTGTCTCGCAATAACGCAAGCTGTATGTTATGGTAAAGTTATTTTTAAAAATCTACATCGATATTTTGGGTCCATGGCCAGGAAACTCCCCAGACTTTAATCCCATTGAGAACTTGTGGTCAATCCTCAAGAGGCAGGTGGACAAACAAAACCCCACAAATTCTGACAAACTCAAAGCATTGATTATGCAAGAATGGGCTGCCATCAGTCAGGATGTGGCCCAGAAGTTAATTGACAGCATGCCAGGGCGGATTACAGAGGTCTTGAAAAAGAAGGGTCAAATCGAATCAAAGTTTATTTGTCTGGTGCGCTGAATACAACAGGTGTAGGTAGACCTTACAGTGAAATGTTTACTTACAGGCTTTAACCAATAGTGCAAAAAGGTATTAGGTGAACAATAGGTTGGTAAAGAAATAAAACAACAGTAAAAAGACAGGCTATATACAGTAGCAAGGCTATAAAAGTAGCGAGGCTACATACAGATACCGGTTAGTCAGGCTGATTGAGGTAGTATGTACATGTAGATATGGTTAAAGTGACTATGCATATATGATGAACAGACAGTAGCAGTAGTGTAAAAGAGGGGTTGGCGGGTGGTGGGTGAGACACAATGCAGATAGCCCGGTTAGCCAATGTGCGGGAGCACTGGTTGGTCGGCCCAATTGAGGTAGTATGTACATGAATGTATAGTTAAAGTGACTATGCATATATGATAAAAGCCTTTGACACTTATGAAATGCTTGTAATTATACTTCAGTATTTCATAGTAACATCTGACAAAAATATCTAAAGACACTGAAGCTACAAACTTTGTGGAAATTAATATTTGCGTCATTCTCAAAACTTTTGGCCAACTTTTGTGTATTCTGTGTTATTATTTATTTAGTTAGTAAATAAATAATTAAATCAATTTGTAGTACTGAATAATCTGCAACGGTTGGGGTTCCTGCAGATCCAAGAAGGTCACGACTGTTCAGAATGAGAACTGATATGAGGTAATGATTAATAAGTGACTGTTATCGATATATAATTTATATCTTCTAGAGTTTAATTCGGGATAGTAACTCGTTAAACAACTTCTTCCGTGGTGCCCCAAATTTCTAATGAGTTAATTGAAACATGGTTAATTTAAAATCGGGTAATAATTAAACATAGTTAGTGGATTAAATAAATAACAGTCATCAGAT
This sequence comes from Salvelinus namaycush, assembly GCF_016432855.1. Classification (NCBI taxonomy): domain Eukaryota; kingdom Metazoa; phylum Chordata; class Actinopteri; order Salmoniformes; family Salmonidae; genus Salvelinus; species Salvelinus namaycush. Next base: position 9,591,956 of record NC_052318.1, on the reverse strand, counting down.
GAATGAAAGTCACGTCACGACACTAGCCACCATAGACACAGTCCAATTTGCATACCGCCCCAACAGATCCATTGACGACGCAATCTCAATTGCTCTCCACACTGCCCTCACTCACCTAGATAAGAGGAATACCTATGTGAGAATGCTGTTCATTGACTACAGCTCAGCGTTCAACACCATAATGCCCTACAAGCTCATCACTAAGCTTAGGACTCTGGATCTGAACATCTCACTCTGCAACTGGATCCTGGACTTCCTGACGGGCCGCCCCCAGCTGGTGAGGTTAGACAACATCACCTCCACCACGCTGACCTTTAACACAGGGGCCCCACAGGGGTTTGTGCTTAGTCACCTCCTGTACTCTTTGTTCACCCATGACTGTGTGGCCACACAAGACTCCAACACCATCATCAAGTTCACAGACGATACGACGGTGGTAGGCCTGATCATCGGCGACGATGAGTCAGCCTACAGGGAGGAGGTCAGTGACCTGACAGTGTGGTGCTGTAGCAACAACCTCTCCCTCAACGTCAGCAAGACGCCCACAAATTCTCAAAAGGTTCTACAGCTGTACCATTGCTTGGTATGGCAATAGCACCTCCCTCGATCGCATGGCGCAACAGAGGGTTGTGCGGACAGCCCAGTACATCAGTACTATATCAGGCGGTGTGAAAAGAAGGCCCGGAAAATCGTAAAAGACTCCGACCACCAAAGCCATAGACTATTTTCTCTGCTGCTGCACGGCAAGAGGTACCGGTGCATCAAGTCTGACACCAATAGGCTCTTGAACAGCTTCTATCACCAAGCAATACGACTGATAAATAGCAAACAAAATAGCTAGACAGACTATCTGAGTTAACCTTGTATCTTTATTGACCTTTTATTTCAGTATTTGCAGTATTTGTCTGAATGCACACTCACAGGGCCCTACACACTCACACACACTGTCACTCCATCATTTTCTCCCTCACACGTAATTTGCACATACATTTATACTGACTCTACACACCCACACACCCACCCACATACAAGCTGCTGCTACTCTGTTTATCGTATATGCTGTAGCCTAGTCCCCTTACCCCTAAACATATCTACCTCCCTCACTCCAGTATCCCTGCACATGTAAATATGGTATTGGAACTGACTTTTTAAATATTTCCTGTATATAGTATGCTTACTTACTTACTTTATTGTGTTTTTCATATTTCCTATTCTTATTTCTCGTGTGTGTTTTTTCTAGTAATACATTTTTATTGATTATTGCATTGTTGGGTTTTGAGTTTATAAAAAAGGAATTTCACTGTATTTCACTGTGCATGTGACATTAAAACTTGAAACTTTTAATGGGCTTTCTCCATTCCATTTCATATTCAACCAAACTTATACAAAACAGACAGTGAAGTAATCCAATTTGTAAATGTTTTAATTTATTTACCATTGTATCAAAATATATTTTTAGGCGATACTGGAAAAATCCATACTGGTATGTGGACCATATAGCCCATAATGAGTCTCTGATACTGGGTTGAATGAGAACATGATATTGTATCTGTTCAGTCTGTTTTATCCATTAGGACAGCAATCCTCCATCCATTTTCATCAGGAGGCAGCTAATTCAATGTCCAGTTGCTAGTGAAAACTGAAGTGGCTAATTCAGACAGACTTTTTTCTCTCTCTCTCCCCCTGTCCCTCTCTGCCTCTCAATTCAATTAACATTTCAATTTAAGGGGCTTTATTTATTTCACAAAAGTGAAATAAACAATGAAAAATGAACAGTAAACATTACACTCATAAAAGTTCCAAAAGAATAAAGACATTGACAGCATAATTACCTAGAGATTAGCGTATCTCAATTCCATTCATTTCTCTCTCTCGGACGGACATCAAAGTGTTCAGAGCGTGTATGATCTATTTTTTTTATTTTGAATCTACAAAAAATACAAACATTGTATTTTTAAATTTATTTTACCTTTATTTAACTAGGCAAGTCAGTTAAGAACAAATTCTTACTTACAAAGACAGCCTACCGGGGAACATTGGGTTAACTGCCTTGTTCAGGGGCAGAAAGACAGATTATTACCTTGTCAGCTCAGGGATTTGATCCAGCAACCTTTCGGTTACTGGCCCAACGCTCTAATCACTAGGCTATGTGGTGGGTCTGACACACACTGCTCCCTTAAGTTCTTCTTCCACTACCCCAAAGCAGGAGTGAGAACAGCTCAGAAGCTCTCTCTCTCCTAATTTGTTTTTCTCTCGCTCTCTCATTCTCTCTCTCTCTCTCTCTCTCTCTCTCTACACCTGCTGTCTTTTCTTCTCACTCTCTCCATTTCTCTTCTTTCATCACTGTTCTACGTCTCTTGTTCATTTATTCCTGGCAACTGTCCGTCTTATTTTCCTCCAAATTCACACTCTCAATCACATAATGCATTGTTCGCCTGGCAACCCTGTTGATTGCACTGGCCCAGTCGTAATAAATCTCCAACCATTAGTTTGCCCATCCATTAGCATGCTGAAAAAAAGAGGAGGTCTCCAGCCAAGACAACCCTAGCTCCACCACTAGCCTGGCTTATCAAAGGGAAGCAGAGGGCTAGAGACATGGCCGGGACTATACCAGTATTGTGATACTCGTTAGTATCGTGGTAAGGAAACAAAACACAAAGTACATTTCAAATCAAATCAAATGTCATTGGTCACATACACGTGTTTAGAAGATGTTATTGCGGGTGTAGCGAAATGCTTGTGCTTCCAGTTCTGACAGTGCAGCAATATCTAACAGGTAATGTGTAACAATTTCACAACATATACCCAATACACGCAAATCTAAGTAAAGGAATGGAATTAAGAATAGATATTTGGACCAGCAATGTCAGAGTGGCATAGACTAAGCAGAAAAGTATAGAATGCAGTATATACATATGAGATGAGTAGTGCAAGATATGTAAACATTATTAAAGTGACATTATTAAAGTCACTGGTGTTCCATTTATTAAAGTGGCCAATGATTTCAAGTCTGTGTATATAGGCAGCAGCCTCTCTGTGCTAGCGATGGCTATTTAAGAGATAGAAGCTGTTTTTCAGTCTCTCGGTCCCAGCTTTGATGCACCTGTACTGACCTCGCCTTCTGGATGATAGCAGGGTGAACAGGCAGTGGATCGAGTGGCTGTTGTGTTTGATGATCTTTTTGGCCTTCCTGTGACATCGGGTGCTGTGGTGTCCTGGAGGGCAGGTAGTTTGCCCCCAGTGATGCGTTGTGCAGACCGCACCACCCTCTGGAGAGACCTGCGGTTGTGGGCGGTGCAGTTGCCATACCAGGCGGTGATACAGCCCGACAGTATGCTCTCAACTGTTCATCTGTAAAAGTTTGTGAGGGTTTTAGGTGACAAGCCAAATTTCTTTAGCCTCCTGCGGGTGAAGAGGCGCTGTTACGCATTCTTCATCACACTGTCTGTGTGGGTGGACCATTTCAGTTTGTCAGTGATGTGTACGCCGAGGAACTTAACTTTCAACCTTCTCCACTGCGGTCCCATCGATGTGGATAGGGGGGTGCTCCCTCTGCTGTTTCCTGAAGTCCACAATCATCTCCTTTGTTTTGTTGACGTTGAGTGAATGGTTGTTATCCAGGCACCACACTCCCAGAGCCCTCACCTCCTCCCTGTAGGTTGTCTCGTCATCGTTGGTAATCAAGCCTACTACTGGTGTGTCGTCTGCAAACTTAATGATTGAGTTGGAGGCGTGCTTGGCCACACAGTCATGGGTGAAAAGGGAGTACAGGAGGGGGCTGAGCACGCACCCTTGTGGGGACCTAGTGTTGAGGATCAGCAAAGTGGAGATGTTGTTTCCTACCTTCACCACCTGGGGGCAGCCCGTCAGGAAGTCCACGACCTAATTGCACAGGGTGGGGTTCAGACCCAGGGCCTCAAGCTTAATAATGAGCTTGGAGGGTACTATGGTGTTGAATGCTGAGCTATAGTCAATGAACAGCATTCTTACATGGGTATTCCTCTTGTCAAGATGGGATAGGGCAACGTGCAGTGTGATGGCGATTGCATCGTCTGTGGACCTATTGCGGCGGTAAGCAAATTGAAGTGGGTCTAGGGTGACAGGTAAGGTGGAGGTGATATGATCCTTGACTAGTCTCTCAAAGCACTTCATAATGACAGAAGTGAGTGCTACGGGGCGATAGTAATTTAGTTCAGTTATCTTTGCATACTTAGGTACAGGAACAATGGTGACAATCTTGAAGCATGTGGGGACAGCAGACTAGGATATGGAGACAAACTAAACACCTTCTTTGCCTGCTTTGAGGATAACACAGTGCCACCGACGCGGCCCGCTACCAAGGACTGTGGGCCCTCCTTCTCCGTGGCCGACGTGAGTAAGACATTTAAATGTGCTAACTTCTTTAGGAAAACAGCCCTAATGTTAGAAACAAACATCATGTCATCCAGTCACATGTATTTATTTTCCACGTTATAGTACACAATATTTTACATACAGCAGGTTTTTAAAGGACCAAAGAATTTGCTTCGTGTTTGGGAGTCAGAACAGGGTAAAAAAGACCGTGCCATACTGGGATAGACAGGACCACACTGATGACTCAACTAGGTAGTGTCCAGTATACTGTACATTAACAAGAGTTTTCCATCAGACCAAATCAGCCCTCCCCTCATGCCAAATTAGTTTTCATTGGACCATGGATGAGCCAATCATGGTCATGGAGACATTGAATAGGACTGGGTCCAATATGGAGCTTTAGGCCTGTAAAACTAAAACACAGCTGCTCCCTAAACCCAAAGCAAGCCCATTCCACTACCAGGTGCCAGACCACAAAGGTCCAATAATGAGCTAGCTGTATGGGGTGCCAGCCATTTCTCTCTTCTATACTGACTGTACAAAATATTAGGAACACCTTCCTAATAAATATTGACTGCCCCCCCTTCCCTCAGAACAACCTCAATTCATCGGGCATGGACTCTGCAAGGTGTCGAAAGTGTTCCACAGGGGATGCTTCCCACAGTTGTGTCAAGTTGGCTGGATGTCCATCTCTCCACTCTACTCTCTACTCTCCCATGCCTGCTACTTCAATCTTTCTGATGGACAGACAGTGACATCCCTCCCTACTCTGGTAGATTTATAGAGGGCTGTATTTCATCCCTCCATAGAGACCCAAAGAGAGAGGGGCTGCTGGTGCAATGTCAGCTGAAAACAATGTCTGCATTAGGAAAGAGCTATAATCCAATTTGAATAAAGATAAACCAAGGTCTTTTCTATATTCATCTGCCTCTCAATCCCGCCTTCCACCCCCCCCCCCCCCCCCCCCCTGTCCCCAGTAGCAGATGCTTGGGATTTGTCTGTCTGAGATGTAGCTAATAATGTATGTGTCCTTGGCAACAGCCAGAGGGAACTAGCTCTGGTCTGTCTGTCTGCGGAGGTGACCTGACAGGAGCCATTCATACTGGCCAGAGCAGTGACAGGCCTTGTATTCTTCTCCTTCCACAGAGAGCCATCTCCCCTGCAGTCACTGAACACACCATGCATATTGTAACAGACAATCAGGCAGCCATCTTGGATTTCGACTAAGGTACTCACAACTGCAATAATGTCGATGGCCAACAAACACAGAGGAATGATAAGCACCCCTGTGCAAAAGCTATTTACAGTACCAGTCAAAAGTTTGGACACCTACGCATTCAAGGGTTTTTCTTTATTTTGACTATTTTCTACATTGTAGAATAATAGTGAAGACATCAAAACTATGAAATAACACATCATGAAGTTTTAAACAAATGAAAATATATTTTATATTTAAGATTCTTCAAAGTAGCCACCCTTTGCCTTGATGACATCTTTGCACACTCTTGGCATTCTCTCAACCAGCTTCACCTGGAATGGTTTTCCAACTGTCTTGAAGGAGTTCCCACATGAATTCTAAATAAATCACAGACAGTGTCACCAGCAAAGCACCCCCACACCATCACACCTCCTCCTCCATGCTTCACGGTGGGAGTCACACATGCAGAGATCATCCATTCAGCTACTCTGCGTCAAACAAAGACACGGCGGTTGGAACCACAAATCTCAAATTTGGACTCATCAGACCAAAGGACAGATTTCCACCGGTCTAATGTCCATTGCTCATGTTTCTTGGCCCAAGCAAGTCTCTTCTTCTTATTGGTGTCCTTTAGTAGTGGTTTCTTTGCAGCAATTTGACGATGAAGGCCTGATTCACGCAGTCTCCTCTGAACTGTTGATGTTGAGGTTTGTCTGTTACTTGAACTCTGTGAAGCATTTATTTGGGCTGCAATTTCTGAGGCTGGTAACTCTAATGAATGTGTCCTCTGCAGCAGAGGTAACTCTGGGTCTTCCTTTCCTGTGGCGGTCCCCATGAGAAACAGTTTCATCATAGCGGTTTTTGCGACTGCACTTGAAGAAACTTTTGAAGTTCTTGAAATGTTCTGCATTGACTGAAATTCATGTAATGATGGACTGTCATTTCTCTTTGCTTATTTGAGCTGTTCTTGCCATAATATGGACTTGGTCTTTTACCAAATAGCTCTATCTTCTGTATACCCCTACCTTGTCACGACTCAACATAAATTCCACAAATTAACTTTGTCATGACGTTGGCCTGGGGGTAGGTTTATGACAGTCATAAATACCTCTTTCCCCCTTTTTCTCTCTCCCTACTATAACTGATGTGACATAAGAAAACCCATTGGTTAACATAGAGATTCTGGGAACATCAGAAGTTGGGGGGGAAATGAACTATATTCTGGTAATCCGACCAACTGAACATATGCGGTGGTACTTAAGGTATATTAAGTCAGTTCGGTTGCCCTCTGACACATTCTCATCAATGATAGAATGACATAAACTCTACTGTGGAAAGTCTAAACGTCAGAGGTATCGGATTCACATGGAATTGTTGTTTAATTCAAATGTTTGAATATGAAATTATTTGTGAAGAGATGAAATGTAATTTTAGCTTCCAAATGAGAGATTTGGGTTTTCATAAGTTTGGCTTCTGCTCAACCAGGGGCCCGCCCCTGTGAAGAGACATGGGTTATAAACTTTTCAGACACCCCCTCTCCCTCCACTATAAAAGCCATTGACAAAAATATAACTTCCTGTTCCGGGTACATTTAGGATGACGATCCGATGTCAGAATGGTTCAGATAATAACTACAGAACTAAGCCAACATCAGCATGGACTTTGGTTGCAAATGGTATGAACTTTGAACTCGTATTCACCACAGAAGTGATACCTCCTAGCCGTTGAGTTAGCAACAGCTGCTACAAACGCAGGTTAGGAAGGACAGTCAGAGTATCCCGTCTACTACACATCGACGCTACTCCAACATATCCAGTGACCACCAGAGACATTCTTCAAAGGACAGAGGACTCGGGTTGGCGACACGGTCCATCTACCACCAACCTACTGAAGCGCAGCTCAGAGTAAATATTTATTGCATTTTCCTTTTTCAAATGGGCGGTAATTTAGAATGCATAAGATACTGTATTTACGATGGTACAGCTTCGCCTATGTTCCAGTCTCCCGCTCTTTCACTAAAACTCAGCCCCTTCCCTTTGTGTAACAAGCTGTCATATCTATTCCGCCCGCTAGGGACGTTTTTCTTTATGACGGCAATTTGTGATCAAGTTATGATTTAATTGTGTATGTGTGATTCTGTGTAATTAGTTAGGTATTTAGTAAATAAATAATTAAACCCAATGTTGTATTGCTGATTCAACTTGTTAGCCAGGATTCTTGCAGATAACCAAGGATTTACCACTTTCAGATGAGACTGAATAAAATGACGATTAATGTGACTGCTATGGATGTAAAATATTACTAAATCTTTAAGAGTTTATTCGGAAGATAACAGCTCTATAAATATTATTTTGTGGTGTCCCTCTATAGTTAATTATATTTACATGATTAGTTCAATCAGGTAATATTAATTACGGAGAAATTATTTTATAGAATAGCATGTCATAGCAATTAATCTGGCATAGCCAAAGACACGACAACTTTTAACAATGCACATCTGTTAATTTAAATGCATTCCAGGTGACTACTTCATGAAGCTGGTTGAGAGAATGTCAAGAGTGTGCAAAGCTGTCATCAAGGCAAATGGTGGCTACTTTGAAGAATCTCAAATATAAAATATATTTTGATATGTTTAACACTTTTTTGGTAACTACATGATTCCATATATGTTATTTCATAGTTTTGATGTCTTCACTATTATTCTACAATGTAGAAAATAGTAAAAATAAAGAAAAACCCTGAAATGAGTAGGTGTGTCCAAACTTTTGACTGGTACTGTATATAGTTGATGTTCATTCACAATCTATGGATTTGAGTGTAAAACGGACCACAGCAAAAAAACAAATGTGCATATCTTTGCAGAAATGTGTCTGGTTAAGATTCGACAGCGTAGATGAGATTGAAACATTACTCCCATAAACCCTGAAGTAGTTTTTGGGATGTGAGAGTTGAACACCTCTCGGCATACATAAATTTAACACATGGGCCTAGCTTTGTGGGAAATGCATTTGAGCATTTAAACGCTTCTCGGCTTATACACGGCCAGTCAGACATAGATAAGAAGCTGTCTGTTATAGAAGAAAAACTGATATAAAAACAAATTAGGACCTGTCAAAAAGTGAGGGAGAAGCAGAGAGCATCTGAGAAGCATCTGGTTTGACACATTTACATATTTCTGGGAAGAAAACCTAGTCTTGCACACCAGCCATCCCTGGGAAAGCAATAGCTTAAAAAACCTGGTAAAATATGGTTTTAAGAAAAAATAAAAATTACCTTTTCAACCAAACCCAAGTGCCTGACATAGAACTCCATCACTTATGTCACATGATGACAGACTGATCAAGACAAGGTGACCAGTCACACACCTTGGTTGACAGCTGTTTTTCTTTATTTTATTTCTATAAAAAGGTTGAGGGTCTGAACTTAATATCATGGTCTCTCTGAAAAGCCGTAACCACTAGTAACCCCCCCTGCACTCCAGGCATCTGGTAGCTCAACAACAACACATATGTGATGGGGGAAATGGTGTGGTGACTTTATGATCTAGTGTTGGCACATTGTAACTGACAGGCTGGTTATGACACTAATGTGTGAGATTTACAAGAGAGGGGTCTGCCTTTAGACGCCACGGAGCTCATGCACCCTCAGATGTTCCGCTCCTCTAAGATACACGTTATGTAGCTCCCACTCAGGGAAAACCAACAACTGCTCTCCCATCCACTACAGCAATACCAGAGGGAGCATGACATCATAGTCATTACCCTGTTTTATACTGCCTGGTATGGCAACTGCTCGGCCTCCGACCGCAAGGCACTACAGAGGGTAGTGCGAACGACCCAGTACATCACTGGGGCCAAGCTTCCTACCATCCAGGACCTCTATACCAGGCGGTGTCAGAAGACTCCAGCAACCCTAGTCATAGACTGTTCTCTCTGCTACCGCACGGCAAGCAGTACCGGAGCGCCAAGTTTAGGTCCAAGAGGCTTCTAAACAGCTTCTACCCACAAGCCATAAGACTCCTGAACATCTAGTCAAATGGCTATTCAGACTATTTGCATAGTCTGGGTAGCCTCTCCACACCACTGCCACTCTCTGTTGTCATCTATGCATAGTCACTTTAATAACCTACATGTACATACTACCTCAACTAACCGGTTCCACCACACATTGACTCTGTACCTGCACCCCCCTGTATATATTGTTATATTTTACTTGTTACATTTATCTCTTACTCTTATCCGCATTTTTTGAAAGTGCACTGTTGGTTTGGGGCTCGTAAGTAAGCATTTCACTGTAAGGTCTACCTGTTGTATTTGGCGCATGTGACTAATACAATTTTATTTTATTTGATAGAACCTATTACTGATGGATTGGCTTGATTCAACATGACATCGTGGTCAGGTGGTCAAAAAGCTACTCCATGAAAGAAACCTGCACACAGCATTATGCTATGCATGTCTTTTTTTAGTCAGAGTGTTTGTTGTTGGCCCAGCACTGGTGTGAACTTTGGGATGTGTATATCACTCAGACACATTTCTGCTGTGCATTCGACTGAGCGACAGAGCGTGCTTCTTAAACTAGAAGGTGTGTTTCGTGGCTTACTCTTTGGGTGGGTTGAGGTCTTCAGGTCGGGTTTCGAAGAACACACGGACCTCCTCACACTGGGAGATGTACACAGGCAGCTGAATCAGAGCCTGCACATAGAGACAGAAACACAGGAAGTTTAGAAAGTTCATCAATCAGAACCAAATGCTGTTTGTAATATTAATTGTATTAATATTAGGGGAATGGGAGAAGTAGTGTTTAGCAGGAAGTACCTAGCCTGTTTGGGATTGGTGGTGTTTAGCAGGAAGTATCTGTATCTAGACTGTTTGGGAGTAGTAGTGCTCAGAAGGAAGTATCAATGCTGTCTGGAAGTAGTAGTGTTTAGTAGGAAGTACCTAGCCTGTTTGGGATTAGTGGTGTTTAGCAGGAAGTACCTAGCCTGTTTGGGATTAGTGGTGTTTAGCAGGAAGTATCTAGCCTGTTTGGATGTAGTAGTGTTTAGCAGGAACTCTATGTATCTAGCCTGTTTGGGAGTAGTAGTGTTTAGCAGGAAGTATCCAGTCTGTTTGGGAGTGGTGGTGTTAAGTAGGAAGTATCTGTATCTAGCCTGTTTGCCAGGGGGACTTCATATTTGACATACCAGTATAATGATGCAGCAGTATGAATGACAGATGCTACATGAGAGGTGCTACATTCACATACCATATCCCCTTGAGTACATACAGTAGGCCTCTACCCAGGGATTTGGGCTGCAATACACACAAGCCATCACCCAGCTAGCCCACACTGACATAAATAACCCATCTACCTAGATGGAGCCTAGTCAGCACTCTGCCTAATTCTATTCTATTTCCTGTTTCTAATCTAACATCTTTGATCCTTTTACCCTGTGGGGGCCGGCAGGACTGTGGCTCTCAAGAGATGAAAGGCTAACTGGACTGAGATCTCTCTTTCTCTTTATCAGCCCAGCCTCAAAGGCCTCAGCACTGAGGTGGTCAAACAAAGAGAATTGCCTCAGTGATCCAACTGATCCAATGCCCAGAACCAGCTGGTGGGTCTCACCGACCACACAGTCATTATTATCACTCTGTGCAGAGAGGTAAGTATGCAGCGCACTCCTCGCTGCCATGAGGCATTTCTCAAGGCTATCACAGGCCCAGAGCCAGCATACGTCTGCTTTTAATAAGGCTAAGTGCCTCAGTACTGTCCTCCCAGAGAGGGGCGACTCTCTCTCTCTCTCTCTCTCCCACACAGCCTGAATTATGATATCAATCCTGACGGGCATAAAACACAGGCCATCCAGAGTTCAAGGTGCCCTTGTCCGGTGTAACAACTTGCCCTTTTAGGCTCACTGTATGGGAAGCCGTGCCAATGGACTGGTCATGCTTAAAGTGTGAGAGGATTGCCATAGACTCAGCTGAAACCCTGTTCTCCATTAACCTCAGTGTGTGTGTGTGTGTGTGTGTGTGTGTGTGTGTGTGTGTGTGTGTGTGCGCGCGCGTGTGTGTGTATGCATGAATGCCCAGTGGTTAATTTCAAAGATTAAAATGCATTTTTATGGAAGAAAAATCGGATATTCAGCTGAAATGATACAGTCGGCTAAGAGTCAGATGACGAAAAGTTTTAAGTGTTGACCTCCAGAGGATCCCTCATCCCCTGGTCCTGGTGACTGAACCTGGTGCACTGTGTCTGAGGTTAGGATGACCATCCTCCCCCTGGATTTCTCCCCCCTCCACTCTGCCTGTGACCTTGCCAGTCATTAGTATTCTACCCAGAGACTGGAAGCCAGGAGGCACATTACAGCAAATGGACTTTACAGCAGACAACATTTAGATGATTGTGTGTGTGCGTGTCAGACAGAGGACAATGAAGGCGGGAGAGAATATACAGATATGTATACACAAGATTAGATTGGTAGTATATTAGATTAGTAGTAGACTATATTAGTAGTAGATTAGTAGTAGATTAGATTAGTATTAGATTATAAGTAGATTAGATTAGTAGTAGATTAGATTAGACTAGCGGTAGATTAGTAGTAGAGTAGATTAGTAGTAGATTAGATTAGTAGAAGATCAGTAGTAGATTAGTAGTAGATTAGACGAGCGGGAGATTAGTAGTAGATTAGCAGTAGATTAGTAATAGATTAGAGTCGATTTGCAGTAGATTAGATTAGTAGCATATTAGATTAGTAGGAGATTAGATTAGTAGGATAAAACAATAGGTCACAACACCAATAATAGGGTACAACACCGGTAATCGGGTACAACAACGGTAATCGGGTACAACACCGGTAATCGGGTACAACACCGGTAATCGGGTACAACACCAATAATAGGGTACAACACCAATAATAGGGTACAACACCAATAATAGGGTACAACACCGGTAATAAGGGTACAACATCAATAGTAGCATACAACACCAATAATAGGGCACTACACCAGTAGTAGGGTACATAACCAATAATAGGGTACAATACCATAATGGCAAAAACACCAATAATAGGGTACAATACCATAATGGCGAAAACACCAATAATACGGTACACCACCGGTAATAGGGTACAACACCGGTAATGGGGTACACCACCGGTAATGGGGTACAACACCGGTAATGGGGTACAACACCGGTAATGGGGTACAACACCGGTAATGGGGTACAACACCAATAATAGGGTACAACACCAATAATAGGGTACAACACCGGTAATGGGGTACAACACCGGTAATGGGGTACAACACCAATAATAGGATACAACACCAATAATAGGGTACAACACCAATAATAGGGTACAACACCGGTAATGGGGTACAACACCGGTAATGGGGTACAACACCGGTAATGGGGTACAACACCGGTAATGGGGTACAACACCGGTAATGGGGTACAACACCAATAATAGGGTACAACACCGGTAATGGGGTACAACACCGGTAATGGGGTACAACACCGGTAATGGGGTACAACACCAATAATAGGATACAATACTGGTAATAAGGTACAACACCAATAATGTCTATTTCTATGTTTGTGCTAATATGGTTCCCAATTAGAGGCAGCTGTTTATCGTTGCCTCTGAGTGATAGATGGATGCGAAACCCTTCCTTGGCGGCAGACGGAAGGTAATAATGGAGGACAGCGACGACGCCAGGGTTCGCGGCCACAGAAAGCCCAAGCACAACCCCAAGATTGTTTTGGGGGGGGCACAAAGGGTGGTCGGTCGAGCCGAGGAGAGCGCCAGAGCCCGCTTGGGAGTCGATGGAACAATGTGAGGAAGGATACCGAAGAGAGGGGTTAGCATGGAGTAGGCTGCAGCGCAGGTGGGCTGAAGAGCGGGTCATCAGTCCGGTGCCATCTGTGCCGGCTCCACACATCAGATCTCCAGTGCGCCTCCCCAGCCCGGTACGTCATGTGCCGGTTCCCTGCATTCGCCCAGAAGTGCGTGACACCAGTCCGGTGCCACCTGTACCGGCTCCACGCACTAGGCCTCCAGTGCGCATTCACAGTCCAGAGCCTCCTGCGACGGTCCACGGTCCGGAACCTCCTGCGACGGTCCACGGTCCGGAACCTCCTGCGACGGTCCACGGTCCGGAACCTCCAGCGACGGTCAGGAACCTCCAGCGACGGTCAACGGTCCGGAGCTTCCAGGCAAGGCGTCCAGTCCTGCTCCAGGGCAGGAGCCTTCATCTGCGCCGGTGGCCAGTCCAGGCACGGCGTCCAGTCCAGCTCCAAGGCCGGAGCCTTCCTCTGCGCCGATGACCAGTCCAGGAACGGCGTCCAGTCCTGCTCCATGGCCGGAGCCTTCTTCTGCGCCAATGCCCAGTCCAGGCACGGCGTTCAACCCGGCGCGATGGCTGGATCCGGGGTCTGGGCGGGGGCTACGACCTACACCGGAGCCACCACCGACACTAATCACCCCCCCCCCCTACCCTCCCCATTTGGTTTCAGGTTTTGCGGCCGGAGTCCGCACCTTTGGGGGGGGGGGGGGTACTGTCATGCCCTGTCCATAGAGAGCCCTTGGTTCTCTATGGTGTAGTAGGTCAGGGCGTGACTAGGGGGTGGTCTAGTATGTCTATTTCTATGTTGGTGCTAATATGGTTCCCAATTAGAGGCAGCTGTTTATCGTTGCCTTTGATTGGGGATCATATTTAGGTAGCATTTTCCCCACCTGTGTTTTGTGGGATATTGTTTGTGTTTAGTTGCCTGTGTGCACGTCATGACTTCACGTTTTGTTGTTTCTTTATTGTTTTGTTTGTTTCACGGAGATTAAAAATATGTGGAACTATACTCACGCTGCGCCTTGGTCCGTCTCTCAAAACGATCGTGACACCTGTCTTCCACGCATAGCCTACAAGCCACTGATGCTGACCTTTGGAACATCTACATTTTAAAAAGTCGAATAAATCCATGTAAAATAGCCTACACCATCACAATAAATCCATTATCTATTTTAGACAGGTCTAAAGAAACATGATATGAAGAAAATGTAGTCTATTTCAGAAGAACAGAATAGCATACTCTGAGTTGTCCTTACAGTATGTTAGGCCCTGATCTGCCATGGGCTACACTAGTTAATTTAGCAGACAAGATTTGCCTAGAATTCCATGGCATTATTTTATATTATTTTATAGTATGAAGAGTACAATTGAACAAAGCTGAATAAAATATAAAGGATATTTTCTCCAAACTATTTGAGGGAGTGCGCACATACGGCTATTCTGTGTTGAACGTTTAACAAAGAAACAGGTACTCCTATGTGCTTAATTTAGAGTTGTTTATGTAACTTTAGTTGTGATACAAATGTTGGGCTATTCGTTTAGATTTTTAATACAGTCTAAGGCTGCATGATGCGACTTATGATGATTTGAAAAAAGTCGCATGAAAGGCATGAGCTCTGCTTTGGTTTTTTAAGCAGGCTGCACACACTTCATCAGTCTCTCATTCACAATTTGACAAGCAACTTGATAATGCTTAGAATTTCCCAGCTTTCCTTTTGTGTGGCCATAATGCCCCCTAAAAAAATCCATGCCTTTTGCGGCCAGTGGCCGTTGTGCCCTTGGGCTGAATATAATAATTATAATTTCCTTCTCCCGGCTGCGTGCCGAAGCACCTCTCACTCACATGGCTCTCCGTCACGTGATCAGGTTTTTCTCACAAGCTACAAGTGAAGACAGCCACATCGGGGACGCAACTGCGAGCGTTCGTATCTAATTACGAGACGCATATGGAAGATATTGGAAGAACTGTCCACATTTACTTTTCATCAGCCAACAATATGAGTAGGCCTAACGAACAGCAAAAGCACTAGCCTATGTTAATCTACTATCCCCCATAGTATAAAAGTTCATTAATTTTCCAAACATAGTCTGGGATAGTTGTGGGATGTGATAGATTTAAGGGAACAACTGCAGTAATAGGGTACAGCAGCTGTAATAGGGTACAGCAGCTGTAATAGTGTACAACAGCGGTAATAGTGTACAACAGCGGTAATAGTGTACAACAGCGGTAATAGTGTACAACAGCTGTAATAGTGTACAACAGCTGTAATAGTGTACAACAGCTGTAATAGTGTACAACAGCTGTAATAGGGTACAACAGCTGTAATAGTGTACAACAGCAGTAATAGTGTACAACAGCTGTAATAGTGTACAACAGCTGTAATAGTGTACAACAGCGGTAATAGTGTACAACAGCGGTAATAGTGTACAACAGCGGTAATAGTGTACAACAGCGGTAATAGTGTACAACAGCGGTAATAGTGTACAACAGCGGTAATAGTGTACAACAGCGGTAATAGTGTACAACAGCGGTAATAGTGTACAACACCTGTAATAGTGTACAACAGCGGTAATAGTGTACAACACCTGTAATAGTGTACAACAGCTGTAATAGTGTACAACACCTGTAATAGTGTACAACACCTGTAATAGTGTACAACACCTGTAATAGTGTACAACACCTGTAATAGTGTACAACACCTGTAATAGTGTACAACACCTGTAATAGTGTACAACACCTGTAATAGTGTACAACACCTGTAATAGTGTACAACAGCGGTAATAGTGTACAACACCTGTAATAGTGTACAACAGCTGTAATAGTGTACAACAGCTGTAATAGTGTACAACACCTGTAATAGTGTACAACAGCGGTAATAGTGTACAACAGCGGTAATAGTGTACAACACCTGTAATAGTGTACAACAGCTGTAATAGGGTACAACAGCTGTAATAGTGTACAACACCTGTAATAGTGTACAACAGCGGTAATAGTGTACAACACCTGTAATAGTGTACAACAGCGGTAATAGGGTACAACAGCTGTAATAGTGTACAACAGCGGTAATAGTGTACAACAGCTGTAATAGGGTACAACAGCGGTAATAGTGTACAACACCTGTAATAGGGTACAACAGCGGTAATAGTGTACAACAGCGGTAATAGTGTACAACACCTGTAATAGGGTACAACACCTGTAATAGTGTACAACAGCGGTAATAGTGTACAACAGCTGTAATAGGGTACAACAGCTGTAATAGTGTACAACAGCGGTAATAGTGTACAACAGCGGTAATAGTGTACAACAGCTGTAATAGGGTACAACAGCTGTAATAGGGTACAACAGCGGTAATAGGGTACAACAGCGGTAATAGGGTACAACAGCGGTAATAGTGTACAACACCTGTAATAGGGTACAACAGCTGTAATAGTGTACAACAGCTGTAATAGTGTACAACAGCTGTAATAGTGTACAACAGCTGTAATAGGGTACAACAGCGGTAATAGTGTACAACAGCGGTAATAGTGTACAACAGCGGTAATAGTGTACAACAGCGGTAATAGTGTACAACAGCGGTAATAGGGTACAACAGCGGTAATAGGGTACAACAGCTGTAATAGTGTACAACAGCTGTAATAGTGTACAACAGCGGTAATAGGGTACAACAGCGGTAATAGGGTACAACAGCGGTAATAGTGTACAACAGCTGTAATAGTGTACAACAGCTGTAATAGTGTACAACAGCTGTAATAGTGTACAACAGCGGTAATAGGGTACAACAGCGGTAATAGGGTACAACACCTGTAATAGTGTACAACACCTGTAATAGTGTACAACAGCTGTAATAGGGTACAACAGCGGTAATAGGGTACAACAGCTGTAATAGTGTACAACAGCTGTAATAGTGTACAACAGCTGTAATAGTGTACAACAGCTGTAATAGGGTACAACAGCTGTAATAGTGTACAACAGCTGTAATAGGGTACAACAGCTGTAATAGTGTACAACAGCTGTAATAGTGTACAACAGCTGTAATAGGGTACAACAGCTGTAATAGTGTACAACAGCTGTAATAGTGTACAACAGCTGTAATAGTGTACAACAGCGGTAATAGTGTACAACAGCTGTAATAGTGTACAACACCTGTAATAGGGTACAACAGCTGTAATAGGGTACAACAGCTGTAATAGTGTACAACAGCTGTAATAGGGTACAACAGCTGTAATAGTGTACAACAGCTGTAATAGTGTACAACAGCTGTAATAGGGTACAACAGCTGTAATAGGGTACAACAGCTGTAATAGGGTACAACAGCTGTAATAGTGTACAACAGCTGTAATAGGGTACAACAGCTGTAATAGTGTACAACAGCTGTAATAGGGTACAACAGCTGTAATAGTGTACAACAGCGGTAATAGTGTACAACAGCTGTAATAGTGTACAACACCTGTAATAGTGTACAACAGCGGTAATAGGGTACAACACCTGTAATAGGGTACAACAGCGGTAATAGGGTACAACACCTGTAATAGTGTACAACAGCGGTAATAGTGTACAACAGCTGTAATAGGGTACAACAGCGGTAATAGGGTACAACACCTGTAATAGTGTACAACAGCGGTAATAGTGTACAACAGCGGTAATAGTGTACAACAGCTGTAATAGTGTACAACAGCGGTAATAGTGTACAACAGCTGTAATAGTGTACAACAGCTGTAATAGTGTACAACAGCTGTAATAGGGTACAACAGCTGTAATAGTGTACAACAGCGGTAATAGTGTACAACAGCTGTAATAGTGTACAACACCTGTAATAGTGTACAACAGCGGTAATAGTGTACAACAGCTGTAATAGTGTACAACAGCGGTAATAGGGTACAACAGCTGTAATAGTGTACAACAGCTGTAATAGGGTACAACAGCGGTAATAGTGTACAACAGCTGTAATAGTGTACAACAGCTGTAATAGGGTACAACAGCGGTAATAGTGTACAACAGCTGTAATAGTGTACAACACCTGTAATAGTGTACAACAGCGGTAATAGTGTACAACAGCTGTAATAGTGTACAACAGCGGTAATAGTGTACAACAGCTGTAATAGTGTACAACAGCTGTAATAGGGTACAACAGCGGTAATAGTGTACAACAGCTGTAATAGTGTACAACAGCGGTAATAGGGTACAACACCTGTAATAGTGTACAACAGCGGTAATAGGGTACAACAGCGGTAATAGGGTACAACAGCTGTAATAGTGTACAACACCTGTAATAGTGTACAACAGCGGTAATAGGGTACAACAGCTGTAATAGTGTACAACAGCTGTAATAGGGTAC
Source organism: Salvelinus namaycush (assembly GCF_016432855.1). NCBI lineage: Eukaryota > Metazoa > Chordata > Actinopteri > Salmoniformes > Salmonidae > Salvelinus > Salvelinus namaycush. The sequence goes on along the minus strand of NC_052318.1, from coordinate 9,573,246 downwards.
AACAGCGGTAATAGTGTACAACAGCTGTAATAGGGTACAACAGCTGTAATAGTGTACAACAGCTGTAATAGTGTACAACAGCTGTAATAGTGTACAACAGCTGTAATAGGGTACAACACCTGTAATAGTGTACAACAGCTGTAATAGGGTACAACAGCTGTAATAGTGTACAACAGCTGTAATAGTGTACAACAGCTGTAATAGTGTACAACAGCTGTAATAGTGTACAACAGCTGTAATAGTGTACAACAGCTGTAATAGTGTACAACAGCTGTAATAGTGTACAACACCTGTAATAGGGTACAACAGCTGTAATAGTGTACAACACCTGTAATAGTGTACAACAGCGGTAATAGTGTACAACAGCTGTAATAGGGTACAACAGCTGTAATAGGGTACAGTAGCAGAAATAGCGTACAACTGGAGTACAACCCTACTGTATATGGTCCATCCAGAACCGGTGCTTGAGGAAGGCCTGCAGCACCATCAAGGACCCCCCACACCCCAGCCACAAGCTGTTCACTCCCTCACCGTCGGGCAGACGGTATCGGAGCATAAGGTCTTATACCAACAGACTCAGAGACAATTTCTATCTACAAGCCATCAGACTGCTGAACACTTGAACTGGACTGACTACCTGCTGTGATTCTCTGCACCTTAGCACATATGCACTCACTCACAGATGCGCACACACACACACACACACAACTGCTGCTACCAAACTAATTATGATAGCTAAATACTGCACAATTGAAACACTGGTTTCAGATGGACTACATATCATTGAAAATGAGACCCTGGTTTCAACGGGCTCCCCAGATTAAATAAAAGTTAAATAAAATCTAACTTGCTCCCCAATCCCAATCCCATTTTCCCCAAAACATTGGAGTAAATATTGGATTATACATTGTGCTTCCAGGATTATACTTATGCTAAAATATGTATTATACTCCACTGACCCACTTACTTTATGTTCATATTCTTATCTTGTATTATTTCTTATTGTTGTTGCATTGTTGAGCAGGAACCTGCAAGTAAGTATTTCATTGGACGATGTATACTATGTGCATCCTTCCCGTACATACGACTAATAAAATAGAAGCTTGATACTTGAAACTTATATATTCTCCAGGCATCAACCTCTCCTTTCCTAAAAGCAGAAACTCCAGCATGGGGAATTCCATGCGAGTCAGGTTTATGCTTCACTCAGAATTTGACAGAAAGGTTGAAATGGTGAACCCCCCGAGCCAAACATGAAAGGAACCATAAAGTAAACACCTTCTATGGTTCACTCTGTCAGCCTGACCAGCCCCCCCACCCCCATCCCTCCAACCAGCCAGTGTGACCAGCCCCCCCACCCCCATCCCTCCAAACCAGCCAGCCTGACCAGCCCCCCCACCCCCACCCCTCCAAACCAGCCAGCCTGACCAGCCCCCCCACCCCCATCCCTCCAAACCAGCCAGCCTGACCAGCCCCCCCATCCCTCCAAACCAGCCAGCGTGACCAGGCAGAACCACAGACCTTTGATCTGACTCCCACTCCCCCTTCAAAGCCCCTCACCCAGGGGTTTAAAGAACCAGGGAGGGGGCTGAAGGCCAGGGAGTGGATGATTCACCTGTCACTTCACTAACAAGAAGCAGTATGAGTAGCAGGGTATATCATACAGGTTAGGGCAGCTGATAAAGGGCAAGCCACCAACACAGTCAACAGAGCCTAAGGAGAAGATATAGGTGGTCGTAGGGCTAGACATTGAATTATCCAAAGCTACAGTATTACCAGATTGCTTTGTTAAAGGGACATTTCTAAAATGTTCTACTTCCTAGTGCTGGAGATGATAAATATGAAGTTGAACATTTTGGACATTTCCCTTTAAGCCCTCTCAGACAGAGAAGAGAGGAGTTGTAATTCAAGTATTTGTAAAACAACAACACATTTCAAAACACCACCTAAAACATATTTCAGGTACATTTTAGGTGACAATAAAATATATTTTGATATATTGATTTTTTTTACTTCAATGTGTTCATTTGTATTGAGGATGTTAATAGATCTACAGTGCCTTGCAAAAGTATTCCTCCCTCTTGGCGTTTTTCCTATTTTGTTGCATTACAACCTGTAATATAAATTGATTTTATTTGGATTTCATGTAATGGACATACACAAAATAGTCCAAATTGGTGAAGTGAAATTTAAAAAAATTAAAAATGGAAAAGTGGTGTGTGCATATGTATTCACCCCCTTTGCTATGAAGCCCCTAAATAAGATCTGGTGCAACCAATTACCTTCAGAAGTCACATAATTAGTTAAATAAAGTCCATATGTGTGCAATCTAAGTGTCACATGATCTCAGTATATATACACCTGTTCTGAAAAGCCCCAGAGTCAGCAACACCACTAAGCAAGGGGCACCACCAAGCAAGCGGCACCATGAAGACCAAGGAGCTCTCCAAACAGGTCAGAGACAAAGTCGTGGAGAAGTACAGATCAGGGTTGGGTTATAAAATAATCCTAAACTTTGAACATCCCACAGAGCACCATTACATCCATTATTAAAAACATGGAAAGAATATGGGACCACAACAAACCTGCCAAGAGAGGGCCGCCCACCAAAACTCACAGACCAGGCAAGGAGGGCATTAATCAGAGAGGCAACAAAGAGACCAAAGATAACCCTGAAGGAGCTGCAACGCTCCACTGCGGAGATTGGAGTATTTGTCCATTGGACCACGTTAAGCTGTACACTCCACAGAGCTGGGCTTTACAGAAGAGTGGCCAGAAAAAAGCCATTGCTTAAAGAAAAAAATAAGCAAACACGTTTGATGTTCACCAAAAGGCATGTGGGAGACTCCCCAAACATATAGAAGAAGGTACTCTGGTCAGATGAGACTAAAATTGAGCTTTTTGGCCATCAAGTTAAATGCTATGTCTGGCGCAAACCCAACACCTCTCATCACCCCAAGAACACAATCCCCACCGTGAAGCATGGTGGTGGCAGCATCATGCTGTGGGGATGTTTTTAAATCGTTAGGGACTGGGAAACTGGTCTTAATTGAAAGAATGATGGATGGCGCTAAATACAGGGAAATTCTTGAGGGAAACCTGTTACAGTCTTCCAGAGATTTGAGACTGGGACAAAGGTTTACTTTCCAGCAGGACATTGACCCTAAGCACACTGCTAAAGCAACACTCGAGTGATTTAAGGGGAAACATTTAAATGTCTTGGAATGGCCTAGTCAAAGCCCAGACCTCCATCCAATTGAGAATCTGTGGTATGACTTAAAGATTGCTGTACACCAGCGGAACCCATCCAACTTGAAGGAGCTGGAGCAGTTCTTCCTTGAAGAATGGGCAAAAATCCCAGTGGCTAGATGTGCCAAGCTTATAGAGACATACCCCAAGAGACTTGCAGCTGTAATTGCTGCAAAAGGTGGCGCTAGAAAGTATTGACTTTTGGGGGATGAATAGTTATGCATGCTCAAGTTTTCAGTTTTTTGGTATTTTTTCTTGTTTGTCTCACAATAAAAAATATTTTGCATCCTCAAAGTGGTATGCATGCTTTGTAAATCAAATGATACAAACCCCAAGAAAATCTATTTTAATTCCAGGTTGTAAGGCAACAAAATAGGAAAAATGCCAAGGGGGATGAATACTTTCGCAAGCTACTGTATATATATTTTAGTTCTCTATGGAACCCACAACAACGGAAAACGTGACTACAGACCAGAAGTTCTATTTAATACATTTAATAGATAGTGTTGTGTTTTTATATTTGTTTTCATTTCTATTCGTTTTTAGATTTGTATTTGAAATTCAATTTAGTTTCAGTTCATTTTCAGACCAGATTTGCTAGATTTGATTTAGTTTTAGTCGTATACAAATATTTCTATTTGTTTTTTTGATTATTTGGTTTCAGTTTTGATTTTAGTGTGAGGGACAGAAAGAATGCTTAGAGACTAAGAGTCACTTGGGTTTTAGAGTTTTTTGGGATGTAACTTCTTGAGATTGGGGGGCAGTAATACATAAGGTGATGGGTCAGGTCAGGTCATAGGTTAGATAGACATTCTAGCCAATGAACGGGCAGATACGCTTATGAACAACAGGCGCAATGTTTTTCTCAAAGTTGCCAGAACGCCACGTGTGCCTACTTGTATCAGTACATTCGTAACAGCCTAAACATTACAAAACTTCAATTCAATAAAATAAGCCTCACATAGCAAATTATCAATTACATTTTATATTGACCAAATTCGATACTCTCTCAATGACCTCCATTAAAAAAAAAAAATACCCACCAGCTTCAGTAGCTTGAAAACCCCACAAAAGCTTGAAAACTCCCATTAGAATTTGAATAATTCATGATGTTTTTTTAAATTAAATTTTGTTTTGGAGTCAAAGATAATAGCTTTAGTATAGTTTAAATTTTTCAAACGGGTTTGTTAATTATTTTATTTTCATTACCTAAATAGTTTATTCATGATTAGCTTTCACTTTAGTTTCAGATTTAGTTTACTATAATAACCAGGCATAGAAGTCTGAAACTATTCATATTGTTACACCCTGATCGGCTTCACCTGTCCTTGTGCTTGTCTCCACCCCCCTCCAGGTGTCACCCATCTTCCCCATTATCCTCTGTGTATTTATACCTGTGTTCTCTGTCTGTCTGTGTCAGTTTGTCTTGTTTGTCAAATCAACCAGTGTTTTTGTCTCAGCTCCTGCTTTTACCCAGTCTCTCTTTTCTTGCCCTCCTGGTTTTGACCCTTGCCTGTCCTGACTCTGAGCCTGCCGTTCTGTACTTTTGCCCCACCTCTGGATTATTGACCTCTGCCTACCCTAACCCTGAGCCTGCCTGCCGTCCTGTACATCCCAATACGACCCACTGAGGTATCCTGACCCCTAGGGCTCCCCCTCCGAAGACATGTGTACCCCATCTCACTCAACAGTGACCTGGCTTCATAAACAAAGGCTCTCTTGCAACATGCCAGGGAATATGTTGTTTTTAAGAGCATGACCACCTTGCAAAACAGTTACCAGGCAAAAAAGGCAGTTTATAGGGCAGCCCTTTAAAATTAAACACAAGGCCTGGTGATGTTGCTGACTGGGGCTAGCTCAGCACTGCTCATAACCTCTGCCCTGCATAGTGGACAGATAGGTTTCCACAGAGATACCACAGCACCACTATCGCCCGCCACAGAGGTGGATTCTTCTTTCCCTTCCCACAAAGAGCAAAACACAGACTCTGCTTTGTTTTGTCTCAGTCAGCCATGTTCCAGACTGCCTTCAGTTTCCTCAATGTCTAATTCCTGAAGAAAATATATTTTCGAGGATGACTGAGTTTGTTATCTTGTATTTCCCATTGGGCAAAGATAAACATAGAGAATATGCATGTTTCCAACATTCCAAGTGTATTGGGTCTTTGTATAGAGAAACACATCAACTAAAGCAAAGCAGCGAATGGATATGACAGGTCAGTGGAACTAGATGTGACTCTGGCCTCTGGGAATCATAGCTGGTGGGTGCATGGATTTCAAAACAGTCTCATTCTGACAGCCATGCTATCTGAATACCCTCACTGCTGTGTCTATCACAGAGCACATACTTGGATTTCTAAACAACAGGAGTCCTTGTTCAATTGTTTTGGGTGGCAGAAAGGCAGCCTATTGGTTAGAGTGTTGCTGGTTCAAATCCCTGAGCCGGCAAGGTGAAAAATATGTTGATGTGCCCTTGAGCAAGGCACTTAACCCTAATTGCTCCTGTAAGTCGCTCTGGATAAGAGCGTACGCTAAATGACTAAAATGTTCAGATTTGATCTGTGAAGTGAACCACGTGAGGGAAGGCTCTGGGAAGCAGGCTCAAGGATGCATTCCTAGCTCTAATCTGGACCTCTATCTACCACAGAGATATGTTCCTAATACTCAAGGATTTGGTTCCCGTCCAGGTTTCTTTCTGTTCCTAAGTTTTAGCTTGCTGTTAGGGATTCAGGCCTGGGCCCTATTGTTGTTTCTTCCATGACGGGTGAGTGTGAAAGCTTTAATACCCCTGAATTTCCCCACCAGCTGAGCCAGTACTCACCCCGCAGTACTCGTTGATAGGCCTCAGGCGCTTCATGGCCACATCCCTGATATGGCTTCTCCTGAACAGGATCTTCCCTGGAAGGAAGAAGAAAAACTGTAGATCCTAAAGACTGGTTTTCCAAAGATACCCAGCCCTCTAGCCTCCCCTCTTCTCCCAGTCCTCAACCATGACCTCACACTATCTTTAATAAAGGCTCAAACTGTATGAGTATTCATTACTTGTTTTCCTTTTCAATGGTGTCGATTCACAGTAGTTGTGGCAATTATACAAGTAGGCATACAACGTGATAAATACTCCATAACTGCACTACTCATTTTTTTCTGAATATACTGTACTGACTTTTTCTAAAAAGCCTACACTGGATACCTTCCCATGCAGTATAACATGTAGGCTACATGGACATTTAACCATTCAGGAATGTTATTAAAAACCTTTCAAGGTCCAACTGATACTGTGCTTCTAAAGAAACACACTAGTCTAGACTAAAAACTGATTCACTTTACTCCCAACAAATGATCTCATGGTACATTTGGAATGGTAACAGTAGGCTTACATACAGTATGTATGTTACAGTTGTGAAGGACAATGACTTGTCTTCATAGAGTGGGCTTGTGTAGAGACTCCAGTCCAGTCCATTATATTGCACAGCTACTATCTTAGGCCAATACAGTGGCCTCATCAATAACCCAACTCTGACAGCACAATGAAAGTCATTAAGTGCACTGTGAATTGTTGGCCTTCTTTATCATATAGTGGATGCCATCTATATTGCGTTCTTATCGCACGGCCACAAAAATGGCCACCGCCGGGAGTCTGGATTTGGGTCACTGGAACAATAACAAGAAATGGATACAAATAGGTCTCAGAAAACCTATTAAGTTTTCTGGTATTCAGGAAGTTGGGAGCAGACTGGTACCTCTCTCTCCTTTTAACCATGGAGGACCCGCTTGTAAATTTACTGAGAGCTTTACATTACAGAGCCATGGGACTGAGGTATTAAGTCAGGCCAGTAAAATATCAGGTCAAAAAGAGAGATCTTAGAAATAACTGTATCTCCTCATCAAGGGGCTTATGATATTTGTTAAGACTGCTAACACAGTCACATCTAAGACATACAAAGTGAAATAACTATTACACAGGGGATCCATTTCCAAGCTCAACTGACTCAACACTTCCCACCCATTTTGGATGTGCCACATGCTCAGTCGACGAAAGGCCTGTTTAGGGAAAAATAAAATGTCTGCTGCTGTTACAGTACAGATTCAAACCTGGGCCAGGCAGACTTCATTGCAACTCTGTGACCAGAGTGGCCAGCTCGGTATCAAACAGCTTTTGTTGCCCAGAGAGAGACTGTAAGTCTGGAAAGAGAGAGCGGGAACAGGGAGGAGCCTCTTCTCTCAGGCTCTCTACTCAACACAAGACACCCCAGGTCAGGAAAGCCACAGGAAACTTTCATGTGAAACAGTAGTGTCCCTATTGAATGGGCAGATGATTATATAAATAGTTTAAAATCGTTATTTAGTTGATGTCTCATTTGTTCTGGATGCAATCATTAAGAGCTGAGATAAAAAATAAATAAATATTAAATATTCAACAAAATATTCAACAAATCTGTCCTCTTGGGAGACTAGATCCATCCAATAAGATATTTCCCTAACCAAGTATGGCCCAGTTTAAAGTCATTCAACTTGATCTCACAAACAAGGAAAAAAAAGAGTGTGTGTTTCTATCATTAAACATCTGCAATCATTCTCCACCACTAATGTTTACAGAGTTGGCTCATGAATTGAGTTTGAGGCAGAGTGCTGGGAAGAGATATTTCCAAGGAAAGGCTAGATAGATGGCAGGTGTGTTTAGTAATTACAGAGGTCCCAGATGCTGACTCTTGAATACAGTCACTTCATACGCTGCTGTAGAAAGGACTAGTGGACTAGTAACCAAAAGGACTAGTAACCAAAAGGATGCAAGATCGAATCCCCAAGGTGACAAGGTAAACAATCTGTCGTTCTGCCACTGAACATGGCAGTTAGCCTAGGAACAGTGGGTTGTCATTGAAAATAAGAATTTGTTCTTAACGGACTTGCCTAGTTAAATAAAGGTAAAATAAATTAAAAAATACAATGTTTGTATTTCTCTGTACAATCCTAACGGTTGTAAAATATGATATTGCTACACAAGTGGACATAAATATGAGCTGCTTAACAGGGACAATAGAAGGATCCAATTTATTTAGTTCCATTGAATTATTCAGTTCCATGGAACCATGTGTGTAGCTGGCATGTTTGAAGTCAAAAGAGCAGGTTTGCTCCTGATATGAATAAATGAAGCTGTGTGTGGAGGCTGACATACAGAAGCTCCTGCTGTGAAAGTCATTGAGGTTGTCAGCCAACCAGACAGCCTGGATATAAAAACATTCATCATGAAGTCCTCTGTCAACAGTTGATCAACTGTTCTCATTCACAACGTTGAAGAAGTCAACTGGCGACTCATATCCAGAATCATAACCACGGTGAGGCAGGAAAACACCGAGCGGACATTTTGCAGATGCAAACAGAAACCACTTTGCTGATCCTAAACAAAACGAGAGGCCTTGAAGTACAAACCAAGCCCTGACAGGAAAACCACTTCCGTGTCTTGTTGGTTTGGTCTGAGTCGACCAGATTGGCCCGTTGGGCTGAGACTGCTTGCCCTGACCATGTGGTTGTGAGTGCAGACAGAAATCTGCTGTGCAAATCAGGCCATACCACAGTTTGTAAAGAGCTGAAGAAGTCAGTCTGTGACTACAAGACAGCTAACAGAATATCTTTCTGGTCCTGTTCTGAAAGACGAGGGGGTGGAGGATGGAGGAGGGGGGGAGGGAAAGACGTAGGAGTTCAAATGGGAACCACCAGAGTAGTGTAAGAGTAGTGGTAGAGTAGAGGTAGAGTAGTGGTAGAGTAGAGTAGTGGTAGAGTAGTGGTAGAGTAGAGTAGTGGTAGAGTAGAGGTATAGTAGTGGTAGAGTAGAGGTATAGTAGTGGTAGAGTAGAGGTAGGGTAGAGAAGATTAGTTTTAGTGGTAGGGCAGAGCAGAGTTGATATAGAGTAGTGGATGAGTAGTTGTAGAGTATACTGTAGATCTAGCTAGTCTATCATAATATAATAGAGGCAGTAGATCTAGCTGGTCTGTCATAATATAATAGAGGCAGTAGATCTAGCTGGTCTGTCATTCTGTGACTACAAGACAGCTAACAGAATATCTTTCTGGTCCTGTTCTGAAAGACGAGGGGGTGGAGGATGGAGGAGGGGGGGAGGGAAAGACGTAGGAGTTCAAATGGGAACCACCTGAAAAAATGTTGAGCTGTTCACTTCAATTTCATTTCATTCAAGAAGGGGAGACAAACATTAGTTAAAACAGCAGGCCTGGATGTTGACATCTACTCTGTGGGAATGGAACTAGTGGGAGTTTAGAATACAGAAAGACCCTCAACGTGGTTCTGAACTTCTACCCCCAAGCCATAAGACTGCTAAATAGCTAGTTAAATAGTTAACCGGACTATCTGCATTGACCCTTTTGAATCATCACATACGCTGCTGTTACCGTTTATTATCTATCCTGTTGCCTAGTTATCCCTACCTATATATACATATCTACCTCAATTACCTCATACCCCTGCACATCGACTTGGTACTGTTACCCTGTCGATAAAGCCAAGCAATTGATGTGTTATTATTTTTATTTCTGTTTTTCCTTCTCTTTGCTTTGTTGGGAAGGGCCAGTAAGTAAGCATTTCACTGTTAGTCTACACCTGTTGTTTATGAAGCAAGTGATAAATACAATTTTATTTTATTTGGGATTTGAGTGCTCAGAATGAATCTTTCCTCACAGATGTATGAGCAATGAGCATACATGTCTGAAGCATTTACAACAATATATGAATCAACGGAGAAGAAGAAAAGACTGTGGGAGTAATGTGGTCTGGTCTCCCTGGTTGGTCTCCTCCTCTCATTGCCTCTCTGTCTCTCTCTCCGTCTCTCTCTCGGTCTCTATCAGTTCTACAGTTCTAGACCTCCAGGCTTCCCCATAAGCCTCACATGGATTACTCTCATGAGACACTAAATGGCCTTGTTTCAAGAGCTGCTCATACGTGTGTCCAGTCTTAATTAAATCTGGGCCCCTCCTGCTTAGTGTGTTTGATGGACAGTATTGGAGGGAGGAACTAAAACGAGTAGCAATTTACAAAATTGCCATTGAGTTTATAAACGGAAAAACAAAACGGTGCTCGGTAAGGGAAATCGTGAGCTCATGAGAGGTGTGGATTTCCCAGGGTGCAACGTAGCAGCTCTTACGTTCTTCGTTCTCTGTTAATGCTGCTGCTTTGACAGCACCACGTGAGCTGGGACTGTCAGTCAGTAGCGGTGTGTTGTTGAACCGTTTCCTGTAGTGAGCCAAATCAGGGTCACACAGACTGATTCGTGGTAGTCTTAAACAAATCTACTTTGAAACAAAAGTATACACCTCAGACTCATGGTTATGGGCTTAACAAAAAGAAGGCACTTGTACCATGTCAGATATAGAGTTGAAATGTACAGAATGTTGAGTTTGCATCCCAATATTACATTTTATATACATCACAGAAGACTGAACTATAACAAAACTGTTTGACATAGAAACACCGGATAATTAAAACATACTTTTTTTCATTAATTATGAAATTATATATATTTTTAAGAACATTCCACCCATGAGGTCAAATGTGTCTCTTTTAGTCATGGAAAGGGCTACACTCTTACCTGGTAGAAAAGGGATGATTCTCCGCTTGGGGTCTTTCTGCCCTCCTTCCACAGGGAACTTATCCAGAAGCTCCATCTGAAAGCACAGTGGCAACAACACAGGGAGTTAAACAACACATGCTATCACACAACAACATCACTGCATGGGGCAGTGGGAGGGTTGTACATTTTTACAATTCAGCAATTCCTAAAAGGACTGGTTCTGCCAATGATAAGAAATCCACACACCAGATGGTATTTCTTCTTGGTTGAGGTAGCTAGGCTACATATGCTACGTGGCCTGTTAGCAAAGGCCCACTGACATAGTGAAACTTTTTTTTCTTCTCTTTTCTCCTTTTAAAGCCCAGTGTGCAGCTTTCTCTCTGTCTCCCAGTGATCCCTCCACAGTACTATAGGTTATTTTCCTACACTCTAGCCAATAACCTCCCCCTCCCCCAGTCTGAAGGTCTGTGTTTTAAGTTCCAGGCCCCAGCTGCATTCTATTGGCAGCTGGAGTGAAAAGACACCTGGGTGTGTCAGCCAATGAACTTGAAGCCCTTTCTCCTTCCCTCTCTTTCAGCACAGCAACAACACACTGAGTGAGGAGTGTTCAGTCCAGTCACTCCTGGCCAACCTGCTGACTGAGTCAACCCATCAACTACCCTCTGCTCTCTGGTCCACCACAACAGAACCCAGGTGGTTCACGTTTAAGCGGCAGTTTGCCGTTTTGAGGGGTTCTGAACAATGTTGCTTCCGATTTTTTTGAAATTGAACTTCCTGCATGATGACTTCTAATGTCTATCAATTCAAATGAGGAAAGTAGCTGAAAACTGTTCGACATATCTACTGATATTTTTATTTTACTACGCAAGTCAGTTAAGAACAAATTCTTATTTACAATAACAGCCTACCGGGGAACAGTGGGTTAACTGCCTTGCTCAGGAGCAGAACAACATATTTTTACCTTGTCAGCTCGGGGATTCGATCCAGCAACCTTTCGGTTACCGGCCCAACACTCTATCAACTAGGCTACCTGCCGCCACAATAGCCTATAGCCTAGTACCCAGAACTACGAGTCAAATATTATGGAGCACAAAGAGAAAAGGTCTCTAAGGGACACCGCTCTTTCTCTGCATACAGAGAAATGTCAATGAAGAGGTACTGGGAAAGACAGGGTATGATTTTCAAGACAGCCACCCTATAGTTAGACCAGTGACTGAGGCCCTCATTGTAAATAATAATTAGTTCTTAATTGACTAGCCTGGATAAAAAAAACTAAACAAGTACATTAACATCAATCTGATAGAATAATGGCATCTGTCTGCCGTGACGGCTAGGCTGTACTCCAGAAGCCGAGTGGGGTCAAATAGAACAAAAGTGCTGCCAGATAAAAGAGGAATGTTCTTCATTTCCTATTATATTAAACTTAGAGTGGAATGTCAGTGTCAGAACCAACTGGGTTTTTATGACACGAAATAACGGCATACATACTCCATACTATTACTAACTAAACCAAACATATCTGTCCGGGTGGGGGGGGAATTATTCACTTTGTGTTGGAGAATAGATTAGAGACAGACCTCACAAATACTAGATTCATGTTTTTGTTTTCCGTCTTCTACAAACAAACAGACTAGAGTTAAAATGATTCAACTAGGTTGATGATGTGGGCAGCAAGCAGGGATCTGATTGGCCAGTGGGGCTGGTGATGTCGAAACAGTCTGTTTAGAGCATCTTGGTTCCTGCACTGGTGGAAAATTACTACTGGCCCATCATATGGAAACACTGGTATATGATGGGCCTGTCTTCTCCATCAGGGCTCCACAGAGCAACCATTTTACTTGCATATTGCTGTGCAACCTGACATTTCTATTTTGGAGCACCTAGCAAAATTAAGGATTCTAGCTTTAATATCTCAAATATTTTTCATTGCGCTCCCAAATATATTTGTGTGCGCCTACATTTTTCAACTTAGGCGCACACATGCTTCTTGTAAAAAAGGGTCAGCGTAGAGCCCTGTCCATGCAGAGTTGAGATTGGATAAATAGATGGGTGGATTCGGGCTTGTTTAGAAGGGCTTGTATCTGACTTGCACAGAGAAGGAGCATTTCCTCTGATTCTCTAACACATGTCTTACTACTGGCCTTACTACCAGTTAAGACAGTACAGTTAGCTGTAAAGCTTTCTCAGTATCACATGTCATACCTTGCAACAGAGAGTGCTATAATATAACTCATTGTTATTACAGTGCTATAATGTTGCTATGACACTCAGCAGTATGGCTTTGGACCAGTCACCAGCAGAGAGCTCTTGACCTCAATGCACAGTCTACAGGCAGCTGTGTAAATTAACTCAACATAAAGCTATATAGTCACAATGCAAATGGCTGTCGGTGGAAGTTAAAGAAACCATAACAGTCTGTTGGTGGCTGAAGCCAAAGAAAGCAGAGAAGAGAGCACTGAAGACGTGTGAGGTGAGAGGAATGATATGGCAGAGTGCTCCAATACTTTGGATCCAGTTTGGCAAAGACAGGATGGATATCAAGGAGGTGAAGAATGTTTCAGTCACAGAGTAAAAAGCACCTTCTATACCATGTTCATTATTGTCATGATTTATCAGTACTGTTATATCCCCATGTCACACTCCCTCTCATGATTGCAATCATGGTTAATTAATAGCACCATGTCTGTTAATAATATACTAATGATCTCACTGACTGTTCACTTTAACATCACATTAAACTCTACCTGCTTAGTAGTCATACACGACTACTTTACTGTCAACATGGTTACTTCCTGCACCTCCTCATTCGATATCCATAATTCTCCTCTATGCTTTCCTACAATATGCAACCCTTCTTCTCTCCAGAAACTAAAGCTCCACCTAATGTTCCAAATGCCCAGTGGCTATTAAATCAGATTTAAACATGTTTATTACGTGAATAATCTATGAAAGCTCTTGAGAGATGCAAACGCCTTCACGAACCCAGTCAATTATTATGCAGAATTCTATATATGCTCCAACTGACAATCATTAAAACAGATGTAGGAGCTTAATAAATCGTTTGTTCCTGAGAATTTTTCTGCACCGAATGTGCAGATGAGCTTTGTGATTTACATACTGTAAATTCACTGAAAACACACGGTTGTGTTAACAGTATTGCACTTTTTATGTAGGCTACTTTTTGCCAGTTAATAGCCTAACCACCGATCAAGCAACATAATGGACGAAAGATTATTTTACTGTAACAATATACAGTGCCTTTGGAAAGTATTCAGACCCATTTACTTTTTCCAAATCTTGTTAGGTTACAGCCTTATTCTAAAATGTATTAAATCGTTTTTTCCCCCTCAACAATCTACAAACAGAACCCCTTAATGACAAAGCAAAAACAGGTATTTAGAAATGTTTGCTAATTTATTGAAAATAAAAAACTGAAATATCACATTTACATAAGTGATCAGACCCTGTACTCTATTGAAGCACCTTTGGTAGGGATTACAGCCTCGAGTCCTCTTGGGTATGAAAAAACAAGCTTGCCACACCTGTATTTGGGGAGTCTCTCCCCTTCTTCTCTGCAGATCCTCTCAAGCTCTGTCAGGTTGGATGGGGAGTGTTGCTGCACAGCTATTTTCAGGTCTCTCCAGAGATGTTTTGATTGTGTTCAAGTCCGGGCTCTGGCTGGGCCACTCAGGACATTCAGAGACTTGTCCCAATGCCACTTCTGCGTTGTCTTGGCTGTGTGCTTAGTATCGTTGTCCTGTTGGAAGGTGAACCTTCACCCCAGTCTGAGGTCCTGAGCGCTCTGGAGCAGGCTTTCATCAAGGATCTCTCTGTACTTTGCTCTGTTCATCTTTGCCTCGATCCTGACTAGTCTCCCAGTCCCTGCCGCTGAAAAACATCCCCACAGTATAATGCTGCCATCACCATGCTTCACTGTAGGGATGGTGCCAGGTTTCCTCCAGACGTGACGCTTGGCATTCAGGCCAACTAGTTAAATCTTGGTTTTATCAGACCAGATAATCTTGTTTCTGATGGTCTGAGAGTCCTTTAGGTGCCTTTTGGCAAACTCGAAGCGGGTTGTCATGTACCTACCATAAAGGCCTGATTGGTGGAGTGCTGCAGAGATGGTTGTCCTTCTGGAAGGTTCTCCCTTCTCCACAGAGAAACTGGAGCTCTATCAGAGTGACTATCGGGTTCTTGGTCACCTCCCTGACCAAGGCCCTTCTCCCCCGATTGCTCAGTTTGGCTGGGCGGCCAGTTCTAGGAAGAGTCTTGGTTGTTTCAAACCTCTTCCATTTAAGAATGATGGAGGCCACTGTGCTCTTGGTGCAGACATTTTTTGGTACCCTTCCTCAGATCTGTGCCTTGACACAATCCTGTCTTGGTTTTTACTCTGGCATGCACTGTCAACTGTGGGAGCTTATATAGACATGTACAATCAATTGAATTTACCACAGTTGTAGAAACATCTCAAGGATGATCAATGGAAACAGGATGCACCTGAGCTCAATTTTGAGTCTCATAGCAAAGGGTCTGAATACTTATGGAAATTAGGTATTTCTGTTTATTTGTATAAATTTGCAAAAATATCTAAAACCCATTTTTTTCCTCCACTTTATCATTATGGGCTATTGTGTGCAGACTGCTGAGGAATGTTTATAAAATTATTATATATATATATATATATATATTTTTTTTTTTTTTATACATGTAATCCATTTTAGAATAAGGCTGTAATGTAACAAAATGTAGAAGTCAAGGGGTCTGAATACTTTCCAAATGCACTATAGGTCAAATTGAGATCCTACATCTGTAACTTAAGTGTATATCTTAATTTGTTTTTTTTAACTAAATCATTATATATCCCAATAAACCCAATAATATCCACGACGTGGAATGAAAATGTACTGAGCTATTTCTACAAATGTGACCCAACAAAAGCAACAGAAGAACTGACTAGTGTAGAAAAAGGAGAAGATCAGCAGGGAACTAAGAATACCAGTCCTGTAGACGGCAATTAGGGGAGGTTCTGATTGATCCAAGCTCTACATCAAACTTCCAGCTACATCACTCCTTCCTCTGTCAAACAAAGAGAAGGCAGAGGGAAAAGACCTCTGACTGACTACACATGACAACCATCTGTCTGGCTAAAGAGGCAGATGCATCGTTTCACAGATCCTCCTTTTACTTTAAGACTTGGAATACCGACAGTCAGAGAGAAATACAGCGAGAGAGAGAGACAGAGAGCGAGAGAATACCCCACACACGCTGTAACTGTTCCCATGTGTCTAGCGGGGAGCCACACCCTAACTGACTCTGACTCTCTACCATCGCTCCAACACCCTGTCTATGGCCTGTAATCAGAGCTGATGTCTTAGATGAGGAAAGCCATCTGACTAAGGTGAATATGTAGCCTTGTCTCTGCTGCAGACAACCATTACATCATGTACACATAACTCTCACATTAATGACTTGAGAATGGGTTTAATGGGTTCTAGCAACACAATAGTAAATACTGACTTCATTTGACATAGAGTTTTTCTTGGCAATGGTTGGCCTACTGAGGTACTGTTAACTTAAGTTGTGATGGACTACCCACTGGGCACAGACATCAAATCAACATCTATTCCACGTAATTTCATTGATGAATCTAGCTAGCTAACTAATTCAGACGAAAAAGAGGGCTGTTAATGACTAATACATTAATAAGTAAACAAGGAAATGACAAAGAATGTAGGGTCTCAGGTGTGATGTCTGCTGGGAGGTATGACATCACAGCCAGGGGAGTAACGGTGGGTTATCATCACACGACTCCTCCATCACTACACCTAACAGAATAAAGGGCTACACAGTCAAACTTACATTTGACATGACATTTTAGTCATTTAGCAGACACTCTTATCCAGAGCGACTTAAAATAAGTATTTTGCATCAAATTAATTCATTCATTGGGCAGCAAATTCTTGTTTGGTCAGAGACTAAGTTAATTTGCGACGGTCAGCTATCATTCATATCCTCTTCTGTAACTACATCAGACAGTCTCATCAGACACAAAGGCCTTTGTTCTCTGGATCTGAGTCTCCCTCTCAAAACAGGACTAGAATGAGTGTTAAAGGCCTCCTCCGACAACCACATCTCTTTCTGGAATTTCCAGTGCTGTAAAAGTACTTAAGTAAAAATTCTTTAAAGTACTACTTAAGTATTTTTTGGGGGGTATCTGTACTTTACTTAATATTTGACAACTTTTACTTCACTACATTCCTTAAGAGAATATTGTACTTTTTACTCCATACATTTTCCTTGACACCCAAAAGTACTTTTATTTTGAATGTTTGGTAGGACAGGAAAATAGTCAAATTCACGCACTTATCAACCAAGCATCCCTGGTCATCCCTACTGCCTCTAATCTGGTGGACTCACTAAACACACATGTTTCGTTTGTAAATTATGTCTGAATTTTGGACTGTGGCTCTCCATTAATAAAAAAAAAACAAGAAAATGGTGCCATCTGGTTTGCTTAATATAAGGAATTTGAAGTGATTTATACTTTTACTTTTGATACTGAAGTATATTTTAGCAATACCATTTACTTTTGACACAAGTATATTTTAAACCAAATACTTTTAAACTTCTACTCAAGTAGAATTTTACTGGGTGACTTTTACTTGAGTTATTTTATATTAAAGCTTTGGAAAACATTGGTTAAAATGAGTGAATCACACTCAAAAAGACCAACGTCATGTGTTTTCAATAGGAATTGTTGAAAACATTCTACTTAGCTGTTGAGCAATGTCAACAGAGAGCATGTGAGGTGAGGAGCCTTCGTTTAGACTTGCATTTCCTGCCACTGCGTCAGTCTGCCCTGTAAGCAATGTGCTGGCTCAGCACATGGTTTTCAAAACCCTTTTTAAAAGGGAGAAAATGAAATTTAAAAAAAGGGAAAAAACTGAGCAGTGAAACTAAACTCTCACATTTCAAGTCTTGCATAGTGACGGCTGGGCAGACATTGCCTTAAAAAACACTTTCAATAGTCATAAACAAAGGCAGGAGACACCAGTAAGCCAGCTAGGTGGAAAAGAGTGGAGCGAATTAAGATACTACTCAATCTCATTTGTCCTACTGAAGTAAAAAGTCATCAAGGTTTAGCCTATCTGTCTATGGATGATAGATCACCTTCTATGTCAAGGAGAATATAATACCCTATTGGATTTCTTGGTTATTGTCTTCAAATTATACCAAGAAATTGAATACAATTTTAATTAATTTCGAAAAGGTGTATAAGCTTTGCCATTTTATTAGGCTAACTTACGGGCAAGTCATACTAATGCATACACTGAACAAGTCTTCCACATGGATTTTGTCCTTGAACCCTCCTTTTCCCTTTCCAAAGCATTCCAGCAGGATTAAAAACCACTCAATTGTCAACTGCTGGATTTCCTCTCAAATCTACATTTAAAACACATTTCATTTCCATAGTGCACAGTACTGCTATGTACTATATTTACAGACCCACATATCTTCTGTTCAGCATTTTCTAAGTCAAGGCATATGTTATGTCTAATTGTTTCCAGATCAAAAAGTATAGCATGGGATCCAGTTTATTGCAATAGGGTCCAGCAAATTATTGTGCACCAGAGAATAAGAGCCTCTTTAGCTTTTGTGCAAAACGCTGCTCACAACAGGCAGCCCCATGATCTCAACAGAGGATTGCCATCTTTCCACATTAAAAGGGTTTTGTTACTCGATTACCACGTGTGGAAAATATGTGACAGCTGTGAGTTGAGGGAGACAGTAGTCTCCCTCAAGTATCAGCTTTACATCACACCAATGCATAGGAATAAGAGTTTGTATCTATTCGAAAGTGGTTTTAGAATTTAGACACAAGGATAGGGCATATCCAACGTGGACAGATGTAGAGCATGGAAACAGTACTTAGTGCTATGGAAACAGAATCTCTGTAAACAGCAACTGGGAGGAACCTATGACAGAGTCTCTGTATTTTCCATAATTTGTTAAAGCAATGCATCAGTCATTTTGGTTCAAGGCACTTACACGACATCATGAAATTTGCATGCAATTTTGTTTAAGCTAACCTGTGTTTCCATTTCTACTGTATCTCAAATGGCTCACGAAACTGTTCTGGCTTCAAGTCGAGGAATCTAAAGACAAATACTAACTCTGCATTAGTAATTAGAGAGGAGTAAACAACAACGTGCAGAGCTTGTTTGCTCGGCTCCATTTGATGCAGTTGGCCAAATACTATGTTACAGTTGTTTTATGCCCTCACCAACAGGTAACAGCTCTCATCAGCTGCCATCAGTGGACCAGGTAGTTTAAAGTAGACAGAATGTGAGGCGACATCTAGACCAGTCATAATAATAGCCTGTCTGTCTTTGTCGTCTTCCCGCAATGTCTTACAGACTCAATGACTAACAGAGAAGCTCAATAAAATGTATTCTCTGCTAGAATTGTGAACTTAGTTAAAAGTATAATGACACTATCTCTGAGGACTGTATTATGATGACTCCACTGGGCCCCAGCGGCATACGTACTGAAGTAAACTGGACAAGACAAATACAGCACCATGAATCAACCCAGACCTACAGCCATAGGTTTGCCAACAGCATTAGCCACTATTGATTCGATGTGATGCAAGAGACAGCCTGTCTCTGTGGTTATATATAATATCGAGGCGTATGATCATGTCATCGTTCTTTGTTTGCCAGCCGATCTGTTCATCTGAACATTACCTTCAAACAAAGGCTGTCTCCTGCAGGGTGGACAGCAGTGACATCAGAGAGGAGTGAGGGATGATGACCCAGGGAGAGTCAGAGGAAGGGAGGAAGAGAGGAACAGGGATTGTGTGTGTGTGTGTGTGTGTGTGTGTGTGTGTGTGTGTGTGTGTGTGTGTGTGTGTGTGTGTGTGTGTGTGTGTGTGTGTGTGTGTGTGTGTGTGTGTGTGTGTGTGTGTGAATAGTTTTCCTCATTGTGAGTCATGAGATCAGATTTTGATGTTGTATCCTTTACAAAGCAGTACAACACC
Organism: Salvelinus namaycush; assembly: GCF_016432855.1. Lineage (NCBI taxonomy): Eukaryota > Metazoa > Chordata > Actinopteri > Salmoniformes > Salmonidae > Salvelinus > Salvelinus namaycush. The sequence continues at coordinate 9,553,378 of NC_052318.1, read as the reverse complement.
AGAGGAGTCCAGTAGTGACGCAGCCAAACAGATGACGTGTTCCACAGTGAGAAGCACTATTCTAGGCCGGCCCAGCCCATTGGTCTTATGTCCTTACCAACAGACAGCAACCATGGCAGGCTCTCAGAGAGATGCATCCAGGTGGGTCAGTACCGTCAGAGGAGCAGTAGCCAGATGAAATGACTCATCACTCCTTCACTGTCCAGGCTGTGTCCCGAATGGAACCCTATCCTTAGAGAGTGCACTATTCTGGACCTGGGCCTACACTTTTAGAAAAAAAGGTTTCCGAAAGGGTTCTTCAGCTGTCCCCATAGGAGAACCCATTTTGGGTTCCAAGTAGAACCCTCTGTAGAAAGGATTCTACATGGAACCCAAAAGGGTTCTACCTGACACCAAAAGTTTTCTACCTGCAGCCATAAGGGTTCTTCAAAGGGCTCTCCTATAGGGACAGATAGTACCTTGACATGAGTGTAGGACTCTGGTCAAAAGGGCACTTTACAGGTAATAGGGTGTGTTGCATTTTGTATGCAGTACAGGCCTTAGTTCTCAGAAGATGACGCTACCAGCCACCGTCATAGACGGTCAGCCAGCTTGCAGTCTGAGCCACAGCTTTACAGGAATTGACATAAGCCCAATTCAATGAATGATAAATGAACTGTTTCTTTTCATGTACCAGCGCCAAACCAATGGGCTAAACCAATGGGCCAAACCAGGAGATGTGATCTGGTGTAATCATAAGGGTTATCTGAATTTCACACGCCACTCTGAGAGCCCACCCAGAGCTTTAAATAGAGAAGGAAGCAGCTGAAAAGCATACGAGGGAATGCCCCATTTTAAAAATACACACTGACTCAATATGACCCTGCATCTCCAATAGGCCTACCTGCTTACATTAATCTACACTCAGACCATATTACACAATGTACACCAAGTATTAATATTGAGGATATATTTAACAGAGATCAATTGCCACAGAAAAAGGAACTGAAACTCTGAGGAGATTCCCTCCACAGGCAGTTTATTGTGACGTGTGACGTTCTATTCTATTTTTGTGGTTATCTGTTAAAATCAACATTCAGCTTGTTCAGGCTCCATTAGTTCATTTTCCGAATCGACTCATATGCAGGTAATTACCAAAATCACATGGTTCAGTGACCCAGGCACAAACACTGTGCCTGGGTGGTAGGCCTGTACAATTGTATATTTAAGAAATAAGACATGAGGGGGTGTGGTATATGGCCAATATACCACGGCTAAGGGCTGTTCTTAGGCACAACGCATCGCGGACACAGCCCTTAGCCGTGGTATATTGGCCATATACCACAAACTCCCGAAGTGCCTTATTGCTATTATAAACTGGCTACCAACGTAATTAGAGCAGTAAAAATGTATGTTTTGTCATACCCGTGGTATACGGTCTGATATACCACGGCTGTCAGCCAATCAGCATTCAGGGCTCGAACCACCCAGCTTATAGCCTTAGGGCTCTGGTAGAAAGTAGTGTACTATGTAGGGAATAGGGTGCCATTTAAAATGCAGCCATATAGTGTGGATGTATGATTGTACTTTAAGTTGTTTTCCCACAGCTGTTCCCAACTCACCTGCAGATGGAAGAACTTGCTGTAGCGTCTGAAGATGACCTCAGTGCTACCATCAGACCAAGACACTTTGATGATGTAAACCTGATAGAAAGAAAAAAGGGGGTTACCTTTAAAACCTTTAACTCTTACAAAGCATATAGTTACTATTACTGCATAGGTGTGACGACCAGGACCCATATTAATTAAAATGGATCCATATATTCATGGTAACAACAGTGTAATAACCTCAATATGCTGTTAAACCCATAATAGCTTCAAAGGTGAAATCCCTTGATGATTCCATTTCTGATTCATGGTCACACCTAGTCCACAATGACGTGGATTCAAGGGAAGATAAATGGAGTTACTAGGTACATTGTGTGGTTCAATTTGGTGTCATGTCAACCATTTTCTACAGAATGGATCTGACATCCTTTCATATGATCTCACTTCCTTCCCACACCATGAGATCATAATTTCCTGTGTAAAAGGAAAAGATCATGTCTACTACTCACGCATTGGGATAACACAATTGTAGTCTTGCAAAGGATGCATGGACAATAGACATACAGTGCATTCGGAAAGTATTCAGACCCATTTTCTTTTTCCACATTTTGTTACGTTACAGCCTTATTCTAAAATTTATTAAATACATTTTTCCTTCATCGATCTACACACAATAGCCGATAATGAAAAAGCCAAAACAGGATTTAGATATTTTTGCAAATGTAGAAAAATAAAAACAGAAATACCTTATTTACATAAGTATTCAGACCCTTTGTTATGAGACTCGAAATTGAACTCAGGTGCATCCTGTTTCCATTGATCATCCTTGAGATGTTTCTACAACTTGATTGGAGTCCACCTGTGGTAAATTCAATTGATTGGACATGATTTGGAAAGGCACACACCTGTCTTTATAAGGTCCCACAGTTGACAGTGCATGTCAGAGCAATGGTCGTAGCGCTCAGAGACAGGATTGTGTCGAGGCACAGATCTGGGGAAGGGTACCAAAAAATGTCTTCAGCATTGAAGGTCCCCAAGAACACAGTGGCCTCCATCAATCTTAAATGGAAGAAGTTAGAACCATCAAGACTCTTCCTAGAGCTGGCCGCCCGGCTAAACTGAGCAATCGGGGGAGAAGGGCCTTGGTCAGGGAGGTGACCAAGAGCCCAATGGTGACTCTGACAGAGCTCCAGAGTTCCTCTGTGGAGATGGGAGAACCTTCCAGAAGGACAACCATCTCTGCAGCACTCTACCAATCAGGCCTTTATGGTAGTGTGGCCAGATGGAAGCCACTCCTCAGTAAAAGGCACATGACAGCCCGCTTGGAGTTTGCCAAAAGGCACCTAAAGACTCTCAGACCATGAGAAACAAGATTATCTGGTCTGATAAAACCAAGATTTAACTAGTTGGCCTGAATGCCAAGCGTCACGTCTGGAGGAAACCTGGCACCATCCCTACAGTGAAGCATGGTGATGGCAGCATTATACTGTGGGGATGTTTTTCAGCGGCAGGGACTGGGAGACTAGTCAGAATCGGGGGAAAGATGAACGATGCAAAGTACAGAGATCCTTGATGAAAGCCTGCTCCAGAGTGCTCAGGACCTCAGACTGGGGCGACGGTTCACCTTCCAACAGGACAATGACCCTAAGCACACAGCCAAGACAACCCAGGAGTGGCTTCGGGACAAGTCTCTGAATGTCCTTGAGTGGCCCAGTCAGAGCCCAGGCTTGAACCCGATCGAACATCTCTGGAGAGACCTGAAAATAGCTGTGCAGTGATGCTCCCCATCCAACCTGACAGAGCTTGAGAGGATCTGCAGATAAGAAGGTGAGAAACTCCCCATATACAGGTGTGCCAAGCTTGTAACATCATACCCAAGAAGACTCGAGGCTGTAATCACTGCCAAAGGTGCTTCAACAAAGTACTGAGCAAAGGGCCTGAATACTTATATAAATGTAATATTTCCAGGTTTTTATTTTTATTTTGCAAAAATTTCTGAAAAAAAGTTTTTGCTTTGTCATTATGGGGTATTGTACGTAGATTGATTAGGGAAAAAATATATGTAACACTTTTTAGAATAAGGCTGTAACGTAACAAAATGTGGAAAAAGTCAAGGGGTCTGAATACTTTCCGAATGCACTGTATGACAGCAGAACATTGCACTACATGAGTCAACTGTGCTTTTTCATATTCAAAACACAGGCAAATTGACCATTCCTTTCTGCTGATGTTTCTATCAGTATGTTTCCTTAATTTCAACTGTATCTTCCATTTAAGGCGTCCGCATGCTTCCTATCCAAAACAGTTCGGAAGAGTTTGTGCATATATTATGACAACATTTTGTGAGGTTTTGGTTCGTTTTAAAACTTTGAACTTCGCTGACATTTTTTCTTGAGGCAAGCCGAAGTCGGTAGCCAAAGTTTTTGCCCCTTCGTCGGTGATTGGTCAACAGTAGGGATACTTTAATTTTTTATTTTTTTTGTCATTCAACAAGAGACGACTCGTTTTCATGCACATTTTATCATTGAGAAATACTGCACCAAACATCTTAGTTAGATGTAAAATTGCACGACTAAGATCTCCTCGGCAAAAACGTCTAAATTAGTGACAGATTTCTAGAACTATCATAAAATAATGCTGACTATTTTGAGGAAGTGTATACTGGCTATGGCGTCTCAAAATGGACAAACAGTACTATTGCCGTTGTTTTCCCATTTTGTTTTTGCGAAGGTCTTTTAAGGGAGTATATCAGCACACTCATTCGTTTCGGCGAGTTCGGCTAGGCGCCAGCTGAACTGCAGCCTGCTGACGCCTTTAAGGGTGCCATGAAATACTAAAGGCTTGGGTATTCTTCTTGTAACATCAGTGAAACCAACCATTGGTAAAAATAAAATATTTTGCATCACCCACCCTAAGATCAAAGTACTAACCCGACAGTGAATGAAAATAAAGCATCTTGCAGGCTGTCGACATTCAATAATGGCCTGCTGGTGCTTGACATACAAGTGCAACAAACACTTTCTTTTTTGTAAAGTGAGAAAGAGAGAAAGAGAGTCTGGGAGGTTATCGGACGGAAACTCCACACTGATTGTGTCTGGCTGAGTGCTTCTGTTGGCCTCTGTCCCAGGCCGGGCCACCTCGGCCTGGCCCAACTCCCTGCCTTCCCTGTAGGAGACCAAAGGCTGTGGAAGATGCTAAACACAGGGCTCAACGCAGGGCACACAACCAGTAAACCAGCAGATGAAGGAGACACAGGAGCTCAAGATCTTTATATCCTGGGCATTTTTGTACGACGTAACCAGTCATCAACATCTTCATCATACATCCAAAACTCAAACCCTTTATGGGGACTGAGGAGTGGTTATCTAAATAAGAAAACTTTCTTCCATCTGCCTCAGCCCACACTCAGCTCCTAACCCTTTCACTGTGCATTAGAGATCATTCAAAACAGAAACCCTGAGGTGGCTTGGATGCTTGGATACAGCAACAAAAACACTTTTGGGATGCACTGATCACAGCACCATCAGAAAGTAGAATACTGTATATTGTAAGCATGCTTCATCATGTTTTGCAGTCTGCACACAAGGCATTCTCATTATCATTCTGATGGCTCAGGAATTTTGTAGTAAGCCTACTGTCCATTTGTATAAGGTAATATTGTAATGGAAGTGAGCAACACAACAAGTTGTAGTCAAGACTAAACAAAAATGGGCCAGACCTTCATGCCAGACAGTCTCAAACTGCATGTCCTGCTTCTGCTCTCTGTCCTGGACAGAAGTGTGCAGAACGGCATTCCTTGTTCAAACATTCTGCCAAGGCCTTGTGTACTCTGAGCTAACAATGACCTTGGGAATAGATGAGTGAGTAGTATGCTTCCTGGTCAACAAATACCAATACCCGAGGTCACGGTTTTCTACTACAGTGTGTAGCCTATAGGTGAGCATGAAGGCCTGGTAGGCAGTAGGGCTGGAAATTGCCAGGGACCTTAAGATATGATATTATCATGATACTTAGGTGCCAACATGATATGTTTTGCGATTCTCACGATTCTTTGTTTTGCAAATCGACAATGTGATTTTATTGCATTTCAATTTTCGCAACATATGTCTTCTGCAAAGGGACAAGAGAGAGCCATGAGAAAACGACCCGTTTTCAGTCATGAAAATAAAAGTGCTGAAAACAAATAAGGCTCCCCGTTTAAAAAGAAGATGGAGAACAAGTTATGAAGGAAAAATACTGGAGTTTTAAAACGATATGATATATCATTAAAAATAATATACCGATATGTAACTGTATCGATGTTTTACCCCATCAGGATGGACTACCCAAACAATCACACTGTAACTCAAATCATGCATTGCTTCTCCGCTTCAGAAATATGGTTCTCTCAACCATTCTGAAATAGACATTAGACCAATTAAAATCTATGACAGCTATTCGAAGGCTACTCTTCGCGATGTTTTGAAAAGTCTGTGTCAGGTTTTATACACACATACACCTATCATACACATACACCTATCATACACACACACCTAAGAATGTGTTCTTAACAGACTTGGCGAGTTAAATAAAGGTTAAATAAAATAAAAAATAAAATCATGCCCTCGACTGCATTACGAACCTCACTGGTGAGCTTATTGTTCCTCCGACAGCGTACTGCTTATACTTTTACTCTGTTTATAGTTTACCGTTATATAACACAATAAAGTGGCAGCAGTTTTGGAAATAACTGTTTTCAATATTGGTCGTGTGTTTTTTATATTTAATAAAGTTATATAACCAGGTGTAGCCTACATTCCAAGTGTCCAAAAGTTTTGATCAGAAACCAAACCAACAACTTATAATAGTAACATTATTTTACTGCAGTAGCCTAATAAAGTGGAAATTAAAACAAACAACACCAAGAGTCTGAGAAAAAGCGCATGCCTGGTGCTCGGTTATTTCCAGATGTTGACATGTGGTCTCAAAAGAAAAAATAAATTTGACATTTTCAACGCTAAACCTTTCCAACAACTCACTCCACTTTTCTTTAGATGCATGCAACATGGTCGCACTGTAATTTTTTCTTCCAGCGACTGTTTTGGTCAAATGTAATTCGATACTCTCTTTGTTTTTACTTTATCGAAACAAGAAATGTAATCGAAGAAAATACGTGTGGCACATACATTCCTACAATATACATACGTGGTCGGTCCTCTCCTGTAAAAAAAAACGTATTGACTTACATAGTGTTTGTTCGGATTTCTCCTCTTCTGTACATCTTGAACTGTTACTTCGTGCACAGTCCGCCTTGCCATGATGTTCACTTTCAGAGCCTCCACTAAAAACAACAGGCCGGTTTAGAAACGATCAGACCTGAATGCCAAAGTTTACGCAGCCAACCTTTGTCATTCGTCAGATCCTTGATTGCAGGATGAAACAATTGGGATACTTTTTCGTAGATGGTTCACGTCAGATTTCCTGTCCCACATTCAGTCTTTACTCTTCTTGCCCTGTCCGGCAGTAGGCTATGTCTGACCTTCTCTGAACCAAACTCCCAGTCTATCCCAGCTCACCGACTCTAATTTGACAACGGGAAGGTTTCCACAACATAAAATGGGTGTATTCATTACGTCCTGCAACGGAAACCGTTAACCGTTTAAGAACCAAACGGAAGCAAATGGGGAGGGACCTACTTGAATTTGTCCAATAGAAACTCTCGTTTTCGTTTGGAGTAAACGGGTTATGTTGCAAAACGTTTTTCAACAGACGAAACGTTTTTGGAACAGAATCGGTCCGGTAGTCAATCATACAGTCCGGCAGTCAGCAACAAAGAGGAGCTATGGTACAGTATGACAAAAGTTATTTAGGCTAGAGGCCTAGGCCTGCTATAGACATGTTTAAATCTGATATTGAAGTTTACTGGGAGAATGTCTTTGGGCAACTTTTCCTTTTGATAGACTTCTTTATAAAGTTAAATTGTTCCCAAAGATTTTGGGAAGGAGACAGATTTCAACTGATAAACAGCTTTTACTGTTATAACTATACAGTTAATAGGCCTTTAATCCATTTTTTAACCCTTTTTACCTTGGGGATTTGATCTAGCAACCTTTCGGTCACTGGCCCAACACTCCAACCACTAGGCTACCTGTCGCCTGATGATTAACGTATTATGTGATATGATTTTATATTGTAAACATTATAATATGCTCCTGTAAGTCGCTCTAGATAAGAGTGTCTGCTAAATGACTAAAAATGTGTATTTAAAAAATGTAAAATCCCACCGTAAACCATATCACATTACTGTTAACGATAAATATCCTAAAGAATCAGCCAATGGCTTTATAGCAAGGCACAACTTCAAGAATGCCATACCACACATGCCTGGCAAGTTTCCCTCATGCCCACAAGAATTCTGGAAAAACAGCATGGCATAGAAACCCAATGCTCTTATCTGTCACTCGACATCATTGCCTGGTCTTCTTGTCTCTGTCATCATTAAATATAGGTGACTCATCATTGGATACGAATGAGCCATCCCTGAAGGTTGTGCTGGTGAGCCAAAACAGAGTCACTCTCTCAAGCTGCAACTGAGCTGTGTGTCACCAACAGATGGATTGTGTCTGTACAAATCTCACTCTGTAAATATACAATATAACCTCTGCGCTAAGAATACAGTGTTTAATGTGTTGACTGTGTCAGAAGGTAGTACAAAGGATAAGGACAAGAAGTTGATGAAGTGGCGTCCTCATTGACGGTGATAGAGAGTCTGTTTTTGGAACCTTTTCAAAAGTCTTTCTATTCAGGTAAGCATTGATCAGATGTGCAGAAAGAGCACATTATAAAGAGTGTATGTTTTGCCTTTTATTTATAAAAAAAATTAAATGTACATGGAAAAACACAAATTAATTTAGAAAGACACAAATGTTTAAGTTAGCAGAAAAACAAACAATTATTCAATTAAGTGTGTTTGACTTCTTGTTTGTTCATTTACAGTCCCATCCAAGTAGTAGGCCACTGCTCCCAAGTAGCGCAACAGTCTAAGGTGCTGCATCTCAGTGCTAGAGGCATCACTACAGACCCGATTCGATTCCAGACTGTATCACAACTGGCCGTGATTGGGAGTCCCATAGGGCAGCACACAATTGACACAGAGTCGCCCGGGTTAGGGTTTGGCTGGGGTAAGCCGTCATTGTAAATAAGAATTTGTTCTTAACTAATTTGCCTATTTAAATAAAGGTAAAAAATAAATAAAAAATAAACATTTAACATACTTTCAATGATGTTGCCATGGATGAGCTATTTTTGTGAAACAGTTCAGACTGATGGTTTGTGTTGAGATGTAGCGTCATCTTGTGGTACATTATGAATACTGCATCTTGGAACATTTTGTTATTTAGTGCTCTCTGTTGGTGCAAAGGAGAATTGCAATTGTACTAGGCCTATTCACTCACATGGGAGGACCATAGAGACGAATACAAGACTAATCCATACAGTGGAGGCTGCTGAAGGGAGAACGGCTCATAATAACCGAGCAAATGGAATGGCATCAAACACCTGGAAACCATGTGTTTGATGTATTTCATACCATTCCACTGAAGCTGCTCCTGTCATTACCACGAGCCCGTTCTCCCAAATTATGGTGCCAGGGATGTGGTCAAAGTCACTGGGTGTAGAGAGGGTTTCTGTCATCACCGATTAGGTCATCCGTATTTGGGTTTCCGAAAAAGTGTGTATCAGGCATATTTCAGTTTTTAAAAGAGCGGTATCTAGGAGTACAAAACATCAGTATCTGTGGCTTTAGCCTCAGTCTACAGAGGCCTGTCACGTGTGCCAGGAGTGTATCAGATGTATGGTGATGGGTCAGAGCCAGGAGTGTATCAGATGTATGGTGATGGGTCAGAGCCAGGAGTGTATCAGATGTATGGTGATGGGTCAGAGCCAGGAGTGTATCAGATGTATGGTGATGGGTCGGAGCCAGGAGTGTATCAGATGTATGGTGATGAGTCAGAGCCAGGAGTGTATCAGATGTATGGTGATGGGTCAGAGCCAGGAGTGTATCAGATGTATGGTGATGGGTCGGAGCCAGGAGTGTATCAGATGTATGGTGATGGGTCGGAGCCAGGAGTGTATCAGATGTATGGTGATGGGTCGGAGCCAGGAGTGTATCAGATGTATGGTGATGTCGGAGCCATGAGTGTATCAGATGTATGGTGATGGGTCAGAGCCAGGAGTGTATCAGATGTATGGTGATGGGTCAGAGCCAGGAGTGTATCAGATGTATGGTGATGGGTCGGAGCCAGGATTGTATCAGATGTATGGTGATGGGTCGGAGCCAGGAGTGTATCAGATGTATGGTGATGAGTCAGAGCCAGGAGTGTATCAGATGTATGGTGATGGGTCAGAGCCATGAGTGTATCAGATGTATGGTGATGGGTCGGAGCCAGGAGTGTATCAGATGTATGGTGATGGGTCGGAGCCAGGAGTGTATCAGATGTATGGTGATGGGTCGGAGCCAGGAGTGTATCAGATGTATGGTGATGGGTCGGAGCCAGGAGTGTATCAGATGTATGGTGATGTCGGAGCCATGAGTGTATCAGATGTATGGTGATGGGTCAGCGCCAGGAGTGTATCAGATGTATGGTGATGGGTCAGAGCCAGGAGTGTATCAGATGTATGGTGATGGGTCGGAGCCAGGAGTGTATCAGATGTATGGTGATGGGTCGGAGCCAGGAGTGTATCAGATGTATGGTGATGGGTCGGAGCCAGGAGTGTATCAGCTGTATGGTGATGGGTCAGAGCCAGGAGTGTATCAGATGTATGGTGATGAGTCAGAGCCAGGAGTGTATCAGATGTATGGTGATGGGTCAGAGCCATGAGTGTATCAGATGTATGGTGATGGGTCGGAGCCAGGAGTGTATCAGATGTATGGTGATGGGTCGGAGCCAGGAGTGTATCAGATGTATGGTGATGGGTCGGAGCCAGGAGTGTATCAGATGTATGGTGATGGGTCGGAGCCAGGAGTGTATCAGATGTATGGTGATGTCGGAGCCATGAGTGTATCAGATGTATGGTGATGGGTCAGCGCCAGGAGTGTATCAGATGTATGGTGATGGGTCAGAGCCAGGAGTGTATCAGATGTATGGTGATGGGTCGGAGCCAGGAGTGTATCAGATGTATGGTGATGGGTCGGAGCCAGGAGTGTATCAGATGTATGGTGATGGGTCGGAGCCAGGAGTGTATCAGCTGTATGGTGATGGGTCAGAGCCAGGAGTGTATCAGATGTATGGTGATGGGTCAGAGCCAGGAGTGTATCAGATGTATGGTGATGGGTCAGAGCCAGGAGTGTATCAGATGTATGGTGATGGGTCAGAGCCAGGAGTGTATCAGATGTATGGAGATGAGTCGGAGCCAGGAGTGTATCAGATGTATGGTGATGGGTCAGAGCCAGGAGTGTATCAGATGTATGGTGATGGGTTGGAGCCAGGAGTGTATCAGATATATGGTGATGGGTCAGAGCCAGGAGTATATCAGATGTATGGTGATGGGTCAGAGCCAGGAGTGTATCAGATGTATGGTGATGGGTCAGAGCCAGGAGTGTATCAGATGTATGGTGATGGGTCAGAGCCAGGAGTGTATCAGATGTATGGTGATGGGTCGGAGCCAGGAGTGTATCAGATGTATGGTGATGGGTCGGGGCAGTCACACATCTGCAACTCCATGTGTGAGGTGATGCCAGAGAAGAGCTTCTGTAGGGGCAGCAGGTAGCCCAGGGCCTCGCCCTGAGAGATGGGCCCCATGTAGTGTTATGGATGGATGTTCACATAGTACTCTGACATACCAAAGAAGAAAATACTGGTAATGTAAGGGAGATGGTTCGGTGAACCACGCTGTCATGATGAGTAACCTTGAGTTTGAGTTTATTTTTAAAGGGACAGTGCACATTAATCCACGTTTCAGTAAAAGTGTTGGTTTTAGCCAGCAGGCTCATTTTCAACCGCAGTCCCTTGGTAGGTTATTGTCTGAAGAACTGAAGACTTGCGTTGGTTGGCTCCTTGCACATCAGACCCTGGTTATGACAAATCTTACATTTATAATAATATGAACAACACCTATTTAGTCCCAGATCTGTTTGTACTCTTGCCAACTATTTCATTGTCATTCTGAAGCCAAACATGTTTGGCATGACAAGGAGTGACAAAGAGTTGGCATGATTAGTTTCAAGTTTTAATGTCACATGCACAAGTACAATGAAATGCCTTTCTTACAAATTCAAAACCCAACAATGCAATAATCAATAACAACGTATTACTAGAAAAAAACTATAAAAAACTATAAACTAACTATAGGAATAAGAATAAGAAATATGAAATACACAATAAAGTACGTAAGTCAGTAAGTAAGTAAGTAAGCTTACTATATTCAGGAAATATTTAAAAAGTCAGTTCCAATACCATATTTACATGTGCAGGGATACTGGAGTGAGGGAGGTAGATATGTTTAGGGGTAAGGGGACTAGGCTACAGCATATACGATAAACAGAGTAGCAGCAGCTTGTATGTGGGTGGGTGTGTGGGTGTGTAGAGTCAGTATAAATGTATGTGCAAATTATGTGTGAGGGAGCAAATGATGGAGTGAGTATTTGTGTGTCGGAGTGACAGTGTGTGTGAGTGTGTAGGGCCCTGTGAGTGTGCATTCAGACAAATACTGCAAATACTGAAATAAAAGGTCAATAAAGATACAAGGTTAACTCAGATAGTCTGTCTAGCTATTTTGTTTGCTATTTATCAGTTGTATTGCTTTGGGATAGAAGCTGTTCAAGAGCCTGTTGGTGTCAGACTTGATGCACCGGTACCTCTTGCCGTGCAGCAGCAGAGAAAATAGTCTATGGCTTGGGTGGTTGGGGTCTTTGAAGATTTTCTGGGCCTTCTTTTTACACCGCCTGATATAGAGGTTCTGGTTGGCAGGGAGCTCGGCCCCAGTGATGTACTGGGCTGTCCTTACAACCCTCTGTAGCGCCAAGCGATGGAGGGCTGTGCTATTGCCATACCAAGCAGTGATTCAGCCAGTCAATATGCTCTCAATGGTACAGCTGTAGAACCTTTTGAGGATCTGAGGGCCCATGCCAAACTTTTTCAACCTCCTGAGGGGAAGAAGCACTGTCGGGCCTTCTTCACAACTGTGCGTGTGTGTTTGGACCATTTGAAGTCTTTAGTGATTTGGACACCGAGGAACTTGAAGCTGTCTACCTGCTCCACTGCCGCCCCGTCAATGTGGACGGGGGCGTGTTCGCCACCCTGTTTCCTGTAGTCCACGATCAGCTCCTTGGTCTTGCTGACGTTGAGGGAGAGGTTGTTGCTCCGGCACCACACTGTCAGGTCACTGACCTCCTCCCTGTAGGCTGACTCATTGTCGCCAGTGATCAGGCCTACCACCGTCATGTTGTCAGCGAACTTGATAGTGGTGTACTGCGTGGCCACACAGTATGGGTGAACAGGGAGTACAGGAGGGGACTAAGCACACACCCATGTGGGGCCCCTATGTTAAGGGTCAGCGTGGTGGAGGTGATGTTGCCTACCCTCACCACTTGGGGAAGGCCTGTCAGAAATTCCAGGATCCAGTTGCAGAGGGAGGTGTTCAGACACAGAGTCCTAAGCTTGGTGATGAGCTTGGAGGGGATAATGTTGTTGAATGCTGAGCTGTAGTCAATGAACAGCATTGTAACATACAGTGGGGCAAAAAAGTATTTAGTCAGCCACCAATTGTGCAAGTTCTCCCACTTAAAAAGATGAGAGAGGCCTGTAATTCTCATCATAGGTACACTTCAACTATGACAGACAAAATGAGAAAAAAAAATCCTTTGACAGCTCTTGGCCATAGTGGAGTTTGGAGTGTGACTGTTTGAGGTTGTGGACAGGTGTCTTTTATACTGATAACAAGTTCAAACAGGTGCCATTAATACAGGTAACGAGTGGAGGACAGAGGAGCCTCTTAAAGAATAAGTTACAGGTCTGTGAGAGCCAGAAATCTTGCTTGTTTGTAGGTGACCAAATACTTATTTTCCACCATAATTTGCAAATAAATTCATAAAAAATCCTACAATGTGATTTTCTGGATTTTTTTTCTCATTTTGTCAGTCATAGTTGAAGTGTACCTATGATGAAAATTACAGGCCTCTCTCATCTTTTTAAGTGGGAGAACTTGCACAATTGGTGGCTGACTAAATACTTTTTTGCCCCACTGTAGGTATTCCTCTTATCTAAACTAAAGAGCAGGGCTACCACACACAGAGCTATCTCAGACAACCCTGATGCTATGGCCGAAGACAGGAATAAGTACAAGAAGGCCCGCTATGACCTCCGCAGAGTCATCAAACGATGTGGCAGCGGCTACAGTCCATTACGGATTACAAAGGAAGACCCAACCATGATCTGCCCAACGATGCCTCTCTACCAGACAAACTCAATGCATTTTATGCATGATTTGACAACAACAACATCGAGCCGGGTGTGAGGGCCGTCACCGACCGAGAGGACTCGGGTCTTTCATTAGGTCAACAACCGCAAATCCAGGGGCCCGGATGGTATTCCAGGGCACGTTCTCAGAGCATGGGTAGAACAGCTGGCAGGCATATTCACGGTAACAAACAGACTGGCACTCAAGCTAACACACATTAGGAAGCCATGGAATCCACACTGCCTTCCAGTCAGCTTAGAGATAGTTTGTTCCCTGTGATGCGTAACCATGCTACAGATTGCACACAGATGAAAGGATCTGATAGAACATGTGTTCCTCTCATACCGCAGTTCAATTAGAGGTAGCAAGGAGCAGAATAATGTTGTTTAGCTGTTCCTGCACTGCTGCTTTTCAGGCCAGGATGCAGATGGCTAATGCAGACGCATGGCTGCGGCCTTAATGATGGCCAGATCCTCATGTGTTAGCTGTCTTCGATGGGATTTTAAGAACAGCCAAGTCCAAGTGTCAAAGGGGAGTTCAGTGTAATCTCAGCCCTGCTCCAGTGGTGTGGCTAATCCCTCCAAATCACTCGTTACTTCCTCTATAGTGAGACATCAGCCTGGGTAGAACATAGGCCTACCTAATGCACCATTACATGCTACTAGATCATGGAGACAGGTTATAATCATTAGTTAGTGCTGTTCAAGCTCTCACAGTCATGGTGTAGGAGCATCCTTGAGTTACTGGTCTCCTGTGTGGTTGTCACTGAATGTGAGATCTACCGCAAGGAAGTGTACACCGTACAGTATGAAGTTCTCACCAGAGTTTAATGCCATCACACAGGATACCAACCACTGCCCCCCCCCCCCCCCCCCCCCCCCCCCCAGGATACCTGATAAGGGGGCCCTGACAATACCGTAATCATCACACACCACGTCCACTGTCTTGTGGAGGCCATCACCGTCTCTGTGAGAGAAAACATAAAAAATATATTTCTCTTTAACTGCAAATCTTTAGGTGTAGTCTGTAATATCTACATTTTAATGTTTTTTAAATGTTTTTTTAAATGTATGTATTTTTGTCTGTAATGTCCATCTGTAATGTCTATTTCGTTGTGTCGGACCCCAGTAAGACTAACTGTCACCATTGGCACAGACCTGGTATCCCCAGGGGTACGTGCAATGCCGTCGGGGGTACGCCAAATAATAATGTGATTCGCAATTATTATTTTTTTACGTACAATTTTTTTCCTTCACATTTTCAATCATTCCGTGGCTATACAATTGGGTGAGGTTTTTTTCTCGCCTGAGTAGCCTCGCTTCACTGCCAAAAATCAAATTAAACCTTCTAGTGTTCAGCGAAATAATAACACAATGTCAAATACAGGTAACCTAGTCAAATAATTAACATCCAATCACATTAACCGTTACTCTCTCGCGGGAATTCCACTAACGGTCCGTATGTAGCCAAACGTAGCTGCTGCCCATGTTGGTATCTGTACTGATGGCGCAAAAGCCATAACAGGAAGACATAGTGGAGTGGTAAGGCGCGTGCACGCAGTTGCTCTCGACGCCACTTGGGTACATTGCAGCATCCACCAAGAGGCTCTTGCTGCCAAGGGAATGCCTGACAGCTTGAAAGACGTTTTGGACATTAAAGGGAATATGGTTAACTTTGTTAAAGCAAGGCCCCTGAATTCTCGTGTATTTTCTGCACTACGTTATGATACGGGCAGCAACCATGTAACGCTTTTACAACATACAGAGGTGGGGGCAAAGTATTGCTACGTTTTTTTAAATTGAGAGACGAGCTTAAAGTTTTCTTTACTGACCATCATTTTCATTTGTCTGACCACTTGCATGATGATGAGTTTCTCACGCGACTGGGCTATCTGGGTGATGTTTTTTCTCGCCTGAATGATCTGAATCTAGGATTACAGGGACTTTCCGCAACTATATTCAATGTGCGGGACAAAATTCAGGATTTCTTAATCGCACTCAATTAATGAACTTGTACTGAAACTGCACTGCAAAACATACCCACTGGGCACACAACAACCAACGTTGTTTCCACTACATTTCAATCAAATTATGTGGAACCAACATGGAATAGACATTTGATTGACTTATGTGCCTTAGGCAATCACAGGTAAAATCATAATGAGGATTTTCCTAATTATTCCTAACCTCATACAGGTTAAAGTTTGTGTGGTTGTGGGTATTCTGACCAGCAGGCCGGATCATCAGTGTTTGAACTTATTACTTCATTAACTTTATTTACCTCAACACCACAAAGAATGTCAAATTGGTCTGCCTGGCACCTGAACACGCAGGCCGGACCTTGTAATTTAAATGAACTGCTTATCACTAAGGCGTAATCAGGCCTTACAGAAAGCAATTTGGCACACACGACACCATGGTAACCTCAAGAAAAAGCAAGTGCAGTGGGGTTTGCATTTGTAGATAAATCAATTCTAATGGAATACCCAGACAAGCCTGACATGAACAAACAACACAGACCGAACTAACTGCACATGCAGGTCCACATGGACTTGTCGTTAGATTAGGTAGCACTCACTGGTAGTTTTTAATACAACCAGGGACACTGTTCAGGGACACTTAGACAACACATGCATTTACATGGCAGAGTGTCTTATTTAATTCTCTGAAGAGAGAACCATGACAGACAGTAGAAGAGTCGTTTCATTGTCCTAATAAGATGGGTGCTGTCTGTATGTTGCTCAACAGTCCTTCAGAGCCACTCTGCCATCTAGCACATAGACCCCTTTTAGATGTAAGGAATCTAATGTTGTATGAAACACTCCATCATGCTGGAAATGCTCATACAGTAATTCCACCAATAAGCTGCTGAAACCCCAAGGATTCTGTGTACATTCATTTGCAGCCACTTAATAAGGCTCTCTACTTGCAAAGTTGTTGTGGAAGAGGCTGAGTGGGGTATTTTTATTATTTTTATTGAAATGCACTTTTAAATGCAACCCTTCTTCCATGGTACATGGTGAATGCTCTAACATACTGTTGAAGTAGCCTGTATTTACTACTGGACGATATACTTACAGCACGCAAAAATAAAGGATATTCTCAACAGCATTCTGACAGTTTGGACTGGCACTCCAAAACCTGCAAAATTATGACTGAAAGAGAGATCGATTTATTGAATGTTTACAGGTAACATTTGTAATAACTAATGAAATAGAAGACTGAATACATTCTCAAATAGATATATCTCAGATAATAGGACAAATACTTACTTTATAGCCAAAATGTAGAACTAGGTATTGATAGTAAAGTGTATCCAGTGCTTAAAGGTCCTATAAAGGAGTTGTGTGGGTGTAGTGAGGTCAACACGAAGAACAGACTGTGTAAAACAGTCTTGACGTTCCACCACACAGGACGTTCCACCACACAGGACGTTCCACCACACAGGACGTTCCACCACACAGGACGTTCCACCACACAGGACGTTCCACCACACAGGACGTTCCACCACAGTCAATATTGATATTGGCCTTTAAAAAACATATCTCCCTGCCGGTCTTTCTCTCCTGAAGAGGCCTCTTCTTCACTGTGTTATTGCTCATACATCCACTACTCTAACCAGGCTAACCTTACAAGATCAATGCCATTACTACTATGACTTTTATGAATTGTTATCTTCGTCGTTGCCATCCTCATCCTCAGCTTCATCTTGCCCTCTTCCTGCATGGCATCAGAAACAAAACCGTACTTTCTCCTTCAGTACCATTACAGAGTAATCTTATCACAAAATGACATGTTTTATCCTGTATTAATTCAGTTTTGCATGTGACTGTGCCACGTCAGCATTAGTATGGATGGAAGCCTGTGAGTTTTGTGAGTACGTCTCACCGCTGCATGACCCTGTCAGAGATTCCACTTAACAAGATAAAAAATTCATTATTCTCAAGCTCATTTGCACCCAGCATCAGCCCAGCATCTAGTTTAAGATAATTAGCTTTAAGCAAGCACACAATGCAACTACAGTCAATCAATACAATTAATTTACCCTCCTATAATTTGGACATTCATATGCTGGCACGTGGACATACAACGTGATGGGTTCTGTACAGAACCTCTTTGATGACCAGTGTGTCCAACAGCACAGCACCGGTAAGGCTGTTAGGCCTGTTAAAGCTTGGTTGATAGAGTCGCCTTCTCTCCCTCTGGTTGCCCTGTGGGAATTACAGGACTGGACCAGACCACTCGTGGTGTGGCGACACACTCTGAATCTTAATGTACTGTAGTGGGAGGAGAGGTGGCAGAGAGAGCGTAGCCTTTTCTGCCGGGCGGCTTTGATAATCAAATATCTGCACGGGGGATTATGCTGATATACCATATGGCAAGGAATTAGACAGAGAGATGGAAAGAAAGGTAGGAGAGGAAGGAATATATGGAGCTGTGGATCTTAATTTGATCACTCTTTTGTTGCTGAGAATTTTCTTGCATAGCAGGAAATGCAAACTTGTAATGTATCTGAGTTTTAAAAAGGCTTCTAAAGTTCCACTTTGAAATTTCAGCCTTGATTTGCACTAACGAAAAATGTATCAATCCCTTAAAAAATGTCCATTAATTATAATCCACACAATAATTCACATATCCTGTTGCTGGAGGATTATTTTCCTGCTGTAGCAAACTGGCTCAAATTAAGATCCTACTTCTCTAGCTCTCAGCCAGTGCCTTAAACGAAGACTTCCCCCTGGGCAGAGACGGGGGTACGTTGGCTCAAAGAGCACCTTTTGATAAATGTTTGTACTTAAATGGATACATGCACCACATTCCCCAAACTCCTTGGAATGATTCGAGTAACATCTCACTCTGGCTGCTTCTTTCAGTCAGTTTGTTCTTCAAGGAGACAGAGAGAGAAGAGGAGAAGCCACAAGTGTTTCCTAGCAACAGTGTGTCTGCAGCAACCCCCCTTTCCTCTCTCTACCCCACACTCCCACCCTCCTTCCCGAGTTGCAGCAATGCACCACTTGCTCCAGAACCTGGAATACATTCTAATTTTCTTGACTCCCCGCTCCCTTTCACAAACTGTAGGGCAACATCAAATGACATTCAAGCCTCACAATCTTTCAGCAAAAGGCACACAGAGGGACAATTCCCTTTGAAGGTTGAGGCGAAGCAATTTCGGGGGAGCCGCAAACTGCTGGCAGACAAAATGAAGAAGGACGACTGTGATATTTCAATGCTTTACAAGCTATGCAGCTTCTTGGCAAACCCTGACTTCTCTCAGAGCTGGGGAACAGAGCTGTCTCGCAAACCGGCCGGTGTGAAAACACTGAAGCACATGATGGATTGGAGCTGTGCTTTGTGTAAATTAGCTATCTCAACACAGCTCCAAGTCATGCCCACTTGGCCGAGTCGATCTGTAAACACATCTGAGGGACTTGGGAGGGGGCTCAGGCAGACTGCTCAGGGCAGAGAGGTCAAACTAGAGGAGTGTTATTCCCAGACGTGTCCGACAGGGGGCGCTGTAGCACGCTAATGTGTTCCACTAAGAGGGTTTCCGTGTGCACTTCAGGGAGCTCTCAGAGGAAGGGAATGTAGCCTACTGCAGTCTAGTAACATGGCTAGCTCTCACCACCTGCAGAAATGTCTTGTATTGATCGTCTCTCAAAACACGCACAACAATCTGGGAAATGCCCTTCAGAATTCCTGAACTCCCGTGGACAGTGTTGAAAGCCTGTCTGCACCCATCAGCCATCAGCCATCACACATCACACATCATGTCAGATCACAACGGAATAGAGTGGATACAAGGCCTCTCACACTTCATCTCTATTTATACCATGGCCTTGTTGAATACTCGTTTCTGATTGGCTTGAAGGGCATTCTATAGCATGCATTATTTCCCTGTAACGCACGGTATATGTTTGCACGGTAGAATTCAATGGCTATATTTAATTTTTACATGTTCTATGATTGAGCTGCTTTTCAAAGCAAAAGTCAACTTGAAAACATTATTGGCATTATTGAATTCGATTTTCATAATAGCAAGCTAGGATTGATGGTTTGGTTAGCTAAACTAGAAAGTCTGTTTGTTTGGTTACCAAGGCAACTACTTTTGCTATCTAGTAAACCTGTTAGCTACTTCAGTGGATGTTGAACACATTTCTAGCGGCAAATCAAAAAGGGATTATCAACTCGTGGCTCTAGGCATTCTCAGGAAAATAATGCAACTCCGTGGAAGGTTAGCACATCTTGGAACACACCTTCCAGGTCGTTCATTATTTTCCATAGAACACGTAGTCTCTGTTGATTTTCCCTTACATACAGTACATTCGGAAAGTATTCAGACCCCTTGACTTTTTTCCACATTTTGTTACGTTACAGCTTTATTCTAAAATGGATAAAATATTTTTTCCCTCTCATCAATCTACACACAATAAACCATAATGACAAAGCGAAAACAGGTTTCACATTTTTATTAAATGGAAATATCACATTTACATAAGTATTCAGACCCTTTACTCAGTACTTTGTTGAAGCACCTTTGGCAGCGATTGCAGCTTGGGTATGACTCTACAAGCCTGGCACACCTGTATTTGGGGAGTTTCTCCCATTCTTCTCTGCTGATCCTCTCTAGCTCTGTCAGGTTGGATGGGGAGTGTCACTGCACAGCTATTTTCAGGTCTCTCCAGAGATGTTAGATCGGGTTCAAGTCCGGGCTCTGACTGGACCACTTAAGGACATTCAGAGACTTGACCCCGAAGCCACTCCTGCGTTGCCTTGGCTGTTTGCTAGGGTTGTTGTCCTGTTGGAATTTTAACCTTCGTTCTAGTCTGATGTCCTGAGCACTCTGGAGCAGGTTTTCATCAAGGATCTCTCTGTACTTTGCTCCGTTCATCTTTCCCTCGACCCTGATTGGTCTCCCAGTCCCTGGCATTGAAAAACATCCCCACAGTATTATGCTGCCACCACCATGCTTCACCGTAGGGATGGTGCCCGGTTTCCTCCAGACGTGACGCTTGGCATTCAGGCCAAAGACTTTGGTCTTGGTTTCATCAGAACAGATAATCTGGTTTCTCATGATCTGAGAGCCCTTTAGGTGCCTTTTGGCAAACTCCAAGCGGGCTGTCATGTGCCTTTTACTGAGGAGTGGCTTCTGTCTGGTCACTCTACCATAAAGGCTTGATTGCTGGAGTGCTGCAGAGATGGTTGTCCTTATGGAAGGTTCTCCCATCTCCACAGAGGAAGTCTGGAGCTCTGTCAGAGTGACCATCAGGTTTTTGGTCACCTCCCTGACCAAGGCCCTTCTCCCCCGATTGCTCAGTTCGGCCAGATCTAAGAAAGAGTCTTGGTGGTTCCAAACTTCTTCCATTTAAGAATGATGGATGCCACTGTGTTATTGGGGACCTTCAATGCTGCAGATCTTTGCCTCGACACAATCCTGTCTCGGAGCTCTACGGACAATTCCTTTGACCTCATGGCTTGGTTTTTGCGCTGACATGCACTGTCAACTGTGGGACTGTATATAGACAGGTGTGTGCCTTTGTAAATCATGTCCAATCAATATGTAAAAACCTGGTTTTGCTTAGTCATTATGGGGTATTGTGTGTAGATTGATGAGGGGAAATTTCTTTTTTTTAATCCATTTGAGAATAAGGCTGTAACGTAACAAAATGTGGAAAAAGTCAAGGGGTCTGACTACTTTCCAAATGCAATGTATAAATGGATTTAAACCCATCTAATCAAGAAAATGTAGACTTCAGCAATGTTGTTCATGTCAGTAAATGAACTTGCCTTGGTTGATTGATTGATTCCTTTTCATGGTGAAAATAATCATGAAATAATATATGATGTCCTTGTAAACCTTGGCGACTGTTCCACTTTCATAATGAACATACCAGGATAGGGGAATGGGAAAACTGTGGAATATCCCCATATGAGAGTAACATTTTACTCTGGACAATGTGTCATAGTCAGGAATATATGGTG
Organism: Salvelinus namaycush; assembly: GCF_016432855.1. NCBI lineage: Eukaryota > Metazoa > Chordata > Actinopteri > Salmoniformes > Salmonidae > Salvelinus > Salvelinus namaycush. Next base: position 9,531,381 of record NC_052318.1, on the reverse strand, counting down.
CACTCTAACAATAAGTCGGCCTACCATTTTGAGTAATATGCATTAACCTCTGTATATTTCACTGCTTTTGTATAACATGACCCACTGGGCACACACTGGTTGAATCAACGTCGTTTCCACGTCATTTCAATGAAATTACGTTAAACCAATGCGGAATAGATGTTGAATCGGTGTCTGTGCCCAGTGGGGAAAGACAAATGGTGACATTTTAAAGTTTTACTCATGTAGCATTTAAGACATTTTCTTTGATTTTGCTCTAAAGTCGTCTCAAAGAGACTGAACCGAGCACATGACAAGTCAAGTCAATCGTTTTTGTGCACTTATTCAACATGAACGTCATATCTCTGTCTCCGGTCTTTGACTTGAAAGGTGATCGCTGAGGTTAACAAGGCCATACGTCTAACTATCAGGAGAACCGCATCATCGGTAAAAAATGAGCCGGTCTTCACGGGGGCTTTGTACGAGCAGGAAAGGCAGCTGTTTCATATAGCAGGCAAGATGAATGTCACACATGTCACGGTCAATCAGATATTGATCAAAGCAGAGCGCTGCCGATCATGATGGATCGGCGAGGCGGAGAGAATATGATTCACAGCGGGAGAGCCGAGCCACATCCCTGAGCTTTGATGAGGAAGAAAGAAGTATGGAGGAGCAGCACGATAAGAAGGAGGAGCAGCTCTCAGTATAGAAGCAGAAGCAACACATCTCAGTCATCTTGTCACCGTGATTACAACGTAATGGCAGCAGGGGACTCAAAATAGAGTCTATACCCTTTGAACCTGCTGCTCACACATCCAGAGGAACAAATTACATTTCTGCCCTGTTCATGAAGCCTGCAGTAACAGTTAACAGTTAGACCTTCACTCTGCTCTCAGCCCAACAGTTCCTACTGAACAGGTATTCACCCAACCCGGTGCCCTGTGAAGGAATAACAGTGTAAAATTCAGCAGCTTTTACATTGATGGGGTTACTAACGAAACATTTGATTGTCAATCCATCGACAATGCAATGAAACTTGTGTTACCTGACTTCTAAGAACAGTGGATTACTAAAGTTATGATGTAGTGATGCTACTAAAGTTATGATGTAGTGAGGCTTCTAAAGTTATGATGTAGTGAGGCTACTAAAGTTATGATGTAGTGAGGCTACTAAAGTTATGATGTAGTGATGCTACTAAAGTTATGATGTAGAGAGGCTACTAAAGTTATGATGTAGTGAGGCTACTAAAGTTATGATGTAGTGATGCTACTAAAGTTATGATGTAGTGATGCTACTAAAGTTATGATGTAGTGATGCTACTAAAGTTATGATGTAGTGATGCTACTAAAGTTATGATGTAGAGAGGCTACTAAAGTTATGATGTAGTGAGGCTACTAAAGTTATGATGTAGTGAGGCTACTCAAGTTATGATGTAGTGAGGCTACTAAAGTTATGATGTAGTGATGCTACTAAAGTTATGATGTAGTGAGGCTTTTAAAGTTATGATGTAGTGAGGCTACTAAAGTTATGATGTAGTGAGGCTACTAAAGTTATGATGTAGTGATGCTACTAAATTTATGATGTAGTGAGGCTACTAAAGTTATGATGTAGTGAGGCTACTAAAGTTATGATGTAGTGAGGCTACTAAAGTTATGATGTAGTGATGCTACTAAAGTTATGATGTAGAGAGGCTACTAAAGTTATGATGTAGTGAGGCTACTAAAGTTATGATGTAGTGATGCTACTAAAGTTATGATGTAGTGATGCTACTAAAGTTATGATGTAGTGATGCTACTAAAGTTATGATGTAGTGAGGCTTCTAAAGTTATGATGTAGTGAGGCTACTAAAGTTATGATGTAGTGAGGCTACTAAAGTTATGATGTAGTGATGCTACTAAAGTTATGATGTAGAGAGGCTACTAAAGTTATGATGTAGTGAGGCTACTAAAGTTATGATGTAGTGATGCTACTAAAGTTATGATGTAGTGATGCTACTAAAGTTATGATGTAGTGATGCTACTAAAGTTATGATGTAGTGATGCTACTAAAGTTATGATGTAGAGAGGCTACTAAAGTTATGATGTAGTGAGGCTACTAAAGTTATGATGTAGTGAGGCTACTAAAGTTATGATGTAGTGAGGCTACTAAAGTTATGATGTAGTGATGCTACTAAAGTTATGATGTAGTGAGGCTTTTAAAGTTATGATGTAGTGAGGCTACTAAAGTTATGATGTAGTGAGGCTACTAAAGTTATGATGTAGTGATGCTACTAAATTTATGATGTAGTGAGGCTACTAAAGTTATGATGTAGTGAGGCTTTTAAAGTTATGATGTAGTGAGGCTACTAAAGTTATGATGTAGAGATGCTACTAAAGTTATGATGTAGAGAGGCTACTAAAGTTATGATGTAGAGATGCTACTAAAGTTATGATGTAGAGATGCTACTAAAGTTATGATGTAGTGAGGCTACTAAAGTTATGATGTAGTGATGCTACTAAAGTTATGATGTAGTGAGGCTACTAAAGTTATGATGTAGTGAGGCTTTTAAAGTTATGATGTAGTGAGGCTACTAAAGTTATGATGTAGTGATGCTACTAAAGTTATGATGTAGTGATGCTACTAAATTTATGATGTAGTGAGGCTACTAAAGTTATGATGTAGTGATGCTACTAAAGTTATGATGTAGTGATGCTACTAAATTTATGATGTAGTGAGGCTACTAAAGTTATGATGTAGTGAGGCTACTAAAGTTATGATGTAGTGAGGCTACTAAAGTTATGATGTAGTGAGGCTACTAAAGTTATGATGTAGTGAGGCTACTCAAGTTATGATGTAGTGATGCTACTAAAGTTATGATGTAGTGATGCTACTAAAGTTATGATGTAGTGATGCTACTAAAGTTATGATGTAGTGATGCTACTAAAGTTATGATGTAGTGAGGCTACTAAAGTTGGAGCGTCTGGGAGTGACTGCGCTCTTTGGATTTACACAAGACTGTACATCTACCCAAGTCTGACTCTATCATCCATGTAACGTCCAATTTAAAAGTCTGTTAGTTAAGAAGATCCTACATTATCTATAATTACTGTATTTCCACATCACGCTTGGCTGATAAAAGTCCTTCCGTGCCGACTTGATGTATAATTACACTTTGTGAACACCGATAGCACACATAATTAAAACCAAATTGTTGCTTGAACACCCATCAGCCACTCTGAGCAAGAGGCTGCTTTACTTTTAAAAAACAACAACAGGAAAACAGATGGTGCGACACAATGAGCAACACAGAGATGAGCAAAGTGGAAGAAAAGAAAAGGCCAGAATCACAACGTATCTTCAATGAGATGAGCACAGATGGAACAGAGAGAATGCACCCCCATCAGTATGTTCAATGAGATGAGCACAGATGGAACAGAGAGAATGCACCCCCATCAGTATGTTCAATGAGATGAGCACAGATGGAACAGAGAGAATGCACCCCCATCAGTATGTTCAATGAGATGAGCACAGATGGAACAGAGAGAATGCACCCCCATCAGTATGTTCAATGAGATGAGCACAGATGGAACAGAGAGAATGCACCCCCATCAGTATGTTCAATGAGATGAGCACAGATGGAACAGAGAGAATGCACCCCCATCAGTATGTTCAATGAGATGAGCACAGATGGAACAGAGAGAATGCACCCATATCAGTATGTTCAATGAGATGACCACAGATGGAACAGAGAGAATGCACCCCCATCAGTATGTTCAATGAGATGAGCACAGATGGAACAGAGAGAATGCACCCATATCAGTATGTTCAATGAGATGAGCACAGATGGTACAGAGAGAATGCACCCATATCAGTATGTTCAATGAGATGAGCACAGATGGTACAGAGAGAATGCACCCCCATCAGTATTTGGAGACTACCTGTTGGTCCGCTAGTTCACTAAAGTCCATTTCTCTACTGGGCATTAAAATATCACCAAAGACCTTAGTAGATATGAAGATCTGTCATCAATAAAAGAGAGATCCTGTAAAATAAGTAATTGAAATTAAGAACCATTTTTGAGAGAGGCTCCATCCTTGCTTTGCCACTGGGATGACAGCACTGCACATGGTATTGTACAGTTCTCTGCTGCCAATGACTGGAACGAATTGCAAAAATCACTGAAGCTGGAGACTTATATTTCCCTCACTAACTTTAAACATCAGCTATCAGAGCAGCTAACCGATTGCTGCAGCTGTACACAGCCCATCTGTAAATAGCCCATCCAATCTACCTACCTCATCCCCATATTGTTTTGATTTACTTTTCTGCTCTTTTGCACACCAGTATTTCTACTTGCACATCATCATCTGCTCATCTATTACTCCAGTGCTAATTTGCTCAATTGTAATGACTCCGCTACTATGGCCTATTTACTGCCTTACCTCCTCACGCCATTTGCACACACTGTATATAGACTTTCTTTTTTTCTATTGTGTTATTGACTGTACGCTTGTTTATTCCAACAAGCTTTGTGTCACACTGCATTGCTTTATCTTGGCTAGGTTGCAGTTGTAAATGAGAACTTGTTCTCAACTAGCCTACCTGGTTAAATAAAGGTGAAATAAAAAATAAAAATACAATTTGTCCTCTAGATGGCAGAAATGTCTCACTGGTGGAGGCTGACTGGCTTGTGAGAACGAGAGAGAAGGGAAGAGAGTGAAGGGAAGAGAGATAGAGAGAGCGAGAGCGAGAAAGAGGCACGTTGACTTCTCATGCCAGGGAACGTGATCATTGAAATAACTGAAGGGGAAAAAATGTGTTTGCTTATGAATAATCTGAGCTATCACAGTTTCTCCCCTTTTCATTTGATTCTGTATTGAAATGGCATTATTTTAACTGTGTGTCTCGGCTGTGACAAACAGGGCTTGGCAGCAGAGCGAGTTTGATGATGATAGCCTGAAGCTGCCTAGATACCTCCTCCCTCTCCACTCGTCCTGCCATCTGACAGATCTAACGTTTAGATACCTTAATGTTACTATAGCAAACAGAGAGCAAAGCAGAGAATACTGCCTCAGTAAACAACGCAGTAAAGTGGTCAATACATTTAGCCACAGCTGTTCAGAGATGTTTATGCCACTGTGTATAATAATGTGGTAGTCTTTCACGTAGCTATAATTCTGTGTTTGAATTCCATTGCTTTCTATTTCATCATCATGCCTGCTGGAGGAAAAAAAATACATGTAAACGTGTATTTATCTACGTGGGACGGCAGGCAGTCCGCCCATGCATGGAGAGAAATTAGCACAAACACAGAACAGACAAATGATATGGGTGTTCAGGGATGTACACACCAGGCCCAGTGTGTTCAGTGACCCAGCAGTCAGAAGATATCTAACGACACCTACAATAGTACTGCAGCTTAACTACAGTAGGACTGTAGCTAAATAGCTGTGTGGTCAATTCAACCTGACAGGAGACCTTATTGATCCTCCTGTATGTTAGGCCACATGCCAGACATATAGCCAAGTAGGTCCCAATAGGACACATATACAACAAAGATTGACATTTAGTCATACACAACTGGCTGAAAGAAACGTAAAGATGAAGCAATATCTAGGGCACTCCACACTGCCCTTTCCCACCTGGACAAAAGGAACACCTATGTGAGAATGCTATTCATTGACTACAGCTCAGCGTTCAACACTATAGTGCCCTCAAAGCTCATCACTAAGCTAAGGATCCTGGGACTAAACACCTCCCTCTGCAACTGGATCCTGGACTTCCTGATGGGCCGCCCCCGGGTGGTGAAGGTAGGTAGCAACAAATCTGCCACGCTGATCCTCAACACTGGAGTCCCTCAGGGGTGCGTGCTCAGTCCCCTCCTGTACTCCCTGTTCACCCACAACTGCATGGCCAGGCACGACTCCAAAATCATCATTAAGTTTGCAGAGGACACAACAGTGGTGGGCCGTCAGGGCCTGCAAGGCCTTCTCTGCTGGCCTAAACATCATCAGAATATAATTTTTTTTTAAATATATTTTCCCACAAATATGTATTAAATTATTCCCCAGAGTAAGAGTTATACTCTTCATTTCATAGCTTTCCTCTTGGTTGCACTGCTTCCAGCCCCAGGTTGAGATTTGGAGGGCTGGTCTTTATGTTAGATCTTTTATCCAATCATATTCAGCCATCATGTGTTGCCAGGGGTCTAAAATCTGCCCTCAGGCCTTCAGAATCAACAGTGCGGGCACTTGTAGCTTATAGTGAATGGAAATGAAAATTTAGTGTCAACCAATCAGCTTTAGAGTTGGCTATTGTACGCCTGCTGGCTGGCTCCAGTGTTACACAGGAGCCAGCTAGCAGGCGTAGTGCGTGCACGTCTTTTGATTGGATTACCAATATTGAGAGGCAGGTCCTATGGAGATCTAGGAAACTGAATTTGATAAACGAATTAATTCGCGTACTACTAAGCTGTTTTTTCAACCCACAATGGCGGAAGGAGGAGAAGATATCGATTTGGTCGAGGATATAATTATAACGCCATTCTCAAGACGAACTTTTCAAGAAAAGTTAGACATTGTAAGGAGAGGTCGCCCGACGCCAAAAAGCCTGTCACAGGCGGGAAAGGGCTTCGTTCGCTCGCCACTTTCAAAGTTTCAACTACGAGCGCTGTCAATGGCTCACAGGCTCCTTGGCTCCGAGAAGCATTGCAAACTGTACTGCTGGGAATGCCTATTATTTGCAAGTGATCGATTTGGTGTTTGGAGCCACACTGGCTTTGCAAACTTGAGTTGTCTAACCAAGGCAGCAACGAGACACCAAAGTACGGCTGGGCACTAACAAGCAATGGTGCTTTTGAAAACTTTTGGGGACACCGGAGTGGATCTACAGCTCAAAGAACAAGCGCGCAGGGCAACGGAGCTGCACAATGAAAAGGTGAAGGGAAATATTGAAAAGACTCATTGATTGTGTCATGTTTTTGGGTAAACACTGTTTACCCAAAAATGTCAATTTGTCAATTTCAAGGTGACGCAACGCCTGGTTATACTGCGTTTCTGTCTAAATGTATAGTGTCTAGAGCCATGGCATCATAATGATGGTAATAAGAGGTGGATTAATTTGGGTGGGACTGTGTAGTACCTCACTGAAGGCCCAGGCCCCAGGCCCACGGCACGCCACTGCGACACAACAGTGGTAGGCCTGACCACCGACAACGACGAGACAGCCTATAGGGAGGAGGTCAGAGATCTGTCCGGGTGGTGCCAGAATAACAACCTATCCCTCAACGTAATCAAGACAAAGGAGATGATTGTGGACTACAGGAAAAGGAAGACCGAGCACACCTCCATTCTCATCGATAGGGCTGTAGTGTAGCAGGTTGAGAGCTTCAAGTTCCTTGGTGTCCACATCACCAACAAACTATCTTGGTCCAAACACACCAAGACAGTCGTGAAGAGTGCATGACAAAACCTATTCCCCCTCAGGAGACCAAAAGATTTGGCATGGGTCCTCAGATCCTCAAAAGGTTCTACAGCTGCAACATCGAGAGCATCCTGACTGGTTGCATCACTGCCTGGTACGGTAACTGTTCGTCCTCCGACCGCAAGGCACTACAGAGGGTAATGCGTACGGCCCAGTACATCACTGGGGCCAAGCTGCCTGCCATCCAGGACCTCTATACTAGGCGGTGTCAGGGGAAGACCCTAAAAATAGTCAAAGAACCCAGCCACCCCAGTCATAGACTGTTCTCTCTGATACCGCATGGCAAGTGGTACAGGAGTGCCAAGTCTAGGACAAAAAGGCTTCTCAACAGTTTTTACCCCCAGCCATAAGACTCCTGAACAGGTACTTAAATGGCTACCCGGACTATTTGCATTGTGTGCCCCCCCACCAACCCTTCTTTTACGCTGCTGCTACTCTCTGTTTATCATATATGCATAGTCACTTTAACTATACATTCATGTACATACCACCTCAAATAGCCCGACTAACTGGTGCCCCCGCACATTGACTCTGTACCGGTACCACCTGTATATAGCCTCGCTACTGTTATTTTCCCTGTCATTTCACTGTCATTTATTTCTTTACTTATCTATTGTTTACCTAATACCTATTTTTTACTTACAAATTGCACTGTTGGTTAGGGATTGTAAGTAAGCATTTCACTGTAAGGTCTACCTACGACTGTTGTATTCGGCGCACATGACAAATACACTTTGATTTGATGTCACAACAAGTTCATGAGAGCCTTATTTTTGGGCAAATAGAGACATGTCTGTGACTGCAGTCAGTCCCACCCTAGTGAGAGCAGATGAATTAGCTGCATGCTCTGAGGTGGTTATGGAGAAAAAGCTTCACACAGCCTCACTGCAGTTAAAGAATATACAGGAACAAAGAAGGGCAGGAACTGCATCGCTGTAGCATTATGATCTTCATCAGCCACACAGCAGCCAGCAGATAGACAGAACAGGGAGGTGGCCATGTCCAGGAGGGACTGGTGTGGCCACCCCTCTCCCCCGGCTGGCTATATCTGGGACTTGGACTAAATGAGCTGCCTCCTGTAAAGCACTGGAGTCACTGTTCAAACATTCACCTCTCTGAGAATGGTTTCACTTCATCTGACACACACACAGACACGGGCAGAGAGGCAGGCACGCAAACACATACGCACAGAGAATGGTACACACAAGCACACACTTACACACACACACACACACACAAACATACACACGCGTGCACACACACACACACACACTCCAATAAAACAATAACCAGCCACCATGAGTGAGCATTGCTGCTGCATGGGTCTGAGGATATATAGAGGGAGAGTGAGACCAGGATGCCCTGTCTATACAATACACTTTACCAGTGGAAGCTCCTCAGAGGAGGAAAATGAGGACCATTGTCCTCAGTGAATTTGATATAAATTAAAATTGTGAAACATTAAAAAAGTTAGGCTTTTTAGATAAAACTATACTAAATATATGCACGTCACCAAACAATGTATTAAAACACATTGCTTTGCAATGACGGTCTACAGTAGCTTCAGCAGCACTCTGTAGGGTAACACCATGGTGTAGCCAGAGGACAGCTAGCTTCTGTCCTCGTCTGGGTACGTTGACTTCAATTCAAAACCTAGGAGGCTCAAGGTTCTCACCCTCTTCCATAGACTTACACAGTAATTATGACAACTTCCGGAGGACATCCTTCAACCTATCAGAGCTCTTGCAATATGAACTGACATGTTGTCCACCCAATCAAAGGATCAGAGAATTAATCTAGTACTGAAAGCATAAGCTAAAGGTAGCTAGCACTGCAGTGCATAAAATGTGGTGAGTAGTTGACTCCAAGAAAGAGAAAGACAATAGCTTCACAGTTTTAAACAAATTAATTTCTTCCAATATTAAGGAGAAGCAAGAGGGAGAGAGAGACAAAAAGAGATAGAGAGCTAGCTATATTTGCTTGTATTTAAAAAAAAACTTTCACTTCCACTTAGCTAGCGAATCCAGCTACCTAGTTTATCCTACTCAAACACCCAGCTCAAACAGAGAGGGATGCTATGTTAGCTAGCTGGCTATGGCTATCCAACACTGGAACTCTTCCAAGTCAAGGTAAGCTTTTGGTTTTATAAATTTATTGCCACCAGGGCCCACCATTGTAACTGCTAAACTGCTTTCTGACTGTACACTGTACTGCATAATTGTAGGGGGAAACAACGCGTTAGTTCAAGTATATTAACTATGACCTGACAACGATGTAGGCTGTATGTTGAGGTTACCGGTCATGATATGAAGGTTTGGCTTGGAACGTTTTTTACATCTGGTCAGACAGCTGATGTGTTGTGCACTGAAGTCCACAAGCAAAGTAAAAAGGTGAGAGGATATAGTTGAGAGAAGGAATTATATATGCAAAGAGCAAAGTGATCATGTTGTTTTTATGTGGCTGATATGAAAGTGAACTGTGTTTGCGTGTGATCAGAGGTGTTCATTCTGCCGATTCTGTTGGAAAACATTTATTAAACGGAAGCTAACGGAACGAAACGGGGATAAACATACCTGAATTTGTCCAATAGGAACATTAATTTTTAACTGTTGGACTAATGCTTACACCCTAGATCAGCTAGATGCAGGCAAGAGTGTGCAAGGCGATATTGAATGTGCCACTGTCAGTCACCTTGATTACTCAAAATTCTCTTGACCTATGCACCTACATTGAAAACTTTAATTAATAGGCTAGGTTGTAGCAACCTCATGATGGGTATAGGGAAAATGTGAGTATCATGTAGTAGCCTAAACTATCGATTTTACATTAAACTGGGTGAAGGAATATGAATGACAGTCATCCAACATGCTGTAATAGAAATAAGGCCATGCTCAAAAAAATATATATCATCCTCCCTCATCTTAAATGGAACCGACCGCCACGGCATTGTACCTACCCCATCCCATCACTGGCCTGCATGGTTAGTATGTTAATGGGAGGGGGGTTTTACTTTTATGACGGAGATGGACTTCAGCTCCTCACACACGCCACATATCTGCAGGGAGCTCGTTCCTCAGCTCCTCACACGCACCACACATCTGCAGGGAGCTCGTTCCTCAGCTCCTCACGCGCATCACACATCTGCAGGGAGCTCGTTCCTCAGCTTCTCTTGGCAGCTCACCCTGATTTGGCAGGACTGGCGTTATAAATATTGTCTTTATTTCTGGTGTTTCAAACGCATCCAGATATATGACTGTGGAATCACACATAAATATGTAGAATATATGACGAACAGTTATTGTGCTGACGTTGCTTCCAGAGGCAGTTTGGAACTCGGTAGAGAGTGTTGCAACCGAGGACAGACAATCCCGTTCTGTGAGCTTGTGTGGCCTACCACTTCGCGGCTAAGCCGTTGTTGCTCCTAGACGTTTCCACATCATAATAAAAGCACTTACAGTTGAACCGGGCAGCTCAAACAGGGTAGAAATTTGACGAACTGACTTGTTGGAAAGGTGGCATCCTATGACGGTGCCACATTGAAAGTCACTGAGCTCTTCAGTAAGGCCATTCTACTGCCAATGTTTATCTATGGAGATTGCATGGCTGTGAGCTCAATTGTATACACCTGTCAGCAACGGGTGTGGCTGAAATAGCCAAATCCACTAATTTGAAGGGGTGTCCACCTACTTTTGTATATATACTGTATACAGGGCTATCAGTAGACAAACCAGACAGCCAGATTCCCCTCAGTGGAGTCATGTGTGCTTCATCATCATCACCATCAGCTCTCTGCACAGTCAAATGTGGCCCACCACCATCACCGTGGAAACATAGGTCTACTTGTTGTACTTTCTAATACCCATAGTTTTTGTGAATAATGACTGTGTTTTTCTGGGGTCTCTTGTTTATGTTTTTATAAATTGGATCTTTCTCTGTAATGTCCCTTCATTTACAATGGGCCTGTGTCCACAAAGTTTGCATAGCACAAAATATAGCTCACTTACTGTAGACCCATTCTCTGAATACAGAATGTATTTGAGGCTATTTTCCATAATATAACCAACATGGCTATCAAAGAGAATAATACACTATGTAAATGGCCTACCATTTGGAGGGACACAGAGAGGGATGTTTTTCCCTCTACAGGAAAACAAGAGCAATATATATCTTAACAAAACACATGATGAGTGATGAAAAACAACTCCGTCCCACCCATGTGCACAGACCATATACTGTTTGATATGAACTAAGCTAAACCCTTGCCCCAACCCCACACACACACACACACACACACACACACACACACACACACACACACACACACACACACACACACACACAGACAGACAGACAGACAGACAGACAGACAGACAGACAGACAGACAGACAGACAGACAGACAGACAGACAGACAGACAGACAGACAGACAGACAGACAGACAGACAGACAGACAGACAGACAGACAGACAGACAGACAGACAGACAGACAGACAGACAGACAGACAGACAGACAGACAGACAGACACACACACACACAGGCACGCACTGATGCATACACCTAACCCACAGGCCGAATACACAGACCACGCAGATGCACCCACACACTCTCACATGTTCATACTGTACACATAGGTCTGCTAATGCCTCGCTCTCAAACACCCACATTCTGTGTCAACATGTGCCCACACATACAAATTGCATATAGCTATGTGTACAACCACCCACACGTCCATAAGCAGAGGCAGATTTTCTCACAGGCAGAGTACACATTGAAATGAAACACCTGACTACGTCTAAGTTTTGTATCGTTGTGTTCCAGCACTCTTCTACAGAAACTTGAATCCCCTCTGTTTGGTCAGATCCCCTGTCAGACAGGCTTCTCCATCCACATCCACATCCCTCCTGTGAAGACAGGAGGTGAGGCCTGGGTAGAGATTGCTAGTCAGAGCTCAGGAGAAAGCCAGGAGCCTCTGACCGTCAGACAGCACCCACATGAAAGAATACTACAGTACTTACTATAGAATTCTGTAGTAAACTGTAGTATTCTATAGAATACTATACTACACACTGTAGTATACCTTGATCATGTGTAGTACTTACTATAGAATGTTGTAGAATGTTATAGTAAATACTACAGTATACTACAGACCACAGAAACACTACAGTAAATACTACAGTAATGTCAGCAAAAACACTACAGTAATTAATATAGTATATACTACAGTATTTATTTTGCATATACCCTACCCATTCCCCTCCCCCGTACCCCAATCTGTGCCACTCATAAGTGAGAAACCTACATCCCAAGTATACGCCATATATTGTGTTCCCTACAGGTTAGAAAAGAGCAGAAGCTTTGAACTGATATTTGCACTTTGAGTATTTTGTCTAGTAGGTTTCTAGTAGGACAAAGATAATAAAACAAAAACACTATAGTAAATACTACAGTAATATTTTTTTAAAGTACTACAGTAAATACTACAGTATAGTAGAGTCCACAAAAACACTATAGTAAATAGTACAGTATACTACATTCTGCAAAAACACTACAGTGATTACTAAATTATATACTACAGTTTGTTTCTTAATACAGTATCTATACTATAGTAAACTGTAAATGCTACAGTATACTACAGTCATGTCCACAAAACTCCAGTAAATATTACAGCAAAGCCTGCAATACTACAGCAGGAGACATTCTAAAAACAGCAGACTAGACAGAATCGGAGAGGAGGATGGACAGAGAGAGAGAGAGTAGGAGAGAGTGTGACTTGGGTACACTGATGGGATATGAGGAGAATAACTTCCTAGAAAAACACCTGGGAGGAGTGAGCAGAAGAGAGCAGGAGAGAGCAGGGACAAAATACAAGGCTAAGGCATCCGGAGGGACATCCCACCTGCAGAGCTGGCACATGGGGCCCCTGGGGCCCCTGAGGCTCTGACACAACCCTTCCTATGATTAATAGGCCTGTCATACATGACAAATGCACCGCTTCCTACGTGACCTAATTTAAGTGGGGGGAAACACACCGTTCCACACCCTCTACCCCCACCATGGGGCCACGGTGACCTGCCTCCCCAAGGATTCCAGAGGGTGGTGCAGTACAGGAAACGGTGTGGATGTGTGGCAGCTGCCCCAGTGAGAGGGCCCCTCAGGGTCCCTTTGTCTGATGCACAGATAGTTACATGTATAAGGATCCAGGTTGACGAGATGCTGTTGTAGGAATGCTAACTGCTTGGAGGTTGATGCAGTCAAGGATAGACCGGCTTACAAACTCTGACAACAACAGATCTAGTAACTAAGTGTACAGAAGTTGTTGAACGGCCTAGGGAAAATTTGTTCTGACTATTTGTGCCAATATACTGTTCAGTCTGTCTTTTAGTTATATTATGCTAGAAATATTCTCCAGTCTTATCACAGGGACAAAATCCATCGGTTGCCATGGGGAAAGCAGCTGTTTGATAGGCAGAAGCCTCTCATTTGCATTTTTGGAGAGAGAGGGGGGAAGAGAAGGAGAGAGAGAGTGTCTGTGTGAGTGTGTGTGTGTGTGTGTGAGTGTGTATACACACAGGTGTGTTTGAAAAATAGAATGGGAAGGGATGTTAATTTGTAAAATAATTATTGCTTTGATGTAAAACCAAAAAGCATATTTTTTCCAGTATCCTCTAGAGAGCCACAGTATCAGAGGTCAGACTTATGGAAATTGTCATTTTTTTTCAGGTAAATTGCTTACTATGGCAGAAAGTGTTTACCAGGCTTTTTATCCCATGACCCTAACTAGCATCCTAAAATGTTAGCAGGGAATTATTCTGCCATAAAAATCATGGCCTGTGTAAAAGGGGTAAAATCAGGTACCATGCAATGTATCAGTATCCTTTAGAAATACTTTATGATGCTGAGAAATAATTCACTATGTTGCTACCCACTGCAAAATATGAATGTATACTGTCACACAAGTCATTTTTTGAGGCAGGTACTGCATAAATAAACAATTTTATTCAATAGTCCCTCAATTTCAGGAATACAGTTATTGTACAACAATACAAGGATTCAGCCATGACTTGGCTGAGGACAATGAAATCATGGTGAATGTGAATAGCAGAAACACAGGACGTGACATCAGTTCCATGTTCCTGGGGACAGAGTCACGGTCAGTTTGTCAGTAATGGGATGGGAAGAGACTGTCTGACCCCCGGTCACCCAGGGCAGGCCCCTAACACTGTGTGACACATCCAAGTTTACGGGTCTGGCTGGGTTTTTTGGGGTTGGCAACCGAGAGCCTTCCTGCCTGCCTCCCTGCCTGCCTGCCTGCCTCCCTGCCTTCCTGCCTGCCTCCCTGCCTGCCTGCCTGCCTGCCTGCCTCCCTGCCTGCCTGCCTACCTCGCTGCCTGCCTCCTGCCTGCCTCTCTGCCCATCAACCTGCCTCCCTCCACTGTATCCCGTTCCACACGATTACACATGCCTCTCTGGCTTGTCAGAAAAACAAACAAAAAATACTGCAAAAGCTCTGCTCAGAACCCTGTCTTCTGCAAAACAGGTCAGTGAGGCCACAGGGGCTGGGTAAGGGGGTGGGGCAGCCTCCCAGGGGTGGAGTGGTGGTCTGCTCTCCTCTGCATGGCGGGGTGCGCTGACATGGTTGGGGAAATCACCTGGATGGTGCTCAGACATGCGATGCCTACTGGCAGCTGTTCCCCTGGATAATGCCACAGACTAACTGTACAGAGCGGGTCCCTGCACTTCATTCTGGGTGTGCACTAACACATACTGTAGAACCAGATGTGGGGAGAGGAGAGGAAAATAGCATTCAGTAAAATTAACACAACAATAACTGGAGGGGAGAATCAGCTCTGCTCTGTCAGGGTGACCGGGCAACTCATCTGCCAGGGTGACCGGGCAACTCATTTCGTAATCAAGCGAGTGAGCACTCTCTCTCCTCCCCAAAACTCATCCACGGTGGAGATGTGCATTAGTCCCCCTCTAGGAACGTAATAGGATGAGACAAGATAACTGGGAGCAGGAACACAATAACAACCAACTACAGGACCAGCATCCTCCACCTCCTTCTCCTCGTCCTCCTCCTCCAGTCTGAACGAACAGCACCTCCCTGCCCTTGTGAATGTGTCCCTGTGTCACTGTGCCCCAGTGGTGAGTGTGTGTTTGTGCAGTGATGAGAGTAGAGAGTAAGAACAGGACTCCCTCTATACCCAGACACATCAGAGGGACAGAGACACATTGAAGCTCCTGGACTTGACCTGCTTACGGGGCCTAGCTGAAACATGACAAGTCCATTTACACATCCTGCAAGAGAAATACTAAGAAAGAAATCCTCACACCAACCCTCTTCCTTCACACACACACACACACACATACACACACGCACACTCACACGTGCATGCGTGCCCACACGCACACACACGCTACCACAGTGCTGGCTGATGAGGAGCTGGCATAGTAGGATGGATTTGACATTGGGCAAGGGGAGATGTCATCATTGCTGTAAGCTGAAATGACCTTAATCACTCAGAGGATGATATCCAGAGGGACGTGGCAGCCATCATTCTCTCTCTCGGTCCCTAACCATCCCTCAGTCTCAAGTGTGCCATGTTGCTTTCATTTACACTGTCTGTCTATGAGTCCTTACAATCTATCATTGGCCAGAAAAGGCTGCACTGTCTGGAGCTGCCTATGACATTCTTTTATGGGTGACTCATTGCGTGGGTGAAATGGCCCATTGCGTTTTTGCCAGTGGATCCATTCAGGTCGGACAGAGGAGTCACTATCCACATCGCTCACCTCCCAGTCAAACATCAATGACGAGTCAATAGCCTAATGGAGAGGTCAGTGACTCACCATCTGTCCCCAGCTCAGCTGTGGAAATCCCAGTCAAACACACAGTAACAATGTAATGCTTGAACCCTACGGCCCAGAATCCCTCTTTCTCTCCTCACCTGCCCTCATCTCCTCTCAGTGTCTGTTAGTGTCGTGATACACATGTTCAGATTTTCTGGGAACATTCCTCGTGTCAGACAAGAGTGCCTGTCATCATGGATAGTCAAAGACAGATTGCGATGAGCACTCTTCCTGGCATTGTAAGTGGAGATTACAATGACCCTAGGAACACTTAAAGCTAACTGACTGCTGTTGGGAATAGGGGAGACAGGCTAGAAGAGGCGTCCACATTTTGGAGGAACATATATCGGTTGTCACGTAATCGTGACGCGCCACCATTGGTCTCTCTATGTCTCCCTTTCTCTTAACAGTAAACATTACACTCACAAAAGTTTTAAAAGAATATAGACATTTCAAATTGTATATTATTGACTATGTACAGTGTTGTAGCAATGTGCACATAGTTGAAGGAAAATAAATAAACAGATAAATGTGTTGTATTTACAATTTTGTTTGTACTCCACTGGTTGCCCTTTTCTCATGGCAAAAAGGGTCACACATCTTGCTGCTGTGATTGCACATTGCGGTATTTCGCCTAACAGATGTGGGAGTTTATCAATACTTAATTTGTTTTCAAATTCTTTGCGAGTCTGTGTGATCTGTGGGAAATATGTGTTTCTAATGTCATACATTGGCAGGAGGTTAGGAAGTGTCGCTCAGCCAAGTCTGCCTATCGTGGCCTCTTTCAATAGCAAGGCTTATAAGGACACAAGGCGAGACCCAAATGCAGACACGGGAAGCAGATGGTTGAGCTCCGATATTTATTAATCCAAGGGGTAGGCAAAGGTAGGTCGGGGACAGGCAAGCGTTCATAAACCGGTACCAGTCCAAAACGGTACCAGACAAAGGGCAGTCCCGAGGTCAGGCCAGGCAGGGGTTCATTAACCAGATCAGAGTCCAAACAGTACAAGGGGATAGGCAGGCTTGAAGACAGAACAGGCAGGTACAGAGTCAGGACAGGCAAGGGTCAAAACCAGGAGGACTAGAACCAAAAGAGACTGGGAAAAAAATAGGCGCAAGGAAAACAGCTGCTTGACTTGGCAAACAAGACAAACTAGCAAACAAGACGAACTGGCACAGAGAGACAGGAATCACAGGGATATATACACCGGGGATAATAAGCGACACCTGGAAGGGGTAGAGACAATCACAAGGACAGGTGAAACAGATCAGGGTGTGACAAGGCTATGGTCACTGAGTCTGTCCATAGTCAAGGATTTCTTAATTTGGGGTGAGTCACACCGGTCAGGTATTCTGCCACTGTGTACTCTCTGTTTAGGGCCAGATAGCACTCCAATTTGCTGAGTTTTTTGTTTGATTCTTTCCATTGTGTCAAATAGTTATCTTTTTGTTTTCTCATTTGGTTGTTTCTAAATGTGTTTCTAGTCCTGGTGCTCTGTGGGGTTTAAAATGAACAGAGCCCCAGAACCAGCTGGCTGAGGGGACTATTCTCTGTAGGTGAGGGCTTTGTGGTGGAATGTGTGGGCATCGCTTTCTTTTAGGTGGTTGCTCTCTCTCTCTGCAACACTCTCACTCTGTTATTCTCTTGTGTAGGATGTTCTCTTTCACAATGGTATTTCTGCTCCCTCTTTTTCTTCCCCATTTACCTCTCTCTTTTGCTCTCTCTCTTACTCACACCCTCCCTCCCTCCCTGTGAGACTTCAAACACGTCTGTCAACAGTAGCTGGAACATTTCAGGGATCATCAATCAGTAAAAAATCTATCTTTCTCTCTCCT
Source organism: Salvelinus namaycush (assembly GCF_016432855.1). Taxonomy (NCBI): domain Eukaryota; kingdom Metazoa; phylum Chordata; class Actinopteri; order Salmoniformes; family Salmonidae; genus Salvelinus; species Salvelinus namaycush. The sequence continues at coordinate 9,513,254 of NC_052318.1, read as the reverse complement.
CTCTCTTTCGCAGTCTCTCTCTTTCTCAGTCTCTCTCTCTCTTTCTCAGTCTCTATCTATTTTTGAGTCTCATACAGGACTCCCATTAGGCTGTGTTCAGGTTGGTCTGGCCTGCTGCTTGCTGTGAGTAGCGCTGCTGTGGAGACAGTGTGAAGTAAGATAGTGCCATCACAGACAATCCATCATCTCACTGCGGGTGGAACACACAACAACACTGCTCCACTGTGGACCATTTCAAGTCATTTACACATTACTGAACGGCTGCAGTCAACAGCACCGGTTTACACATTGTAAAGACCACGAAGAGACCTATATATATCTGAGAATATCTTTTGATATGAAGGAGAACATTTTAAAATAATGTGATGAGGCTAAAAAAAAAAGAAAAAAGTAGACCTAATATTTTTGAGGGAATGAGCTCTGAAGATGGTAGGCTATTATGAGCAACATGGCATTCGATAATCCTATGTAAAGTTATAAAAAATATATATTTACAGTTTTGTCCCCCATACCTTCCCCCTAACAGAACGATATAGTCCTGATAGATACGTTTTATCCCTAGCTGAGTCTCATGGCTTATTTGAGTCATGAACGAGAGCAGAGAGCTTACATCTGACAGCCTCTCATCGCTGTCACTGACCAAACTGTGATACATACTAAAGCTGACAGCTGAGGGGGAAACAGCCATATTCAACCCTCCTCTCTTACTAGAGCGCTGCAGCCAGCTATCTCATCACAGAGGAGCGAGACGTCTAAGTGGGAAAAATCAATTTCATTTCCAGCCAAAATCGTCCAATATTTTGTTCTAGCTTTTGGGGACGGTTGTAGTGTTTATTGACCATTTCAGAGACCATTAACTTTTAAACTGGTCATTGTTTCTCTCGTGGCCACCGGCCCACCGCTCACAACACCTGAGAAAGCAACACAATTAAAGAGAGGAGGAAGACCCTGAGAAGTGGTCATTATATAGCACTAGCAAATAAATCATCACTATCCCCCCTGTGTCTTCTCACTCTGTTTCTCGTCTTGTACCGTGGACTGAGACAACCTATTTCCCTGGAGAGATGGGCTTCCTTAAACCGTTTTGTTGTCCCTGGTGGTGCAGACATAGTGCCATCTGCAGTGCCAGCCTCTGTGAATCTGTTGCAGACTCCAATGTGCTGTTTGTATTTACAGTAATGGATATATGGGCTAATAATTTGCTCATCCACATGCCGTGACGGAGACATGACTTCAGGTCAAAGCAGTGTACTGGAGCCCCTCAAGAGTTGTAACACTAACGTTACTCAAGTGGTTTTCTAGATGAGCAACAGAGCACACGCTATATTGTTCTGCATCACACTTGGTTTTACAACACTTAATAATTTAGTCTGTGTTGATACATTTGTAGGATTACTAAACAGAGCAATGGTCTGTTTCACAAACAATCATATTGCCTCAAAGGCAGTTTGTCTGAAGTCCCTGAGATTAGCTCTCGACACAGGAAATATGGGACGTTTTTGAAAAGCCTCCGAATTGTATTCTTGTTGCTTTGCCTAAAGTTAGTCCTGACTGGTGTGCAACGTAACAGCCCCTGGTCACAAACCTTTCGCAATCAGCCTATAGACGAAATGAGAGATAGATCTGTGTTGGCGTTATCGCTCGTACTTCCGGCGCTATAACCAACACACAGGAAAGCTAGAGTGATTCACATTCCACGTCGGAATGCACTCCAGGCTCCAAAATAAAACAGCAACCAGGTCTTGGAGAATATAACATATCTACTTCACTGTGATGGAAGTACACTGAGATGGGATTGAAATTAAAAGGCACATTTCATTGAATTTCCCCCATGGATATAGACATGTTCTAAAGAGTGATGCAACCATGGAAACCTGGCCTATAGAACTCAGAAATCGATAAAAGACGGAACGCAGCTGTGCTTTGAATGCTCAAGTTGAAATCCCGAAGGACCCTTTGAGTGATTTCAGCAACCTATCCTTCCTGTCTGAGAGAACAAGTAGAAACCATGGCCAGTCTAAAGACAGGTCAACTGTTGTATTGACTGAAGTGTCGTCGGAGCTCATCAAAAGTTTCTATGAAGTGAGGCCAGTGAGCAGGAAGAGTGTACCACAATAGGCATTCTTCCAGTCATTTTTTTTTCACTGAGGCTCAAGAATTTGGCACTTAATTGCTTACCAACTGCTGAGTAATTATGGAGTGATTACAAACAACTGAGTCCTCATGGAAGTCAGCGGCGTTAAGTCGCACCATAAAACGTCATAAATAAGCACAATTGAATGACCATCGCTCTCTGCTAGCAACAATCTGTTTGTGATTGTTGCTGAGTACTAATACATGCAGTGCAGTCTGTAAAGAGTACAGACAATAAGCTGTGATTGAATGTTAAGGACGTCCTAATCCTACAGGCGCTAGCTTGTCACCATGGATGGCTGTTTCCAAGTAACGCTACACAACATCCACTTTGATCATTTGAACACCATGCTAGAAGCATGCAGAGCTTAGCGTTTCAGAACACTCACTGAGGTGGATGATTGCTTTTGTGTTCTTGCTCCCACGCTAGTGAGAATGGCTGTGGCATCTAGGCGAGGTTAATCTATTAAGCTGTATATCCCAGCCAATGGCATGCGCACATGCAGACAGCCAGCTCAGAGAAAACTAGCCCAAGAAGCTCTGTGGAGAATACTGTGACCTGACAAGAAATCCATAGCCTTTGGTATTAGCCCAGGAGTTATCACCAAGTACTATAGCTGTTTGATGACCAAACGTGTCCCTCAGCAGTAGGAGGTTCAGCCTAGACAGAGTGTGTAATAGTTAGCTCACATGAGGTTGGGATAGTGAGCTTCCTGCTGTCTCCTTTTTAGTATTTTTCCCCCATACACCTGGGGAACTTGGTAAATGTTCCATTCTTTAGCGCTTTAAAGTATAACTTTAAATGTAATCAAAGGGTATCAAATTCATGTTATGAAACCCACCAGACTAGTTGAGAGAAATACTGGGAATCCCTATGAAGGTAATGAATCCACAGGTACAGTACAGGCAGCATTCAAAACTAGTGCTTTGTGCTGCAAATGAAGAGTGGTGTCGTCCTCCCTGCGCTCCTACCAGTAGGGCCTGTCAGGCTGAAGTATTGCTGGGCGCACAGCACACCCCAGGCCATCTCCTAATTGTACCTCTATGGGGGGGACTCACAAGCTCCATCCGTCAGGTCGACCCAACGACTGAAGTTAATTTTGGCCGCATGTGATGCATAGATTACATTTTAGAAATCTCCAGAACAATAGGAAAATGGCTGGTATTAAATTGTAATTTGGTTGGCTGGGAGCTTTTTGGCTAAGCTGTCCCTTGTCTGGCTATATACTGTAACTGCAAAACAAAGACCAATTGGGGCTGCAAAATAATGCAACGTTTTGAGAGGAGACATTGGGACCTATCATATACTACAGAAATATTGCATTAAAATCTTCAACTGAATGTTGTGAATGTCCCTTCACAAAAAAATGAAAAGAAATGGCAGCTTGTACAGGATACAGTACAGTATCGCCCACAAGCTGAACATATTATGGGTCGCCTACCTGCATGTTGAGTGACGTGAGTGATCAGTGGCGGTTCTAGCTTGTATGGCACCCTGGGCGAACCCCCCCCCCCAAATAAATAATCATAACATTTAAAACTATATAAATATAAAATATATACAAAAATAAGACTCATAAATATAAAAAAGAAGTAACAAAGACAAATAGAAACACATTTGTGTTGATTTGGCACTCAAGCATCAATACATTACCCATCCCCCAACACTGTCAACCAAGAGTCAAGACTTAACCAATTCACCTTGGTGGTGTGCAGACTGGTTTTATATTATTCTTAACGATTTCGCACAAACCAGAAAAAAATGCTACAATATGTCTATGAAACTATATATTCACAGTATTATGAATGAATTGCGGTTTATTTGGTAGCATTTCATAGTGTGACTGATTTTACTAATTGCGTTAGTACTGTACAAAGTTAGAAGTGCACTATTTGATAGATTCCCCGCTCCCCCCACCTCGGGCTTCCAGTGGGGAGACCTGAGGTCAACCTACCCCCGCCCCCCTCCCCATCTCGTACTTCTGAGTGGGAGACCTTCCCAGGCAGTAGCCTGCCTAGCTCACGAAATAGAATCAGGGCGCCCACTCCGACAAGGTTAATTGACCCACAGTCCCACACGGTGACATGATATCATTAAGGTGACGTGTAAATGAGCGATAGAAAATCGATCGTGCAAGTCACCATTACGATTTTTTTGTGCGGGCGCCCCGTGCCGCCCCTGGCAAGATGCCGCCCTGGGCGGCTGCCCATGTCGCCTACACCTAAATCCGTCACTGTGAGTGATAAATACTTATACAGTGCAGGCAGGTGTGTGTGTGTTTGTGTGTAAATAGGGCAGGCAGTTGTGTGTGTGTTCACAATAAAATACAGGTTAGGTACAGGTAAAATTCAATGTACAGTACATCTTGAAAATTATATGAGAGTAAAAGGTTGTCATAATTTTTACAAAAATTGTGATAGTCAGGGGATCGTAACGTCATGCTGAAATGAGGCAGATGTTAAGACCTTCACATGAGATCTCAGAACCTGGCCGTTCTACAGCTGCATTGTGTCACACACACATCTCATTCTAGAATAACATCCCCACAAAGGAATGACAGGGGAAGGTGGGAAGTCATCACAACGCACCTCAGCTTCTTGGTCTGAGATACAGTATATGCAAAACTCATTCTGTCTTCGGTCTGTATGCTGTATCGACTGGTGACCCTTGCATAGATGTCTGACCCAACGTCAATAACACATTTCCTGGCTGGTCGATCACAAGCAGGCCATTGAATAGAATAGATCATTTCATTTAGTAATATCTGACATATCGTTTAAAAGCTGTTGTATTACTATGTGTAATTCCCAGGTGCCTGCATGGCTCCCCTTGTAAGACTTTATTTGTAGCAGATTACAACGATGTCAGGAGCCTTTGTTAACGACATGGAGTGATCACCATAGCAGCTAGCTTCGTCAGTGCGCCTCTATCACATCGGGCAAACTAAGATGAGAAGAACGCGAGATCGATCGATCCTGTCTCCACTGAGATTAAGCTGAGTCAGGTATGGCTTTGGCACCACTTGCAAGACAAATAAATTAGAGGTGATTTGGATCAGACAAGTGTGATTGAACAAAGGGTTGAACAAGTTGAGGGAATGCGGACACGGTCGACTTTGCGCCACATGCCACATGCTAAGGAGATGTGTGATTAAGGTTGACAGGGCAACCAGGTCTCGGACCTCTTCTAGAACCAGTCAGTTCTCTGGCCAGCTGCTGACCACAGGCTCTCTGTCTCCACTAGCCGCTCAGGGTGTTAGCTATAAATAGGTAGGGGACAACTTGGGTTGTTTTTAAGGATAACATTAGGCATCCCTAATTGGTGTGCAGAACAGACTGCTATCAGCAGGAGGATGCAGACCGTTTGCCTTAAGTGAGAAGCTTTTCTGAATACACATGCCATCAGGTTGCCCACACTACCATGACTGCCCTATTTGCAACAGCTTAGCCAACTACACTTCTGAAAAGCTAGCAGCTCCATAGCGCAGGTGAAGACACTTCACACTGGGGACTAAGGTTACAAATCCAACTCTCCTACATTAAATCACTACATCAGAATGCACGTAAGGTGGCCATTTTCAGACAAAAAGTTACAGTGTAATATGATTTAAAAAAATAAACCCTGGTGGCCCATTCAAAAGGCAGGAGTGCTGTAGTGACTGTGATTGGACCATTTGCGCATCTGTTAGCGTTGTCTTAGATGCCACGTCCCATGGGAGAAGAGCATGTTTGTCTGGAAGTGGAAACAGGTAGTACTACATGGCACAAACATCAAAGCCAACGCCAATCAATAATGTACAACCCCCCAGCAACACAAATGTAATTAAGAAGCACTAAAACGAAGATCCTTGTTCCAAAAGCAGAGGAAGATGCCTTAAGATACTCTGATGAATTATTCATCTCTCTTGTCCTTATCATTCTCTACTAAGAATGAGCAAATGGAATAAATGGAGAAAAAAGAACATCATGTTCCCCAATAGTACGCACTCATACTGTACACGAAGAGGAAAAAACACATTATGTAACATCTGCAAATCATGGATATTTTATGAACAATCTGGTGGATACGTAGATTAGAGATGTTTTGAGGTCAACACACAATAATGGTTTCACCGTTCCCAACAATTTTTATAAATGCCATGTGTCTCCTTAAACAGTAAACACTGTTATTTTTATTCAAAACCATTCGGATCATTAACCAAACTGGATAAATCTGATGAATCTCGAGGATGGAGGATCAGAAATTTTTATCTATCAAACACTGACTCATCTGCCCTCAATCCGATGGCAACATAGCTGAAAAAGTTTCCACCCAACTCCTGGAACAAGAAAGTGATGGAGCCAGTTATCTACTGGTCAGAGGGACACTCAAAAGATGACTCTGTTGTTGAAGACTAAAACACTCCCTGAATGCCACTCCTAAAAAGTCGATACTGTCCGCAATAGTTCTGAACTGCCAATGGTATGGGACCAAGAACCATATGTTTTAAGAAAGATGTTCCACAGAGGGAGTAGAAGGTGAGGGACAAACATCCTTATCCTCTCAGACACATGAACACATGTTCCACGCAGCAGATCCCCTGGTCCCAGAGAGGTGACACTGGCCACTCACACCGTCCCTCCCTCCCCGTGAGATTTCAAACACGTCTGTCAACAGTAGCTGGAACATTTCAGGGGATCATCAATCAGTAAAAAATGATTGTCTCTCTCTCTCTCGCACTCTCTCTCTCTCTCTTTCACTCTCCATCTCACAGGTTACATACAATGGCTTGCGAAAGTATTCACCCCCCATTTTTCCTATTTTGTTGCCTTACAACCTGGAATTAACTTCTTCTGGCTGCAAGCCCGACGTCGGTACACTTATGACAACAGCCAGCTCAAGTGCAGGGCGTGAAATTCAAAATATATATTTTTAAAATATTTAACTTTCACACATTAACAAGTCCAATACAGCATATGAAAGGTACACATCTTGTGAATCCAGCCAACATGTCCGATTTTTAAAATGTTTTACAGCAAAAACAGCACGTATATTTATGTTAGCTCACCACCAAATACAAAAAAGGACAGACATTTTTCACAGCACAGGTAGCATGCACAAAGCCAACCTAACTAACCAAGAACCAACCAAACTAACCAAGAAACAACTTCATCAGATGACAGTCTTATAACATGTTATTCAATAAATCTATGTTTTGTTCGAAAAATGTGCATATTTCAGGTATAAATCATAGTTTACATTGCAGCTACAATCAGAAATTGCACCGAAAGCAGCCATAATAATTACAGACACCAACGTCAAATACCTAATTACTCATCATAAAACATTTCTGAAAAATACATAGTGTACAGCAAATGAAAGACAGGCATCTTGTGATTCCAGCCAATATTTCCGATTTATTATTAAGTGTTTTACAGCGAAAACAGAATATAGCGTTATATTAGCTTACCACAATAGCCAGAAACACTTGGGCGCCGACGACTAGTTCACATCTACGACAGATATATGAAATAGCATCATAAAATGTTTCTTACTTTTGCTGATCTTCCATCAGAATGTTGGACAAGGTGTCCTTTGTCCAGAACAATCGTTGTTTGGATTTAGAACGGCAACTTTCCCTCTTGATTTAGCATGCGCACTAGCCAAGTGGCACGGATCTCTCCATCGTCAACAAAGTCAGAGAACGGAACACGGCAAAACTCCCGAAAAAATTTCAATAATCTGATTAAACTATATTGAAAAAACATACTTTACGATGATATGGTCACATGTATCAAATAAAATCAAAGCCGGAGATAGTAGTCGCCTATAACGGCAGCTAAACAGAAGGCAATCCCACTGTCCACCTCGCGCTCCCCAGAGTACCGGAAATGAGGGGCACGTCATACAAAGAGCTTGTATTCCACTTCAGACCAAGATAAACACTAAATTTCTTCTCTCACAGCCTCTTGACATCCAGGGGAAGGTCTATGAAGTGCACGTATACTCTTACGTATCATGCCCATTTATAGGCAGGAAGAAGAACAGAGCCTCGATTTCAGACTTTCCACTTCCTGGTCAGGAAGTTTGTGCCAAATGAGTTCTGTTTGACTCACAGATATAATTCAAACGGTTTTAGAAACTAGAGAGTGTTTTCTATCCAATAGTAATAATAATATGCATATTGTACGAGCAAGAATTGAGTACGAGGCCGTTTGAAATGGGCACCTTTTATCTGGCTACTCAATACTCCCCCTGCAGCCAGAAGAAGTTAAAATAGATTTTGGGGGGGTTTGTATCATTTGATTTACAAAACATGCCTACCATTTTGAAGATGCAAAATATTTTTTATTGTGAAACAAACAAGAAATAAAACAAAAAAAACGGAAAACTTGAGCGTGCATAACTATTCATCCCCCCAAAGTTAATGTTTTGTAGAGCCATCTTTTGCAGCAATTACAGCTGCACGTCTCTTGGGGTATGTCTCTATAAGCTTGGCACATCTAGCCACTGGGATTTTTGCCTATTCTTCAAGGCAAAACTGCTCCAGCTCCTTCAAGTTGGATGCGTTCTGCTGGTGTACAGCAATCTTTAACTTCTTCTGGCTGCAAGCCCGAGGCCGCCCACAATATGACAACAGCCACTTCAAGTGCAGGGCGCGAAATTCAAAATATATATTTTTTAAATATTTAACTTTCACACATTAACAAGTCCAATACAGCATATGAAAGGTACACATCTTGTGAATCCAGCCAACATGTCCGATTTTTAAAATGTTTTACAGCGAAAACAGCACGTATATTTATGTTAGCTCACCACCAAATACAAAAAAGGACAGACATTTTTCACAGCACAGGTAGCATGCACAAAGCCAACCTAACTAACCAAGAACCAACCAAACTAACCAAGAAACAACTTCATCAGATGACAGTCTTATAACATGTTATTCAATAAATCTATGTTTTGTTCGAAAAATGTGCATATTTCAGGTATAAATCATAGTTTACATTGCAGCTACAATCAGAAATTGCACCGAAAGCAGACAGAATAATTACAGACACCAACGCCAAATACCTAAATACTCATCATAAAACATTTCTGAAAAATACATAGTGTACAGCAAATGAAAGACAGGCATCTTGTGATTCCAGACAATATTTCCGATTTATTAAGTGTTTTACAGCGAAAACACAATATAGCGTTATATTAGCTTACCACAATAGCCAAAAACACAAGCAATTTCCCAGTAGCAAAAGTTAGCGATCGTAACAAACAAGCAAAAGATATATAATTTTTGACTAACCTTGATTTTCTTCATCAGATGACAGTCCTATAACATCAGGTTATACATACACTTATGTTTTGTTCGAAAATTTGCATATTTAGAGCTGAAATCAATGGTTATACATTGTGCTAACTTAGCTACTTTTTCCCACTACGTCCGGATTTTTTTCTGACACTTTTTCTGACACACATATTCTGACCAAATAGCTATTCATAAACATAACTAAAAAATACATGTTGTATAGGAAATGATAAATCCATTAGTTCTTAATGCAATCACAGTGTTAGAATTCTAAAAAATAACTTCATTACGACATCCAGCTTCGGTATAGCTAGAGTACCCAAAAGTTGGGCGCCGACGACTAGTTCACATGTACGACAGATATATGAAATAGCATCATAAAATGTTTCTTACTTTTGCTGATCTTTCATCAGAATGTTGGACAAGGGGTCCTTTGTCAAGAACAATCGTTGTTTGGATTTAGAACGGCCACTTTCCCTCTCGATTTAGCAAGCACACTAGCCAAGTAGCGCGAATCTCTCCATCGTAAACAAACTCAGAGAACGGAACACGGCAAAACTCCCGAAAAAATTTCAATAATCTGATTAAACTATATTGAAAAAACATACTTTACGATGATATGGTCACATGTATCAAATAAAATCAAAGCCGGAGATAGTAGTCGCCTATAACGGCAGCTAAACAGAAGGCAAATCCAGGTCCCTCTTCGCGCTCTCCAGAAAACCGGAAATGGGGGACACGTCATACAAAGAGCTTGTATTCCACTTCAGACCAAGATAAACACTCAATTTCTTCTCTCACCGCCTCTTGACATCCAGGGGAAGGTCTATGAAGTGCATGTATACTAATACGTATCATGCCCATTTATAGGCAGGACCTAGAAGAGAGCCTCGATTTCAGACTTTCCACTTCCTGGTCAGGAAGTTTGTGCCAAATGAGTTCTGTTTGACTCACAGATATAATTCAAACGGTTTTAGAAACTAGAGAGTGTTTTCTATCCAATAGTAATAATAATATGCATATTGTACGAGCAAGAATTGAGTACGAGGCCGTTTGAAATGGGCACCTTTTATCTGGCTACTCAATACTGCCCCTGCAGCCCAAACAGGTTAAGTCATACCACAGATTCTCAATTGGATTGAGGTCTGGGCTTTGACTAGGCCTTTCCAAGACATTTAAATGTTTCCCCTTACATCACTTGAGTGTTGCTTTAGCAGTATGCTTAGGGTGATTGTCCTGCTGGAAGGTGAACCTCTGTCCCAGTCTCAAATCTCTGGTAGACTGAAACAGGTTTCCCTCAAGAATTTCCCTGTATTTAGCGCCATCCATCATTCCTTCAGTTCTGACCAGTTTCCCAGTCCCTGCCGATGAAAATCATCCCCACAGCATGATGCTGCCACCACCATGCTTCATGGTGGGGATGGTGTTCTCGGGGTGATGAGAGGTGTTGGGTTTGCGCCAGACATAGCGTTTTCCTTGATGGCCAAAAAGCAAATGTTTTGCCTCCCGGGTGGCGCAGTGGTCTAGGGCACTGCATCGCATCGCAGTGCTAACTGGGATGGGGCTCTGTCGCAGGGCTAGGGCTCTGTCGCAGCCGGCCGCGACCGGGAGGTCCGTGGGGCGACGCACAATTGGCATAGCGTCGTCCGGGTTAGGGAGGGTTTGGCCGGTAGGGATATCCTTGTCTCATCGCGCTCCAGCGACTCCTGTGGCGGGCCGGGCGCAGTGCGCGCTAACCAAGGGGGCCAGGTACACGGTGTTTCCTCCGACACATTGGTGCGGCTGGCTTCCGGGTTGGAGGCGCGCTGTGTTAAGAAGCAGTGCGGCTTGGTTGGGTTGTGCTTCGGAGGACGCATGGCTTTCGACCTTCGTCTCTCCCGAGCCCGTACGGGAGTTGTAGCGATGAGACAAGATAGTAATTACTAGCGATTGGATACCACGAAAATTGGGGAGAAAATGGGATAAAATTTAAAAATATATATATATATATATATAAAAAAAATAAAAAAAAAGCAAATGTTTTGTCTCATCTGACCAGAGTACCTTCTTCCATATGTTTGGGGAGTCTCCCACATGCCTTTTGGCAAACACCAAACATTTCTTTAATTAATGGCTTTTTTCTGGCCACTCTTCTGTAAAGCCCAGCTCTGTGGAGTGTACGGCTTAAAGTAGTCCTATGGACAAATACTTCAATCTCCACTATGGAGCTTTGCAGGTCCTTCAGGTTTTTTTTTGGTCTCTTTGTTGCCTCTCTGATTAATGCCCTCCTTGCCTGGTCCATGAGTTTTGGTTGACGGCCCTCCCTTGGCAGGTTTGTTGTGGTGCCATATTTTTTAAATTTTTAATAATGGATTTAATGGTGCTCCCTGGGATGTTCAAAGTTTCAGATATTTTTTTATATATATTTTTATAACCCAACCCTGATCTGTACTTCTCCACAACTTTGTCCCTGACCTGTTTGGAGAGCTACTTGGTCTTCATGGTGCCGCTTGCTTGGTGGTGCCCCTTGCTTAGTGGTGTTGCTGACTCTGGGGCTTTTCAGAACAGGTGTATATATACTGAGATCATGTGACAGATCATGTGACACTTGAAATAACTTTATTTAACTAATTATGTGACTTCTGAAGGTAATTGGTTGCACCAGATCTTATTTAGGGGCTTCAAAGCAAAGGGTGGTGAATACATATGCACGTATCACTTACTTAGTTATTTTTTATTTTCTCTTCAACAATTTGGACTATTTTGTGTATGTCCATTACATGAAATCCAAATAAAAATCTATTTAAATTACAAGTTGTAATGCAACAAAATAGTAAAAACACCAAGGGGGATGAATACTTTTGCAAGGCACTGTAATTGGAGAATCCAGTGGGTTCCGGTAGTCTTTAATAGTTCATTCTAAGATTTGTATTTGATCATGTTTGGACACGCCTACTCATTCAAGGGTTTTTCTTTATTTGGACTATTTTCTACATTGTAGACTAATAGTGAAGACATCAACACCTTGAAATAACACGTGGAATCATGTAGTAACCAAAAAAGTGTTAATCAAAAATATATTTTATATTTGAGATTCTTCATCTACATTTACCTTGATGACAGCTTTGCACACTCTTGGCATTCTTTCAACCAGCTTCAACTGGAATGCTTTTCCGACAGTCTTGAAGGAGTTCCCACATATGTTGAGCACTTGTCTGTTTTTCCTTCACTCTGCGGCCCAACTCATCCCAAACCATCTCAAATTGGTTGAGGTTGGGTGATTGTGGAGGCCAGGTCATCTGATGCAGCACTCCATAACTCTTATTATTGGTCAAATAGCCCTTAAACAGCCTGGAGGTGATTTGGATCATTGTCCTGTTGAAAAACAAATGATAGTCCCACTATGCGCAAACCAGATGGGATGGCGTATCGCTGCAGAATCCTGTGAATCCTAAATAAATCACAGACAGTGTCATCAGCAAAAAACAACAACACCCCCACACCTCCTCCTCCATGCTTCACGGTGGGAACCACACATGCAGAGATCATCCGTTCACCTACTCTGCGTCTCACAAAGACATGGCGGTTGGAACCAAAAATCTCAAATTTTGAATCAGACCTAAGGATTTCCATCTGTCTAATGTCCATTGCTCATGTTTCTTGGCCCAAGCAAGTCTCTTCTTCTTATTGGTGTCCTTTAGTAGTGGTTTCTATGCAGCAATTCGACCTTGAAGGCCTGATTCACGTAGTCTCCTCTGAACAGTTGCTGTTGAGATGTGTCTGTTACTTGAACTCTGTGAAGCATTTATTTGGGCTGCAATTTCTGAGGCTGGTAACTCTATGATCTTATCCTCTGCAGCAGAGGTAACTTTGGGTCTTCCTTTCCTTTGGCGGTCCTTCATGTCATAAAGTAATGATGGACTGCCATTTCTCTTTGCTTATTTGAGCTGTTCTTGCCATAATATGGACTTGGATATGGATACGTGAAAATGGCGCCGACAGATAGTGCAGCCGTGCTTCTAGCTCTTAGTTTTAGGAGGTTAGTATCCTGTATAAATTCAAGTTTATCTACATTTATCTTTTTGCAGAAGAACTGAAAACTCACGAGCCCATGAGCTCACTACCTCTCTCTCTCAATTCAATTCAATTCAATTCAAGGGCCTTTATTGGCATGGGAAACATGTGTTAACATTGCCAAAGCAAGTGAGGTAGATAACATACAAAAGTGAAATAAACAATAAAAATGAACAGTAAACATTACACATACAGAAGTTTCAAAACAATAAAGACATTACAAATGACCGATGGCCTTGGATATTCCAGGATGATATAGTGAAGGCTTTTTGTTCCATAAAGTGTCCAATGTTGTTGGTCGTGGTTTGGCCTCAGGCCAGTAAGTGTTAGCAGAGCCTGCTGAGCATCTGGTACATGCCGTTGGCTTGGGCGAGTGTAAGAGTGGGGGTTGGGCCTGTTTGCCCGCTCACTACCTGGGCGTATGTGTGACTTCCATGTTGATGCCCTCTTTGCGGGGGTGGGGTGCATGGGGTGGGCAGGAGTGGCATAGGTCTGATCTGAGGGGGCCTAAATGGGGTGTGGGCATGGTTGATGTGGGGGGGTGTTGATTGGTTGGGGTGGGGGTGTGAATGTGTCTGGGGGTGCTGTGGTCTGGATGTAAGTCCTCTTGGCGTGGGTCCTCTATGTGTAGGTCCAGGGGGGGGGTCCTGCAGGTCTTGGAGGGTGTCTCGCTGGTCTGGGTGGGGTGTCTCTTGATCTGTTGCTCCTGTGTGAAGTGTTGGGGCTGCGTTTGAGAGCGATGTCCTTTAGAGTCCGGGCAAAGGTGGGCACTGCTGCCTTGTAGAGGTGGACCTGGTCATAGAGGCTGTTCAAGTCCAGGGTGAAGTGGGGGGCCAGGAAAACATTTGGTTTTGAGGCACAGTCACGGGAAATGCTTGCGTTTACCCGCTGTATTGTAGCAGGGTGGAAGTCTTTTCGTGGTAGCAGGGTGGAGATAACCACTTGTGCGTTGGGGAAAGTAGAAGAAGCTTTTTCAATCACTCCCTTCAGTGCTGTGGCCACCCTTTCCTGCTGTGCTCTCAGGTTGTTTGTGCCTGTGTGTATTATTATGTGGCTAGGTGAGTCTAGTTTGTCCTCAGACAGAAGGTCTAGGGCGCACTGGGTGTTTGGACACCAGAGTTTAGACACACTGTGTTTGGGAAAAAGTTTTTTTTCTTCTATATATTTCCCATTTGAGTCCATAAGGAGAACAATCTGTGTCTTGTGTTTGTCCTCAGTGGGTGTGGGGGGGTTGTCAGGAGGGCTATCAGGGTGGCTGACAGGGGGGGGGTGCTCAGAGGGGGTGAGAGCTGCTGGGCTTGGGGTTTTTCTTTTGTCTGTTCTGCTGTGATGTCGACTCTATGGTCAGGGTCTGGTGTGGACTGTTCTGCTGTGGTGTCGAGACTTTTGTCGGGTGCTGAGGTGGGCTGTTCTGCTGGCTTCTCTGTGGGGATAGCCAGCTCTCTAGTGGGTTGTTCTCTGTCGCACGCCGTCCCCCTCAACCTCTCCTCCAGCAGTCTGATCCTCTCCTCCATCCCCCTCTCCCTCTCCTCCAGCAGTCTGATCCTCTCCTCTAGTGCTCTGTTCTGCTCCTGCTCTTTCTCCTGTTGAAGTTGTCTCACCACTGTCCAGAGTGCAGATATGTCTCTCTCCACCTCCAGCACTCCGGGTCTGGTTAAGGGGGTGTTGTTGTGCTGGACTGTTGTCTGGGTCTGTGCTGACTGGAGTGTAATCTCTCTCTCTCTTTCTCTCTCTCTCTCTCTCTCTCTCTCTCTTTATATATATATATATATATATATATATATATATATATATATATATATATATATATATATATATATATATATATATCTTTCTCGCTGTTTCTCAGCACCCTTTTGTTTTGGGATTCAGGTGCCCACCTTTAATTTGTATGGAAATGGGCACTTCTGCACCAAGATAAAGTAGCTTTTCAAGGAGAGAGAGGGAGGAACAATTTCCAAAGTAAATTGAGTGTGTAAATAAAGGAGTATCATCATGTGAAATAATAGACAGTGAGCTGAGGGAGGGGGGGGTGGGTGAGGGAAGGGGGAGTGGCTGAGGGAGGGGGGGGTGGGTGAGGGATGAGAGAGGGGGGAGTGGCTGAGGGAAGGGGGGGTGGGTGAGGGAAGGGGGAGTGGCTGAGGGAGGGGGAGTGGGTGAGGGAGGGGGGAGGGGTAGTGGGTGAGGGAGGGTGGGTGGCGGAGAGAGGGGGGAATGGGTTAGGGAGGGGGAGTGTGTGAGGGAGGGGGGAGGTGCTGAGGGAGGGGGGAGTGGGTGAGGGAGACATCAGGTAATGTAAACACTTTTTGGGGATAGCGTTTGTCCCTGGCTGGCGTCAAGGATATCACCTTAGATCACTGCCTTTCTCTACCTCCTGCACTCCAAATCCACTTGAATAGACATTTGGAGAAGAGTCCCGAAACACACAACTTTGTCATTGCCCAGGAATTACGTTCATTTTTTATTGGTGAATAGGAGCGATGTGGATATATCATCAAGCCTAGACGTTCTTAAACCTTGAAATATACTGTATATATTTTCCCCTGGGGAAAAGTCAAGAAGGCCTGAGGTGCTGTAAATGCTTTACAATGAGCCGAACACACACAAAAGCTTATTACAGACTAAGATTTAGGTTCATCAGCTAACACTTCAGATGATAAAACATTTATTCACTTCAGTAATTGGTCCATGATAGGATACTCAAATCTGTGTGTGGAATCGCTTTTTTTTCATACTGTGGCCTCTTGCTGTGGGACCAGTCCAAACAGCACACTGAGGATATAGAACCAGTTATATCATTCTAAAACACCGTACTCATTCCTTTTGATCTCAAATCCAGACAGGAGAAAACCCTCCAGTGTGAACGCTCTAAAACACCTGTGTTCCATCTGGAGGAGTCCACTGGCCACACTGCACACACCCAGAACAATGAGGCAGGGTGATGAGGTAGAGCACGGATATGATATAACAAATAACCCATAACCTGGCAGAGGAACACAAAGAGAGACAGCTGTCACACATCCCAGGGAATGTGTACCAGTGCCTGCTGTGGTAGAGCACAGGGACTACATATTTAAGGAGGGATACATTGGAAGGTAGGAGAGCTCAGTTAGGTCTTAGTCTGACTCATGATACTTACCTTGCATTTAATTCCCACATAAAAATACTACAGTTTACTCTAAAATACTACAAAACTTACTATAGAATTAAAAACAAAAGAAATATGTTTACGGTGAGAATAGGCATTGGTCTGAAGCTGGGAAAATAAAGGAAATTCACATGAGCACCACAATGCCTATTCCACCTATGCTCTACCAAGGTTTTCCAGCACACAGCTTTGACCTACTACAGTACCTATGTTGTGTTTGTACTTGTGTAGGCAGGCTGCTTAGGATTCAAACCTTCTCAACATAGCTAATGTAGTAGGTCAAAGCTGTGTGCTTTATTTTTGGCACTGAACAGTCTCCATATATATATCTCCATTAATTTTTTTAGCTGGTACCGGGGGATCTTCAGACGAGTCTTGTGGGAAGATCGGCTGTACCGACCTCAGATGAGTCCCAAACGGAGAACACCACTGTGTTTGTGAGAGTCACATCTTTCCATAGAGGGGTCAGAATAGTTTGTAGGCTTTCACCGCAGATGTGGAAGTGCGACATTGGCAGATGCAGTAGATTGAGACTCTTTCAATGCAATTAACAAATACACTACATGCCAAAAAGTATGTGGACCCCCCTTAAAATTTGTGGATTTGGCTATTTCATCCACACCCATTGCTGACAGGTGTATAAAATTGAGCACACAGCCATGCAATCTCCATAAACAAACATTGGCAGTAGAAGGGCCTTACTGAAGATATCAGTGACATTCAACACGGCACCATCATGAGATGCCACCTTTCCAACAAGTCAGTTTGTCAAATTTCTGCCCTGCTAGGGCTGTTCTTGTGGGATGAACTGGAATGCCGACTGCGAGCCAGGCATAAACGCCCAACATCAGTGCCCGACCTCACTAATGCTCTGTGGCTGAATGGAAGCAAGTCCCTGCAGCAATGTTCCAATATCTAGTGAAAATCCTTCCCAGAAGAGTGGAGGCTGTTGTAGCAGCAAAGGAGGGACCAACTCCATATTAATGCCCATGATTTTGGAATGAGATGTTCGACGAGCAGGTGTTCAAACACTTTTGGTCATGTAGTGTAATTTTCCTTAAATTTGCAAGAGGCTGACTATATCTCACTGGAGAAAGAATCCGAGTGAGCGAAACAGCACCCCAGCACTCTCTGTAGGCCATCTATCTGATACTGTACTATACATAATGTTAACTATGCAGATGCTATGCAGATGACACACAGCTGTACATTTCGATGAAACATGGTGAAGCCCCAACATTGCCCTCGCTGGAAGCCTGTGTTTCAGACATAAGGAAGTGGATGGCTGCAAATGTTCTACTTTTAAACTCGGACAAAACAGAGATGCTTGTTCTAGGTCCCAAGAAACAAAGAGATCTTCTGTTGAATCTGACAATTAATATTGATGGTTGTACAGTCGTCTCAAATAAAACTGTGAAGGAACTCGGCTTTACTCTGGACCCTGATCTCTCTTTTGATGAACATATCAAGACTGTTTCAAGGACAGCTTTTTTCCATCTACGTAACATTGCAAAAATCAGAAACTTTCTGTCCAAAAGTTATGCAGAAAAATGTATCCATTCTTTTGTCACTTCTAGATTAGACTACTGCAATGCTCTACTTTCCAGCTACCCGGATAAAGCACTAAATTAACTTCAGTTAGTGCTAAACAAGGCTGCTAGAATCTTGACTAGAACCAAAAATGTTGATCATATTACTCCAGTGCTAGCCTCTCTACACTGGCTTCCTCTTAACGCAAGGGCTGATTTCAAGGTTTTACTGCTAAACTACAAAGTATTAAATGGGCTTGCTCCTACCTATCTTTCCGATTTGGTCCTGTCATACATACCTACATGTACGCTACGGTCACAAGACGCAGGCCTCCTAACTGTCCCTAGAATTTCTAAAAAAAACAGCTGGAGGCAGGGCTTTCTCCTATAGAGCTCAATTTTTATGGAATGGTCTGCCTACCCATGTGAGAGACGCAGACTCAGCCTCAACTTTTAAGTCTTTATTGAAGACTCATCTCTTCAGTAGGTCCTATGATTGAGTGTAGTCTGGCCCAGGAGTGTGAAGGTGAACAGAAAGGCACTGGAGCAACGAACCGCCCTTGCTGTCTCTGCCTGGCCGGTTCCCCTCTCTCCACCAGGATTCTCTGCCTCTAACCCTATTACAGGGGCTGAGTCACTGGCTTACTGGTGCTCTTCTATACCGTCCCTAGGAGGGGTGCGTCACTTGAGTGGGTTGAGTCACTGACGTGATCTTCCTGTCTGGGTTGGCGCCCCCCCTTGGGTTGTGCCGTGGCGGAGATCTTTGTGGGCTATACTCGGCCTTGTCTCAGGATGGTAAGTTGGTGGTTGAAGATATCCCTCTAGTGGTGTGGGGACTGTCCTTTGGCAAAGTGGGTGGGGTTATATCCTGCCTGTTTGGCCCTGTCCAGGGGATTCGTTGGATGGGGCCACAGTGTCTCCCGATCCCTCCTGTCTCAGCCTCCAGTATTTATCCTGCAGTAGTTTATGTGTCAGGGGGCAAGGCTCAGTCTGTTATATCTGGAGTATTTCTCTTGTCTTATCCGGTGTCCTGTGAGAATTTAAGTATGCTCTCTCTAATTCTTTCTTTCTTTCTCTCTCTCGGAGGACCTGAGCCCTAGGACCATGCCTCAGGACTACCCGGCCTGATGACTCCTTGCTGTCCCCAGTCCACCTGGCCGTGTTGCTGCTCCAGTTTCAACTGTTCTGCCTGCGGCTATGGAACCTGTTCACCGGACGTGCTACCTGTCCCAGACCTGCTGTTTTCAACTCTCTAGAGACAGCAAGAGTGGTAGAGATACTCTGAATGATCGGCTATGAAAAGCCAACTGACATTTACTCCTGAGGCGCTGACCTGTTTCACCCTCGACAACCACTGTGATTATTATTATTTGACCCTGCTGGTCATGTATGAACATTTGAACATCTTGGCCATTTTCTGTTATAATCTCCACCCAGCACAGCCAGAAGAGGACTGGCCCCCCCTCATAGCTTGGTTCCTCTCTAGGTTTCTTCCTAGGTTCTCTCCTTTCTACTGAGTTTTTCCTAGCCATTGTGCTTCTACACCTGCATTGCTTGCTGTTTGGGGTTTTAGGATGGGTTTCTGTACAGCACTTTGAGATATCAGCTGATGTAAGAAGGGCTTTATAAATACATTTGATTTGATTTGATACTGTCTGGTCATAAAGAGTATGACATCATTGCTGCCCGTAGCATTGACTGCAAGGGAAGCCAATGAGCATTTGGCCTCGATAGATAGAAAACTAAATAATAATAGCCAATCAGCGTTGAGCTAAACTGATTGAGCTCAACTGTGAATGGTCCTAGCACACACACATTTTTTTCAAGGGAAGCCAGTTTAGATTTGGCTTCTCTTCTATCACATCGCATCAAGAGAAATACGTCATTGACATAAACAACATGAATTGTTGCATCTCGTTGTGTTGTTGTCCTCCGGTGGCTAGCTACCTAGTTAAAATTGTCCCTTTCCTAAATTAGCCGTGTATGGAGATAGGTATTTGGACTTGTGGTTTTACTTAATTCTCCGTACTGGCCAATGATTATAATGGCGATTCCGATCCAACCATAAATGTATACATTGTGCCCCTGGACTGCAAGCATTTTAGCCAGGTAGCCTAGGACAACAAAAAATAAAAGCGTCTACTGTATGACAGAGTCATAGACCGTTTCATCTACATGAAAGAGAGGAGGCTGGCATTTGCTTTAGTCTACAAGTAGGGTGAGTCAACATATTTTTTCTACTTGCACGCACGCACACACCTGTCTGACCTATTGACACACACACATCAGAACCATGGACAGCCACATCATATTTAGCTTATGTTGATTGGACTAAATCGTTTTTGGTATATTTTGGTTGTCACTGTATTAAACTAAGCATAGGTGATTTGATTTTGTTGAAATGTTGAAGTTTTCTTTGTGACTTGCGGTAACTCTCTGTGGTTCTAAATCAATAGTTGTTTAGTAGTCAGAAAATGGCGGAAACATTAACTTCCTTGACCATGCTGTAGGTCATGTAGGGTAACTGTTTGTTACATGCAATATGCTTTGTGGACTTCACCGGACAGAGGTTGCTTTCCGGTTTTGTGATGAAACAAAGGTTTGATAGAATTTATTCTGCCACTGTGTCTTCTTATTGTCTCTGCCTTAGGCTTATATATCATGGTTGCAAGGCATATGAACTAACAGGTTGTAGAGCAAACAACGCAAACACATAGGTTATAATAGATTATGGCATTTTTTTCTGGCTTGGCTTCCCCAGTGATTTTACCGACACACCCCTACTGGAGCAGAATCGATGAAATATCCATTCAGAACCCAGTCCTGTCTGTCTACAGGTTATGGAAAATGTGCTATTTTATTATTTCTCCAGTAGGTTTCCTGAAGGAGAAAGCCTCCAGTTCTATGCCAAAGATAATAAAATAAAAACACGACAGTAAATACTACAGTATACTACAATCATCAAAAACACTATATTAATTACTATAGTATATACTACAGTTCTCTTTTACTACAGTATGTATACTATAATTAACTGTAAATACTACGGTATGCTACAATATACTACAGCAAATACTACAGTAAATGCTACAGTATACTACAGTAAAAACTACAGACTAACAGCAAAAACACTACAGTGAATACTATCGTATTCATACCAGAGTATACCATAGTATTTTGTAATGTGGGTTAACAAACACTTAGCCTAAACATTACAGTAATTAAAACGCTCACAGATACATTCGTTATTTTATGCTCATCATAGCTCCTTTGCACATGTGAGATTTTGTACAGAAATACACTAATACTGAAAGTTTATCCCCCAGTGACAAATGGTGCAAGACAAATAATGAAGAGAGGAGACAGAGAGATTATGAGCTGGGATTGAATAAAGGTCAGCATGAACATGGTGGAGTCAGAAGGCAGAACATTTCATATACACATTTTAGGTGAATCTATTATTATTTTTGGGGCTGCTTGAAGGACAAAGTTTTGCTGTACTTTCATGTACCTTATTAGCACTGGAACAAGAATGGTTGTCAAGCTTTTTTTTTCTCCATAAAACAAAACAATTTAATCAAGTATACATTTTTCCTAAATTAATCCATCTCAAGTTGTTTCCATCGCTGGGGGAGCAAAGTCTTCCGGAATGAGATGACAACCCAAGGACAATTCCACAATGGAACAAGAGAGCCAGAGATGGAACTGCTAGCTTCACTACATGTCTGTTGCTGTGAGCCTAATGATTAAGGGGTTGCCCAGTCAGATCAATATGTTCAATGTCCATGTAATTAACCTGCCCCTCATCTCCTCCATCCAAGGACTCTTTCAAATCATTATTATCCCTTATGAAGTGATGTAGGGTTTCTTCAAAATGTTCGTTGTCAGCCTTCCATTTAATGATGATATTGAGCTGTACACTAATAATGGTATTATTATTATCATGGGACATTTGGACATGCTGCTGATTGCGGTAGAATGTGCTGCTGATGTTGACCTTGGTCACGTGACCTTCTCTCCCAGCTGAACTTGCTGCTGTAATTGGGCCTGGAAGCAGACGTGTAAATGATGAATGTATGTTCCATACATGTCTGAGTTCAGGACAAATGTGCTGAGCAGACAGAGGAGACTACACAATATAATAGAGACATTTTTGTTGTGTGTATCGTACATACTTTCTGGAAATGTGCCGGCTATTGTACTTTCACACCACTAATATCAATCCCTGTCATTGTCACGGCCGTCGAATGAAGAGGACCAAAGCGCAGCGTGGTGAGCGTACATATTCCTTTTATTTAGGATGACGCCGACAAAAACAATAAACAACACAAAACAACCGTTAAGCTTAAGGCTATAGTGCCACAAACAAAGACAACTTCCCACACAGAAAGGAGGGAAAAGGGATACCTAAGTATGGTTCCCAATCAGAGACAACGATAGACAGCTGTCCCTGATTGAGAACCATACCCGGCCAAAACATAGAAATACAAATAATAGAACTAAAGAACATAGAATGCCCACCCCAAATCACACCCTGACCAAACCAAATAGAGACATAAAAAGGCTCTCTAAGGTCAGGGCGTGACAGTAAACCCCCCCCCCCCCCCCAAAGGTGTGGACTCCGGCCGCAAAACCTGAACCTATAGGGGAGGGTCTGGGTGGGCATCTATCCGCGGTGGCGGCTCAGGTGCAGGACGCAGACCCCGCTCCACCACTGGCTCACCCCACTTTGGTGGCACCTCTGGTGCGGGGACCCTTGTCGCCGACCCCGGACTGGGTACCCTCGTTGCGGGCCCCGGACTGAGGAACCCCGTTGCGGGCCCCGGACTGGGCACCCTCGTTGCGGGCCCCGGATTGGGCACCCTCGTTGCGGGCCCCGGACTGGGCACCCTCGTTGCGGGCCTCGGACTGGGGACCGTCGCTGGAGGCTCCGGACTGGAGACCGTCGCTGGTGGCTCCGGACTGGGGACCCTCGTTGGAGGCTTCGTGCCATGACTCCTCACTGGAGGCTTCGTGCCATGGATCATCACTGGAGGCTTCTTGCCATGGATCATCACTGGAGTGAGGAGACGTATGGGCAGTCTGGTACGTGGAGCTGCCACAGGGCTCACCAGGCTGGGGAGACATACAGGAGGCCTGGTTCTGGCAGCAGACACAGGACTCACCAGGCTGAGGAGACATACAGGAGGCTTTGTCCTTGGCAGAGGCACCGGATACACTGGGCCATGGAGGCGCACTGGAGGTCTCGAGCTTAGAGCCTGCACAACCCGTCCTGGCTGGATGCTCACCCTAGCCCGGCAGATGCGGGGAGCTGGGATGTAGCGCACCGGGCTGTGAACGTGCACTGGAGCCCCATTGCGCTCCACCGCATAACACGGTGCCTGACCAGTACCACGCTTCTCCCCACGGTAAGCACGAGGAGTTGGCTCAGGTCTCCAACCTGACTAAGCCAATCTCCTCGTGTTCCCCCCCAAATTATTTTGGGGGCTGCCTCTCGGGCTTCCTTGCTAGCCGTGTTCCCTCGTAACGCTGGGCCCCTTTACTCGTTGCCTCCGCCTTCCTCAATGCTTCCACCTGCTCCCACGGCAGGCGATCCCTTCCGGCCAGGATCTCCTCCCATGTCCAGGATCCTTTGCCGTCCAGGATGTCCTCCCATGTCCAGTCCTCCTGAAAACGCTGCTCCCCCTTACCACGCTGCTTGGTCCTTTGGTGGTGGGAAGTTCTGTCACGGCCGTCGAATGAAGAGGACCAAAGCGCAGCGTGGTAAGCGTACAAATTCCTTTTATTTAGGATGACGCAGACAAAAACAATAAACAATACAAAAACAACCGTGAAGCTTAAGGCTATAGTGCCACATACAAAGACAACTTCCCACACAGAAAGGAGGGAAAGGGCTACCTAAGTATGGTTCCCAATCAGAGACAACGATAGACAGCTGTCCCTGATTGAGAACCATACCCGGCCAAAACATAAAAATGCAAATAATAGAACTAAAGAACATAAAATGCCCACCCCAAATCACACCTTGACCAAACCAAATAGAGACATAAAAGAGGCTCTTTAAGGTCAGGGCATGACAGTCATTATCTCTGTCAATATCTCAATATCCCTGATCAATGTCCCTGATCAATATATCTATCAATATCCTACATCAACATCCCTAATCAAAATTTCTGTCAATTTCTCTAATCAATATCCCTGTCAATATCCCTGATCAATATCCCTGATCAATATCGGTCAATATCCCTTACTAATATCCCTGTCAATATCCCTGATAAATATCCCTGTCAATTTCTCTGTCAATATCCCTGATCAATATCCCTGTCAATATCTATGTCAATATCCCTGTCAATATCCCTGATCATTCTCTGTCAATATCCCTGATCAATATCCCTGTCAGTATCCCTGATCATTATCGCTGTCAATCTTTTCTTCAACATCTGTTAATATCTCAGTCAATATTTTTCTCAATATCCTTGTTAATATCTCTGTCAATGTCCATTTCAATATCTCTATCTCTGTCTCATGTCTTATACATAATTCAAATTATCACTTATACATTTCCCTGTCAATATCCCTGATCAATATTTCTGATCATTATCACTGTCAATATCTCTGTTAAGATCCCTGATCAATATCTGTCAATATCCCTGATCATTATCCCTGATCAATATCCCTGATCAATATCTCTGTCAATATCCCTGTCAACATCCCTGATCAATTTCCCTGTCAATATCTCTGTCAATATCCTTGATCAATATCTCTGTCAATATCCCTGTCAATATCTCCTTCAATGTCCCTGATCAATATCCCTATAAATATCTCTGTCAATATCCCTGATCAATATCTCTGTCAATATCCCTTATTAATATCCCTGTCAATATCCCTGATCAATATTTTTTGTCAATATCCCTGATCAATATCCCTGATCAATATTGCTGATCATTATCACTGTCAATATCTCTGTTAAGATCCCTGATCTTGATCAGCGCTGTTGCGCCTTCTTCACCACACTGTCTGTGTGGGTGGGCCATTTGAGTGTCTGTGACATGTAGACCAGGAACTTAAAACTTTCCACTTTCTCCACTGCTGTCCCTTCGATAGGGGGGTGCTCCCTCTGCTGTT
The DNA here is from genome assembly GCF_016432855.1 of Salvelinus namaycush. NCBI lineage: Eukaryota > Metazoa > Chordata > Actinopteri > Salmoniformes > Salmonidae > Salvelinus > Salvelinus namaycush. Next base: position 9,487,980 of record NC_052318.1, on the reverse strand, counting down.
TCCTGAAGTCCATGATCATCTCTTTGTTTTGTTGACGTTGAGTGAGAGTGTTTTCCTGACACCACACTCCGAGTGCCTTCACCTCCTCCCTGTAGGCTGTCTCGTCGTTGTTGGTGATCAAGCCCTCTACAGTTGTGTCGTCTGCAAACTTGATGATTGAGTTGGAGGCGTGCATTATCACGCAGTCGTGGGTGAACAGGGTGTACAGGAGAGGGCTGAGCACACACCCTTGTGGGGCCCCAGTGTTGAGGGTCAGCAAAGTGGAGATGTTGTTTCCTACCCTCACCACCTGGGGGCGGCCCGTCAAAGTCCAGGACCCAGTTGCACAGGGCGGGGATGAGACCCAGGGCCTCCAGCTTGATAATGAGCTTGGAGGGTACTATGGTGTTGAATGCTGAGCCGTAGTCAATGAACAGCATTCTTACATAGGTATTCTTTTGTCCAGATGGGATAGCGCAGTGTGCATTGTGATAGCGATTGCGTCATCTGTCATCATCGATTGCGTCATCTGCAAACTGAAGTGGGTCTAGGGTGGCTGGTAGGGTGGCGGTGATATGATCTTTGACTAGCCTCTCAAAGCACTTCATGATGACAGAGGTGAGTGCTACTGGGCGTAAGTCATTTAGTTCAGTTATCTTTGCCTTCTTGGGTACAGGAATGATGGTAGCCATCTTGAAGCATGTGGGGACAACAGACTGGGATAGGGAGCGATTAAATATGTCCATAAACACACCAGACAGCTGGTCTGCACATGCTTTGAGGATGTGGCTAGGGATGCCGTCTGGGCCAACAGCCTTGCGAGGGTTAACAAGTTTAAATGTTTTACTCACGTCTGCCACGGAAAAGAAGAGGGGGGGGGGACGCAGTCTTTGTTAGCGAGCCGCAACGGTGGCACAGTATTATTCTCAAAGCGGGCAAAGAAGGTGTTTAGTTTGTCTGGAAGCGTGACGTCGGTGTCCGTGACGTGACTGTTTTGTTTTCGTAGTCCATGATTTCCTGTAGACCCTGCCGCGTATGTCTCGTGTCTGAACCATTGAATTGCGACTTGTACACCGTTTGTACACCGTGTCCCTGTACCGGCATTTCGCTTGTTTGATTGCCTTGCGGAGGGAATAACTACACTGTTTATATTCAGCCATATTTCTAGACTGCTTTCCATGGTTAAGTGCAGTGGATCACACTTTCAGTTTGGTGCAAATGTCGCCATCCATCCACAGTTTCTGGTTAGGGTCGGTTTTAATAGTCACAGTGGGTACAACATCTCCAATGCACTTCTTTATAAACGCACTCACCGTCAGCGCATAGGTCAATGTTGTTCTCTGAGGCTGACTGGAGCATGGTCCAGTCCGCGTGTTCAATACAATCTTGAAATGTGGCTTCCGATTGGTCAGACCAGCGTTGAATGGTTCTTTTCACTGGTATATCCTGTTTGAGTTTCTGCCTGTAAAAAGGAACGAGCAAGATGGCCTTGTGGTCGGAATTGCCGAAGGGAGGGCGAGGGAGGGCTTTGTATGCATCTCAGAAGTTAGAGTAGCAGTGGTCGAGAGTATTAGCCCTGCGTGTCGTGCAATGAATATGCTGATAGAATTTAGGTAGCCTTGTTCTCAAATTTGCCTTGTTAAAATCCCCAGCTACAATAAAGCAGCCTCCGGATATATAGTTTCCAGTTTACATAGAGTCTAGTGTAGTTCCTTGAGGACCGTCTTGGTGTTCGCTTGATGGGGAATGTACACAGCTGTGACTATAGCTGACGCAAAATCTCTTGGTAGGTAAAATGGCCAGCATTTGATTGTAAGGAATTCTAGGTTGGGTGAGCAGAAGGACTTGAGTTCCTGTATGTTGTTATGATTACACCATGAGTTGTTAATCATAAAGCTGTCATGACGTTGGCCTGGGGGTAAGGTTTATGACCCCCCCATAATACCTTTCTTCCCTCTCTCTCTTGACTCTAATGAAGGACTCTTGAATAGCCTTTGTTAAACATAGAGAGTCTGGGAACATCAAACAAGTGGGGGGAAAGGAACCATATTTCGGTAATAGAACCAGTTGAAAATAAATCAAATCAAATCAAGTTTATTTTATATAGCCCTTCGTACATCAGCTAATATCTCGAAGTGCTGTACAGAAACCCAGCCTAAAACCCCAAACAGCAAGCAATGCAGGTGTAGAAGCACGGTGGCTAGGAAAAACTCCCTAGAAAGGCCAAAACCTAGGAAGAAACCTAGAGAGGAACCAGGCTATGAGGGGTGGCCAGTCCTCTTCTGGCTGTGCCGGGTGGAGATTATAACAGAACATGGCCAAGATGTTCAAAATGTTCATAAGTGACAAGCATGGTCAAATAATAATCAGGAATAAATGTCAGTTGGCTTTTCATAGCCGATCATTAAGAGTTGAAAACAGCAGGTCTGGGACAGGTAGGGGTTCCATAACCGCAGGCAGAACAGTTGAAACTGGAATAGCAGCAAGGCCAGGTGGACTGGGGACAGCAAGGAGTCATCATGCCCGGTAGTCCTGACGTATGGTCCTAGGGCTCAGGTCCTCCGAGAGAGAGAAAGAAAAAGAGAAGGAGAGAATTAGAGAGAGCCAAGATTTTCAAAATGTTCATAAATGACAAGCAATTATCAAATAATAGTCAGGAATAAATGTCAGTTGGCTTTTCATAGCCGATCATTAAGAGTTGAAAGCAGCAGGTCTGGGACAGGTAGGGGTTCCATAACCGCAGGCAGAACAGTTGAAACTGGAACAGCAGCAAGGCCAGGTGGACTGGGGACAGCAAATATGCGTTGGTTCTTAATGAATATGATGTCAGTTCGGTTGTCATCTGAGACATTATGACTGATGACAGGACGACATAAACTGTATCTGGGAAAGTCTACACATTCTAGTTATCAGATTCACATTAAATTGTTTTGCAATTTATATGTTTAAATATGACACTATTTGTGAAAAGATGAAATTTAATTTTAGCTTCCAAATGAGAGATTTGGGTTTTCATAAAGTTAGAGCTCTGCTCAATCAGTGGCCCGCCCCTGTGAAGAGACATGAGTTATAAACTATGAAACACACCCTTCTCTCCCTCCACTATATAAGCCTTTGACGAAAATGTAGCTATCTGTTCCGAGGACGATAGGATGACGGTCCACACGTTGAAAAGGACTAACATGTCAACTACAGAACTAAGCCAACCTCAGCGTGAGTTTAGGTTGTGAATGGTATAAACTTTGAACTTATTCACTACAGAAGTGATACCTCCTAGCCGTTGAGTTAGCAGCGGCCGCTGTAAACGTGGGCTAGGAAAGGACAGACAACGTATCCAATCTAACACAACGACGATACTACAAAGTATCTAATTTACCAGCAGTGACATTCTTCTGAGGACAGGAAGATCTCTGTTGGCCAACACGGCCAGCATCTACGACCAACCTACCGAAGCGCAGCTGAGTAAATATTTATTGCATTTTCCTTTTCCAAATGGGCGGTAATTTAGAATGCATAAGATACTGTATTTACAATAGCACAGCTTCTCCCTTTGTTCCTCAGTCTCCCGCTCTTTCACTCAAACCCAAACCCCTTTCCTTTGTGTAACCAGCCATGTCGGCTCCGTCCACCAGGGACGTTTTCTGTATGACATAATTTGCATTCTGTGTATATGTAATTCTGTGTGATTAGTTAGGTATTTAGTAAATAAATAATTAAACCCAATTTTTGCATTGCTGATTCAACTTGTTAGCCAGGGTTCGTGAAGATAACCAAGAATTTACAACTTTCAGATGAGACTGAAATAAGGTGACGATTAATATTGAATGCTATTGATGTAAAATATTACTAGGTCTTTAAGAGTTTATTCGGAAGATAACAGCTCTACAAACATAATTTCGTGGTGCCCCGACTTTCTAGTTAATTACATTTACATGATTAGCTCAATCAGGTAATATTAATTAGAGAGAAAGGATTTTATACAATAGCATGTCATATCACTTAATCCGGCATAGCCAAAGACACGACAAAGCATACACCCCCGCCCTTCCTCTTCCCAGAGAGGTGTTTATCTCTGTCGGCACGATGCATGGAGAAGCCCGGTGGCTGAACCAATTCCGACAACATATCTTGCGAGAGCCATGTTTCCGTGAAACAAAGAATGTTACAATCGCTGATGTCTCTCTGGAAGGCAACCCTTGCGAACAATTTTAGAATTGCAGGAAATTAAGTCTAAAACTTTGTTATTTGTGCCATCAAAAGCTTTAGCTTAAGTCCCCCAAAAGGCTAGGGCTTGCCCTGACTATTGTAATGGCAATATCATAAGAAGTTGAGTTATTCTGGATCCATTGTCCTCATTTGACAATTGATCAGACATTTCTGTATTGTCATGGCGATTGGGCGTGAAAGATACATGTTGAAGAGGCTGCAGTGGCTGACTCCAAGGTGGAGACTAAAAACAGACATTATTAATACTTCTATAATTCATAATTCATGAACTCATCTACATTTTAATGAGACTTTCTAGTCCCTCTTTCTTTTCACAGCCAAAACAAACTTATCTAGGGTCTTTGTCAAGCAGTTAAAATATCGACATATGTTACATATTTGTAAAACCTATAGACCACCCGCTCACAAAAAAACAGAAAGAAAAAAAGAAAGAAACCCAGACACGTATACCCAGACTGTCACGTTCTGACCTTAGTTCCTTTTTTATGTCTTTATTTTAGTTGGTCAGGGCGTGAGTTGGGGTGGGCATTCTATGTTGTTTTTCTATGTTTTGTTCTAGTCGTTATATTTCTATGTGTTTGGCCTAGTATGGTTCTCAATCAGTCTATCGTTGTCTCTGATTGAGAATCATACTTAGGTAGCCTGTTTTCCCACTATGGGTTGTGGGTAGTTATTTTCTGTTTAGTGTTTTTGTTTGCACCTTACAGAACTGTTGGTTTGTCGGTTTGTTGTTTTTGTTCAGTATTCATTCTTTATTAAATGTATTATGAATACATACCACGCTGCACTTTGGTCCTCTTCTCCTTCCACCAACGACAACCGTTACACAGACACACATCTTTCACTAGCAGGCAATTCCATTCAACCACTGTTTGATAAAAGAATAAAGGACAATGGAAAGTTAGCTTTTAATTTCTGTAATCTTCATTTCACTATGAAGTCTGTGCATCATCAATAATTGTACTCCTACTGTAAAGTGGATCAAGTGTTGGTGATCAACAGTGATAAAGGTAGTCAGACATGCAGTGTGAATGGATGTGTGCAGAGTCATTTAAAGATGGGCCATTGTGGTTTCTGTCTGACTGTTCCAAGAGCGCCACTTTCTCGTCCGTAGTTGTTGCTAAATGATAATTGATGCTTCTGCATTATGCTGTTTATTTCTGATAGTTTTGAAGGGGTTAAACCAAGGCTTCATACCTTTTAAAGGGTTAATAAATTGTGTTATGATAACCTCTGTGTGTGTGTTTACACCTGTTTTGAGTGTTGTGCCCTTCAGACACTATCAGAAGGCAGAAACCGCCTATGTTCATACACACTCCTCCTGTCTGATCCCGTGTGGCTCAGTTGGTAGAGCATGGCGCTTGCAATGCCAGGGTTGTGGGTTCAATTCCCACGGGGGGACCAGGGTTCAATTCCCACGGGGGGACCAGGATGAATATGTATGAACTTTCCAATTTGTAAGTCGCTCTGGATAAGAGCGTCTGCTAAATGACTTAAATGTAAATGTCTGGGCCCCACCTGGCTATCTGAGGTTCTGAGAATACGACTGGTTTTCTGAGAACACAAGGCTGCCGCAGACCTGATGAAAACAGCCACCTGTCAGAAGATGCTTGGACTCGTTCACCTTGTTATGACCCGATACTTGTGATGAAGATCAAGTTTCAGTCAAACCCACTTCTGAGCTTTTAATTGCTGACAAGATGGTTTCTTCTGTCAGGGTAGGTTAGATTTATTTAAATGTTGTTGCCAGGGAAACTCACGCAAGGAGGACTGGGATAGGCTATATGAGTTACAGGATGTCTTAGACATTCTGCAGAACCTGGGGAGAGCTATCATATACTGTACTCTGTACCAACTTCTGCCTACAATTGTATTACTAAAGGAGAATTTTAATACTTAAACAAGGAATCTGTGTTTCCTTTCCATTACTAATGTATGTTTGATAATTATATAGACCTGATCATCTGTTGAAGACATTGACCAACAGTTTTCTAAACCTATGAAGATGTCCAGTGAAAGCAGATATGTAATTTGTTGACACCACAACACAGTACCGACTTGGATACACATGATCCTGAACGCTAATCAATGAAAACATCTGTTAAATTCACTGCTCTGTTTGCTTGTTTACAGCGGGTCATTTGATAGGGAATTGTCGGAGGCGCTCTCATATTGTTACCACATTTTCAAGAATAAAGGCGCTAACATGGCGACTGTTCTAAAACCTAGCCAAACTCTCTTATTATATGGCCTGGATGAGTGTGAGGACATGCTAGACTTCCTCCTGAGTCCTGACTCTCTCTTTCTCTCTGGCACTCTGAGATGTAAACTCATATGTTTGTATCCTAACATCCCACCAGGCCCCAGTGAGAACTCTCCATCTCTGGGTTTAATGTTGTATGAAATCATTTGAAAATAATCAACATTCATTATGTCAGCTGGGTTCTACCCAGATGGGCGCCTAATGATTTACCTTCCATTGGACATTTGGCAATGGAAAGCCCTGAATGCAATTGCATCTACAGAAATCAATATGTTATTATTTCATGACTAAATTCTTATCAATTGCACAAGCAATCTTATGTTCATTGGAGCCGATAGCTGTGAGGATATACAGTATTTTAAAAAGCTGTTGTAAATAATTAGACTTTAGTGTATTTTGTTTTCAAAGTATGTCAGAGTGTATTACTTTACTGGGTGAAATTGATTCAATGTCTGTCTCTGAGGAAAACAACAACAGAGAGATAGTCTTTAAGTCTGTAAGCTCTACAAATGTTCTGTGTCCTTGTTTCTCTCCAAAAAATATAATTGTGATGAAGCCGAGTTAAAGGAGAGGGGTCATTCTAGGCTGAGCACACAAGGCTTTTTCTGAACACTTACAGTACTCAACGCCACTAGGATAATTATAGTGATATTTTCTTGAGAGTTGGAAAAAAGATTGGAACTGTGTTGTTTTGAAAGCCAAAGAATATACAGTATATTTTTTCATAATTTGGCTTTGTGACCCATTTGTTCTGGGCTCTGATTTTCACGTTACCAGACTGCTAAATTGGCTTTGTTTGTCTCTAATGTTAATTACGATTGACATTTTTTTATCTAACTACTTTAAAAAAGTATCTCTGAAGATAATTTCCACTCAGCGCTGAGCTTTGCCTTTCATCCAAGTCTGTCTTTTCCAAATCATCTGAGGGCAAGGGACTCTTCTCCACCAGCCATAATCCTGATATTGGGAGGGAAAGTAATTCTGGGGAGACTTTATAGAGAGGAATATGACTATTGAAAGGTACCATAACTATGCAGGAGCGGTGCCTGTGGCCAGTGGTGCAGAACTAATGCAGCCCTCACCAGACCTGAGTTCCATGATTGGAATCAGAGGGAGTGAGGGTGAGGCGGTGTGATGACGTCAGGTGAAAGGACCCTGTCTGCCTGCAGCTTTATCTCACCCTCTGCATGTGCTGAATTTAATAAAGACCATGTTAACTTGACCTTTAAACTCTCCACTGCTCATTTCCATAGGGAAATCATTCTGCATCATATGTTTTAGTAAACAGACAATCTTTTCCTGCATAAGTAAAATCAGGATTATGCCTCTATTGCCATTCATTCCAATTAGACTGGTTTGGATTTTGTCCTTGACCAATATGGCTGCCATTTTCACCCCATTCTGGAACTTTGAGGGTTTATGGCATAGCCCCTCTAGTAATTTAATAGGAGCTCTATGTTCTCCCCCTGCGTCTGGAGCAACCAAGGACATGATTCTTCCCGCGGGATCCATACTGATTATACAGTTATTTTCCTCCTCCAACTATACTAGTCAACCCCCTCTTGACCTATATTTACTAAGAGATGTTTAGGGGGCCTTAGCTGCATTTCTGTCCCCTTGACACTCAACTGTTTGGTTGCTTGTTGTACAATGCCATTGACAGTATTGGTGATATGCAATGACACCTGTTCATACATTGAAAGAGGATGTTTTGACAGGATGTAATATGACCATTTCTCTGCCCTGTGCCGTATGAGATGAAGGTGGTATCTGTGTATGTATTCTGGATGTGCATGCCCTCCAATCACCAAGTTTGCCTTTTAAACATTGTCATCTGTGAAAGACTATGGGAAGGGGATGACAAGACTGTCAAAAAATATATGAAGCACTACCCCCCTCACACCAAATAAAAGAATATACAACAACAAAAAACAGTCGATGCCTGTTATATTTTTCTTCCGTTGCACCAGCAAAACGTACAAGCACCCTGGCTGCATGCTGCCTGATTATGGTTTTAAACATGACCTACATTCTGGGCCCTGGGAGCACATGTTCCCCACTGGAAAGCAGATCTCCAGATGAGCTTATTATTCAATTTCCTCTTCCACACCGAGGGCTCGCTGGAGGTAAGCAAACGGCTAGCCACAGCCAGCGAGCACACCAGCCTTTATCAGCAGATGAACGGGGCCCTTCCTGAACTCCCAGAGACTCAGAGCAGTTCTCCTCTGTCTGTCCGTCTTTCAGCAGAGTCCCTGCAGCTAGCTACAGCACTCAGAGACCTCTGACAGCGCAACTATGATTAAGGCTTTCAGAAAGTTTCAGATATTTTTAGCCCAGATGGCAGAGTTCATCAGGGGTCCCTGGCCGCTGATGATCGCGTTCCCTGTCCTGATTAACACAGCAATCACAAACTAGTCCTAATCAAAGTAATAGGCTTGTCCTTAACTACGGCCTCAACTTTGGGGATGGCAGTGAGGTCTGGCATGGAAAGATTGGAACGGGCTTCACTAAATGTCACTATATGGCAATTATCCACAGGGGTTGGTTGTAATATAGTACTGTAAGTCTAGTTCAAAATGATATTTATCAGTATGGGATATGGGTGATAAATCATGTGCCGCTAAGTCTGTATACCTCTGAATAAAAAAATAAATACATATATTTTAAATAAAAATCGAATTTAAAATACTTTATGGTGAATTGAATAAATTGATTCCTCCATCACCCATAACAACATAATCATTTTATAAGAAAATGATTCAAAGACATGGGATTATTTCAAGTCGTATTCATTCTGGCTGCTGTGACCGAAATTATATAGACTACAAATGAAATTGTCTTCATGGGAAAAAACATAGCACATTAGAAGTGGAAGAAAATCTTTCTTTTTTTATGCCTCATGTTTTGAGAGATGACTGTCATATTGTTGGTTCCCGGTTCCTTTCCCTCTGTCTCATCAATATGCTTGGACGAACAGATCGAGAACCGCCAGGCCCAGCTTACAGATCATTTGCCCCATTAATCTGTGTGCTGCAGATGTTTGTCATTTATTTTACTCGTACAACCTCCTGCTGTGGCAGCTGTTATGGGGGGGGGGGGAAGGGGACCGTGCCAGTGTAGCGTGGCACGGGGTAGAGGAACAGGTGGGGCACAGGGTGGGACACACACAGCGAGCAGTTGAGCACACCTCTTTGAACTGCATCCACCACAGAGGACGTGACCAGACTGCAGCTGATGCCAAACACTGCACAGATAGTAGGGTGGGATGGTGTGTGTGTGTGTGTGTGTGTGTGTGTGTGTGTGTGTGTGTGTGTGTGTGTGTGTGTGTGTGTGTGTGTGTGTGTGTGTGTGTGTGTGTGTGTGTGTGTGTGTGTGTGTGTGTGTGTAAGAGAGACAGAGCGAGAGGGATGTTATTGTATTATATTTTTTGTCAGTATATGTCTGTCTTTTTTATCCACATGTGGCTGCGCTAAACATATTTTTGAGTGAAATATCATAATTGTATTTCAAATTATGTGAACTAAAATACTTCATAGAAGTTTTCATTTTCAAGGGAAATATGCTTATTTTAGAAAACAACCGATACAGGGCTGTGTACATCAATAAGTTCTAAGCTCAATATTTATCTCATGATAGTTCAGTAATACCATGCAAGTACAGTGGCAAGAAACAGTGTGTGAACCCATTGGAATTACCTGGATTTCTCCATTAATTGGTCATAAAATTTGATCTGATCTTCATCTAAATCACAACAATAGACAAACACAGTCTGTTTAAACTAATAACACACAAACAATTATACTTTTTCATGTCTTTATTGAACACACCGTGTAAACATTCACAGTGTAGGGTGGGAAAAGTATGTGAACCCTTGGATTTAATAACTGGTTGACCCTTCTTTGGCAGCAATACACTCAACCAAACATTTTCTGTAGTTGCGGATCAGACCTGCCCAACTATCAGGAGGAATTTTGGACCAATCATATTTACAAAACTGTTTCAGTTGAGCAATATTATAAGGATGTCTGGTGTGAACCGCTCTAGAGGTCATGCCACAGTATTTTAAATCGGGTTGAGGTCAGGTGTTTTTTCTTCTGTTGACGCCATTCTTTTGTTGATTTACTTCTGTGTTTTGGGTCGTTTTCCTGTTGCATCACACAACTTCTGTTGAGCTTCAATGGGCGGACAGATAGCCTTACATTCTCCTGCAAAATGTCTTGATAAACTTGGGAATTCATTTTTCCGTTGATGATAGCAAGCTGTCCAGGCCCTGAGGCAGCCCCAAACCATGATGCTCCCTCCACCATACTTTACAGTTGGGATGAGGTTTTGATGTTGTTGTGCTGTGTCTTTTTTTCTGCACACATAGTATTGTGTGTTTCTTCCAAACAACTCAACTTTAGTTTAATCTGTCCACTGCCAGAAGTGCTGTGGAACATCCCGGTGCTCTTTTGTTAACTTCAGACGTGCAGCAATGGTTTTTTTGGACAGCAGTGGCTTCTTCCATGGTGTCCTCCCATGAACACCATTCTGTTCAGTGTTTTACATATCGTAGACGCTTCAGCAGAGATGTTAACATGTTCCAGAGATTTCTGTAAGTCTTTAGCTGTCACTCTAGGATTCTTCAACCTCGTTGAGCATTCTGTACTGTGCTCTTGCAGTCATCTTTGCAGGATGGCCACTCCTAGGGAGAGTAGCAACAGTGCTGAACTTTCTCCATTTATAGACAATTTGTCTTACCATGGACAGATGAACATCAACAGCTTTTGGAGATACTTTTGTAACCCTTTCCAGCTTCATGGCAGTCAACAATTCTTGATCCTAGGTCTTCTGAGATCTATTTCGTTTGAGGAATGGTTCACATCAGGCAATGCTTCTCGTGAATAGCAAGCTCAAATTTTGTGAGTGTTTTTTATAGAGCAGGGCAGCTATAACCAACATCTCTAATTTTGTCTCATTGATTGGACTCCAGGTAAGCTGACTCATGACTCCAATTAGCTTTTGGAAAAGTCATTAGCCTAGGGGTTCACATACTTTTCCCAACCTACACTATGAATGTTTGAATGATGTATTCAATATAGACAAGAAGAATACAATCATTTGTGTGTTATTAGTTTAATAAGCACACTGCGTTTGTCTATTGTTGTGACAGATGAAGATCAGATCAAATTGTATGACAAATTTATGCAGAAATCCAGGTAATTCCAAAGGGTTCACATACTTTTTCTTGCCACTGTAATTAGAATTCTTAGTGGCTCTGAATTTATTTTCCTCTTTATACGTATAGTGTAATACTCTTTTTGATTAAGTATCCCATACTCTCATATAATATGAGAGACATTTTTGTTTGAACTGCAAAAGCTCACAACTCAAATCATATTGAGTGAACGTAAGAGCTTATGATATTAATTGCTATTGTTGGTTGCATTGATCCATTTCAGGAGTTAATCTGGGATTAATTCATAAAGATTTGCACTAATTAGCAGGATTACAAGCCCCTGAATCCATTATTGCATCTTGTAGAAGTCACTCATTATCAAAGAACATCTGCCACAGAGTGCTGGAATCCTTGGCAAGTCAAAAGTTACTGTATGAAATATGTTGGTTTTGACCAATCACATCAGATATTTTCACATCATGGCCATGTTCACTACGAAAACGTTTTGGAACATTGCAGATAGAAATGCCAGTGGCGACCCGTCATTCATGGCAGGTGGGGCAGAGCTGTATATATACTGTATATATATATTTTTGCCTGTTTTGCGTGTTATTTTGGCATTAATACGTGTCACATATCAGTTTGCAAACAATGTAAACAAATTATTAGCTAGCTCAGTGCTTTCTGTGGTGGTCGTGTAGCCAGTGGAAAATACAGAGCGTAGGGGTTGGTAATGCTCTCAAGTTGCGCCGTGATTGGTCAGTGTTCTGTCACTCATGGGGACACTACGTCACTGCAAAATCTACAGGGAGAGCTCGAAAATTCAAACCCCTTGGGTGCTGCTATGGATTTACATTAGAAGTGCCCATCCAAGAAGGCTCAAGGTCATTGGCCACAGATAAAATTATGTTAAATCACGTTATATCTACCATAGCTTTGATTAGACTGATCATGTCAATATCATACATTCAAAATCTTAGCTAGTCGACAGTCTACGGGCAAATCCTTTTCAAACCTTGTCATATGAAAAAAGATTATAGATAATATGTATCAATGCTCATCGGCCATTGGACATAAACGTTACACAACAAATTCAACAATGAGTGGTTTGGAAGGAATCAGTGGCCAACTGCAAGCGTTGCAAAGCAATCATTAGCCTGCTATTCAGCAGAGAGGGTGTGTGGTCCATGTCTGTGTCTCTTTTCCAAGCTTAAAAGTATAAACATTCTACACCATGGGCCAGAAAAGGTTGAATACATTGGCCATGGTGTCAATCCAGCATGACTTCTGCCGCATTCAAAACAACTGGAAACTCGGAACTGGGAAATCTCAGAAAAACGTTTTGAGTGGTCATCCAACTCGGAATTCTAAGTCGGGAACTCAGGCCTCTTACTAGAGCTCCGACCTGAAGATTACTGATGTCATGATTCAACCTTGTTTTAATCAGAGTTCCCAGTTGTCTTGAAACCACCATAAATCCAGAGAATGACAGACTGTGATTACACATTTTGATGACAAAATTTGCCCACAAGAAGGACCGCCGCGCCACCTTCCTGTTCACGTGAGCACAGCACACGTCTAAAAGTCCAAAAGTGTATTGTATAATGCTGCATAAATGATGTAATATGCCAGGGAGATATGTACAGTTGAAGTCAGAAGTTTACATACACCTTAGCCAAATACATTTAAACTCAGTTTTTCACAATTCCTGACATTTAATAAGAGTAGAAATTCCCTGTCTTAGGTCAGTTAAGATCACCACTTTATATTAAGAATGTGACATGTCAGAATAATAGTAGAGAGAGAGTTTTATTTCAGCTTTTATTTCTTTCATCACATTCCCAGTGGGTCTTACGTTTACATACACTCAATTAGTATTTGGCAGCATTGCCTTTAAATTGTTTAACTTGGTCAAACGTTTCAGGTAGCCTTCCACAAGCTTCCCACAATAAGTTGGGTGCATTTTGGCCCATTCCTCCTGACAGAGCTGGTGTAACTGAGTCAGGTTTGTAGGCCTCCTTGCTCACACACGCTTTTTCAGTTCTGCTCACAAATGTTCTATGGGATTGAGGCCAGGGCTTTGTGATGGCCACTCCATTACCTTAGCTTTCTTGTCCTTAAGCCATTTTTCCACAACTTCGGAAATATGCTTGGGGTCATTGTCCATTTGGAAGACCCATTTGCGACCAAGCCCTAACTTCCTGACTGATGTCTTGAGATGTTGCTTCAATATATCCACATAATTTTCCTGCCTCATGATGCCATCTATTTTGTGAAGTGCACCAGTCACTCCTGCAGCAAAGCACCCCCACAACATGATGCTGCCACCCCCGTGCTTCACGGTTGGGATGGTGTTCTTCGGTTTGCAAGCATCCCCCTTTTTCCTCCAAACATAACGATGGTCATTATGGCCAATCAGTTATATTTTGTTTCATCAGACCAGAGGACATTTCTCCAAAAAGTACAGTCTTTGTCCCCATGTGCAGTTGCAAACCATAGTCTGGCTTTTTTTTGTTGGCAGTTTTGGAGCAGTGGCTTCTTCCTTCCTGAGCGGTCGTTCAGGTTATGTCGAGATAGGAATCGTTTTACTGTGGATATAGATACTTTTGTACCTGTTTCCTCCAGCATCTTCACAAGGTCCTTTGCTGATGTTCTGGGATTGATTTGCACGTTTCGCACCAAAGTACGTTAATCTCTAGGAGACAGAACACTTCTCCTTCCTGAGTGGTATGACGGCTGTGTGGTCCCATGGTGTTTATACTTGTGTATTATTGTTTGTACAGATGAATGTGGTACCTTCAGGCATTAGGAAATTGCTCCCAAGGATGAACCAGACTTGTGGAGGTCTACAATTTTCTTCTGAGGTCTTGGCTGATTTCTTTTGATTTTCCATGATGTCAAGCAAGGAGGCGTGGAGTGGTTGAAAAACGAGTTTAAATGATTCCAAACTAACTGTATTTGAACTTCCCACTTCAACTGCATACTGTAGCCAAGAAAGGAATACTAAGTGTACAGTATGTTGTATAGTAAGCTGTTAGTAGCCCATGTACCTCACCCTGATAATTTGGTCCCTTTCCCCCTCATAACTTAGCCTACGGTTCTGACTTGGTGGTGCATATGTAGGCTATGGCCTGTTTTATTGAAACGTCATCAACGAATATTGAAAGAGCTTTCATTGTCTGCTTATATGCCCCCTTTATTTATCCTTCAGTTCTGATTTGGTGTACAGGGAGATTACTGTAAGAACGGCCAATGTTCTGAATTCTGTTGCTGTACATTTCAAAAGTGCTGAGCAAATAGTTATATTGACTACATCCATCTTAGCTCGCTCATTAATGTCTTAATCAAAATGATGAATTGCCTCTTATCTGCTCATCTTTCCCTTATGCCATAGTTTTTTAAATCTCAATTGTCAGTAGAAACCACTAATATCAGCTATATTTCTTTTTAAAGGCAGTAAATGAGGCTGAATGAACTGTTGCGCTGCCAGACAAGGTCACTTCTGATAGCCAGGTGTAGCTGTGGTAAGGAGTCATTCCCTGGTGCTGAAAGGAAAGCTC
Organism: Salvelinus namaycush; assembly: GCF_016432855.1. NCBI lineage: Eukaryota > Metazoa > Chordata > Actinopteri > Salmoniformes > Salmonidae > Salvelinus > Salvelinus namaycush. The sequence goes on along the minus strand of NC_052318.1, from coordinate 9,472,793 downwards.
TCCTGTTGGGACAGTTTTATGTAGGCCCTGACAGTTTGTGTGCATATTTGTCACCGTTACAGTGCAATTCATGTATCGTTTGGTGTTGTGTTTAGTTTAGTGTCGTGGCTTTGCAGGCATCTCAACATTTTTGGGGGAGTTTGCCCCACCAAGATTTACATGCGAAAATCACCACTGAGAAATGCTGTGACTAGAACTGACGTGAATCTTATTTTTTTTACATGCCAAAGAGGCCTGTTTGTTCTAGATTGCACATAACAAAAACTTGCGTCCTTCTGAACGCATCCCAGATATTTTTCAGATCTGATTGGTCAAAATAAAAAAATATCAGAATTGGTCTGCCTGTGTGAACGCAGCCTTTCAACTGCAGACTTATCAACAGACTTCATATCAGGTTAGCTGGACTACTTCCTCAGGTTTGTGTTCATGACAGGACTACTTCTTCAGGTTTGTGATATATATAGATATATATATACAGTACCAGTCAAAAGTTTGGACACACCTACTCATTCAAGGGTTTTTCTTTATTTTTACTATTTAATATAACATCCTCATATACCCCCACCAACATCCCCCTCTACTCCCAGAAACATCCTCCTCTACCCCCAGCAACATCCTCCTCTACCCCCAGCAACATCCTCCTCTACCCCCAGAAACATCCTCCTCTACCCCCAGGAGAAACCTTCTCTACCCCCAGCAACATCCTCTACCCCCAGAAACATCCTCCTCTACCACCAGAAACATCCTCTACCCCCAGCAACATCCTCCTCTACCCCCAGGAGAAACGTCCTCTACCTCCAGCAATGAGGGTTAATATGGGGTACAGCAACTGTATGGTTCTTGTCCTCTGAATGATATAGAGGATTCGTGAGATACACTGTAGAGCTACATACGATCATCAGATCATCCTCACTCCTCAGCTCACTCACACAGACCCATCACATCACAACCATGACAGCGTTACAGGGGCAGACGCACAAGGAAAATAAACGAAAACATGAGAGAAACCACATGACCAAAATGGAGAAAACAAACACGCTGGTACCCCAGTAAAACCTACGTCCTCCGTGCGGGATAAAACGTCTGTTGGCTGGCCATGTGCATGGTAGCCGGCATCAGTGGATCGTGTGTCATCGGACCGCAGCAGGGCCATATGTCCATGCTGAGGCTGAGCCACAGAGCCATGACGCCTTGGTGCTGGGGCCCATCGCTGGCTCCAAACTGCTTGGCCATATGGAGGCCAGGGTGGGAGTGTGGGGAAGAGGGGGAAGCAGGCAGAGGCAGGAAGCTGGGCCCTGAGTGGGTGACGTCAGGACTCGGGCTGGGCACAACAGACGGCATGATGGACTGGCAGATTGGGTGGCAGCGTCTGCCCGCTCAGGACCCTTAAGTAACTCTCACCCTTTTCCTAGTCTCAATCTCCCCCTTCTTTTCTGTCTCTTGTAGTCAGAGGAGATGCTACTGATACTGAGTCATCAGTACTCCTGTGTGTACAGTAGCAATGTGCGTCACCTGCATATGGGAGAGTGTGGTAAATTGAGTCAAGGGGTGAGTTGAGCCACCCCTTGTTTCTAGGAAACACAACATTAAATAATGTGACCGAATATTTAGGAAGTGGTCATCATTTCATGGAGTCTGTGAAGGAAGAAACCACATGGAAAAAGTGGTAAGCAAGTTAGGTTCAGAAAACAGATCTTCACAAGGCATCACCATGACTGGGCATAACCATGACTGGGCAGGCAGCATCACCATGACTGGGCAGGCAGGTATCCTAGTGGTTAGAGCGTTGAACTAGTAACTGAAAAGTTGCAAGATCGAATCCCTGAGCTGACAAGGTAAAAAATCTGTCATTCTGCCCCTGAACAAGGCAGTAACCCACTGTTCTTAGGCCGTCATTGAAAATAAGAATTTGTTCATCAAATCAAATCAAATGTATTTATAAAGCCGTTCTTACATCAGCTGATATCTCAAAGTGCTGTACAGAAACCCAGCCTAAAACCCCAAACAGCAAGCAATGCAGGTGTAGAAGCACGGTGGCTAGGAAAAACTCCCTAGAAAGGCCAGAACCTAGGAAGAAATCTAGAGAGGAACCAGGCTATGAGGGGTGGCCAGTCCTCTTCTGGCTGTGCCGGGTGGAGATTATAACAGAACATGGCCAAGATGCTCAAATGTTCATACATGACCAACAGGGTCCAATAATAATAATCACAGTGGTTGTCGAGGGTGCAACAGGTCAGCACCTCAGGAGTAAATGTCAGTTGGCTTTTCGTAGCCGATCACATTGAGTATCTAAATCCGCTCCTGCTGTCCTGCTGTTTCTAGTTGAAAACAGCAGGTCTGGGACAGGTAGCACGTCTGGTGAACAGGTCAGGGTTCCATAGCCGCAGGCAGAACAGTTGAAACTGGAGCAGCAGCACGGCCAGGTGGACAGCAAGGAGTCATCAGGCCAGGTAGTGCTGAGGCATGGTCCTAAGGCTCAGGTCCTCCGAGAGAAAGAGAGAGAGAGCGAGAGAGCGCGAGAGAGAGAGAGAGAGAGAGAGAGAGAGAGAGAGAGAGAGAGAGAGAGAACTTAAATTCACACAGGACTCCCAGTGGAGAGAGGGGAACTGGCCAGGCAGAGACTGACTTGCCTAGTTAAATAAAGGTACAAAATTTAAAATATCGCAGTTGGACTCTGATCTACTTTTGATGTTATGTTCTTATCTTTTTATATTCCGAGATTCCCATCTCGGCTAATGTATCCAACATCTGCTCAAAGCGCTTGGACATCTCCAACTGACCAATTTGCTGCCTCCAATATAAATGTTTTAACTTTAGAGTTATTCATTAGTGTACCTGTACCGTTTGTAGTCAGATTTAACTTCTCTTATAAGAATGGCACCAGTGACTCGTGCATGAGTATTAACAACATTCGCGACACTGTGACATTGCGTGAGACCAATCAATGAGTACCGCCATTTGTAACCCCATCCACGGCCTACTTGGTTCGAGGTTAGTACCAGATATCAAATGAGGGTGAATATCCAGGTTGGTTCCAGGAATCATGGGTAAATGGAAATGAAATAGGAACCGTGATATTTACGGCCTGGCATGGCCGTGCAGTGGAAAAGAGCCATACATTTTTGTCAAAAATGAGTTAGTCATATATAATTGATCTTTAGGTGGTTCTTCATGTCTGTGAAGTCATTTATAAAAAATAAAAAAATCTAAGTTAAAAAAAAATCTATCTTCTGCATAAACCCATTTGAACCTGGTGCTGTAAGCTTCTGTCTGCAATCCAATCACAAGCCTGAATAATTAAAGACGGACCAATCAGAATACATCTTTGCCATTGTGACATGGTGAGGTTGGACCCAGGTGCAGAGAAGAGACCAGACGAGGAATCAGCGGTTAAGGATAAACATAATACTTTACTGAGAAACGGTAACAGAAGGGTCACAGTAACACTGGGAAAACAACAAGTCTCAAAAACTCACTCAGGAGACAAACACACACAGTGCATAATTCAAGCTTCAGCAAAGGACAACAGAAAACACACCTCTTTTAACAGGGAAATCATAATGAGTAAATAGGACACACCTGAGTGTCATTAATGTCTCTAGGACGGTCTCTGGCGCCTTCTGGTGACAGGTGGAACCATGACAGCCATCTCCTTCTAAGTATGGTCTAGCTGTTCTAGCCAGGAATAATGGCACACAAGCAAATTAACAACACTGTCAGAAATCTTGTCACATCGTTGTTCAGCGATGACAGCAGTTTATCTGATGATCATATAATACATTTATTAATATATTTGATGATGTGTTCTAAATCTATCTTGGTAAAATAGGGTTATTCTATCATTTATGTATTCAAATAGCTACAGTTTTCATAAAAACTGAAAATGTCCAATTCAGAAGTGTCTGATAGAACCATATGCCTGAACCCAGATTGACTTTTCAGAGCCATAATGATCCATCTGCGATTACACCCCCCTAAAAAAAACAGATTTATGAATGTCCCATGATTTTGATACTCTGCACTTTAGGTACCTTTTATGGCGAGGACCTCAATGGGTTATGAAAGAAGCATTCACTACCAAACAGTTCTGAGATCTGGGATGTGAAAACTTTGATGCTCAATATCTCAGAGCTATGCTTGGCACAGATAGAACCTTATAGTCCCAAGGTCACGAAAAAGCTTGAGGCAGACACTAAACGTGACAGAGCACTTACGCAAAGCAATCAACAGAATCTACAGCCAGCCATTAAACCAAATGTCCATACTGTATTTGAACAAGCAGGGAATGGCAGCTAGCCCAATGCAATGGCCCTGTCTTCAGTATCCTCCATTGTAAAAAAAATAAATAAGAAAAAAACAAGAGATTCACAGTTGGAGAAAATGGCAAAGTCCAATCAGCAGCGCTGTAGCATACCTGAATGTAAATCAGGGGCCATTAGACTGCCAGGGGAGAAGCCACATTGTATGCATGTAATGTACTACTGCATAATCAAGCTGCCGACCGGCTCTGGCTTCCCCAGGCCTCCCGCTGAGGCTATGCAGCACTGGGTAATGGTCCATTCTCATTTGAATCAGGCTTGCATGGGCTGCCTGCACTGATGGAAACAGATAAACTGAGAAGAGAGAGAAACTGGTGTTTGCTTTGAACATCTTGTTCTTCAATGCAATTAGGACACCGACTGTCTTCAAGATGCAGATGAAACAAGTCCCTAATAAAAGTATTCGCCGATTAAGAAAAAAAAGGTATTTTGAAAAGTGGCTATGCAAACATCTGGGCAAAAGTCTCCTGTGAACAGTTTTATAAAAGTGATCTAGAAAGATTTCGCCTATCAAATAGGATTGAATGCATAGTAATAGAATGAATAGAATGGACGAATCATTGACTTGAATGGGGACTCATGTTCTATTCATTATATTTCTGTGCGAAATCCAGATTGGTGACGTTTGAAAAACTGGGCCCAGATTGTGTATTTTAGTAGGAGATCTTAGTGCTCACGGTCACACACACACACACACACACACACACACACACACACACACACACACACACACACACACACACACACACACACACACACACACACACACACACACACACACACACACACACACACACACACACACACACACACACAGCATTTAATGTCTTGATCATACTAAATTACTTCTTAGATTGACTAATAGCCATTTTTGCCAAATCCATTTATGGGATATAAGGCTATAGTTGATGCAAAATACTCTATATCTCCACAGAGGACTAGAAAGACCAGGAGGCCGTGTGGCAGCAACATGGTGTCCTTGCAACTACCTCCTGTGCACAAATCTTCGACCTCTTTCCTGTCAACATCATGCATGTGAACCATGTGTCCTTTGATGTTAAATGTGAATGTCTATGTGCACACTAATAATGTGTGTCGGTGTACTTTACGTATGTGCTTCCATCCATGGCAACGATGATGGATGGTTGCACACACACACACACACACACACACACACACACACACACACACACACACACACACACACACACACACACACACACACACACACACACACACACACACACACACACACACACACACACACACACACACACACACACACAAGGCATAAGAGATTGCAGCCTTGCTAATGGGAAATGTTCTGGTCAAGGGACCCAGAGACAATGGAACTGAAACTGGAAGGCTCCTCCCCTTGTTCTCTTCCCATCTCAATGTCTTACTCTATTTCCAACTCAAATTTCAACTCTAATAAACTCTAAACAGGCCATGAGGAGGTGGCTTTCTCAAATGATCATCATCCGGTGAAATGGATCCAACAAGCTATATAACATCACCAAGCTACTGTATTTAACATCACTATTGAACAGAAATATGGACAATGAACACCTGAGGAGAAAATGGTTCAGGTCAGCCTCGTCTTGTCTAGTTCATCCAGAACATGGGTCCTTGCTGTGAAGAATGAGAGATCCTGGCACAGCATGACCTATCACATGAAACACTATCTGTTCAAAGTGACTCGACGTGGCAGCAGAGTAGACCCACAGAGACCAGAATATGGACACACAAAGAGTAGAAGCAGTGGCTGGGGATGTGATTGTGTTTGGCTACAGTCAGAGCTCGGCGTCAGATTAGGGGATGTAGTTGTGTTTGGCTGCAGTTGGACCTGGGAGAGTGAATACAGTACACAGTGGGGGCAGCACTAAAATACAGTTCACTCTGCGGGAAATCCATGGCCTATATTCAGCCCTGGAGTGGCTATTAAAGCGTCACCCACCACTCACCAGCCAGCAGTCCCACTCAGATCCACTATGATCATGGTGAAGAGCATGTTGAACTATGATCATGGAATAGGCTAAACTGCATCAGCACGAAGCATGGAGTTAGCTTTCTCCAGCCATTTGGCTCCATGCCATATATACTGAAAATAATAGTGGCAAGGCCTTGGTTCATTTGACCCACTGTGTTATTTATTTGCGACTAGCATGTATGAATAATGGCTTGCCAATTTCCAGAGAGCATGCAGCCGATGACATTGCCAGTTGGATTAATTCAGAAACACAGTGCCCCCACTCCGCATCCATATGTATCACTTTAAAAAGGTAAAGGGATGACACAGACTCTCTCTGTGTACTCTCTGTGTCTATATGACACCTGAGTGCAATACATGTGGCAATTGAATCCAGTGAGACAAATGGCATAGAGATGAGGCATGCTGCAGAGGAAGCATGTCACTGTGCATCTTCCTCTTCAAATCTGACACAACCACCGTCCTCCGTTGTTCAGCGCCATGACAGCTCAAAGTCAAAGTCAATCAGGGTTAATAAAAGACAACATCAGGAAACAGCAGTGTTAATCATGGCAGAAGAGGAAAGAAAACAAATACATTCTTCATGTACAGCGTATTCGAAAAGTATTCAGACCCATTTCCTTTTTCCACATTTTGTTACATTACAGCCTTATTCTAAAATGGATTAAATAAAACATAATCCTCATCAATACCCATAATGACAAAGTGAAAACAGTTTTTTTGAAAACAGAAATACCTTATTTACATAAGTATTTAGACCCTTTGCAATGAGACTCAAAATTCAGTTCAGCTACATCCTGTTTCATTGATCATCCTTGAGATGTTTCTACAACTTGATTGGAGTCCACCTGTGGTAAATTCAATTGATTGGACATGATTTGAAAAGGCACACACCTGTCTATATAAGTTCCCACAGTTGACAGCGCATGTCAGAGCAAAAACCAAGCCATGAGGTCGAAGGAATTGTCCTTGGAGCTCCGAGACAGGATTGTGTCGAGGCACAGATCTGGGGAAGGGTACCAAAAAATGTCTGCAGCATTGAAGGTCCGCAAGAACACAGTGGCCTCCATCATTCTTAAATGGAAGAGGTTTGGAACCACAAAGACTCTTCTTTGTGCTGGCCGCCCGGCCAAACTGAGCAATCGGGGGAGAAGGGCCTTGGACATCCACATAGCTACAGAGTTCCTCTGTGGAAGGCACATGAGACCCTGCTTGGAGTTTGCCAAAAGGCACCTAAAGGACTCTCAGACAATGAGAATCAACAATGCCTGAATGCCAAGCGTCACGTCTGGAGGAAACCTGGCACCATCCCTACGGTGAAGGATGATGTTGACAGTATCATGCTGTGGGGATGTTTTTCAGCGGCAGGGACTGGGAGACTAGTCAGGATCGAGGGAAAGATGAATGGAGCAAAGTACAGAGAGATCCTTGATGAAAACCTACTCCAGAGTGCTCAGGACTTCAGACTGGGGCGAAGGTTCACCTTCCAACAGGACAATGACCCTAAGCAGACAACTAAAGCAATGCAGGAGTAGCTTCAGGACAAGTCTCTGAATGTCCTTGAGTGGCCCAGCCAGAGCCGGGACATGAACCCGATCTAACATCTCTGGAGAGACCTGAAAATAGCTGTGCAGTGACACTCCCCATCCAACCTGACAGAGCTTGAGAGGATCTGTAGAGTAGAATTGGAGAAACTCCCCAAATACAGGTATGCCAAGCTTGTAGCGTCATACCCAAGAAGACTCGAGGCTGTAATCGCTGCCAAAGGTGGTTCAAAACATTTTGCCAAAAAATCTAAAAACCTGTTTTTGCTTTGTCATTATGGGGTATTGTGTGTAGATTGAGGAGGGGAAAAACATTTAATCCATTTAAGAATAAGGCTGTAACGTAACAAAATATGGAAAAAGTCTGAATGCACTGTACGTATGTCCAAACAAGCTAAAACAGGACGAATGGATAGGTTAGTCTTTGTGTGTGGACTTTTCTGAGTGATTGAGTGTCTTTACAGAGACTGGGCTGCGTCATGTGGAGATGTTCTGGGGTTGATTGACTCTGACAGATTCTGGAGTCACTGGAGTCACTCAGAGAGACATTGAGCCACAGTAACCAATTTCGCCTCGTATTTTACATGACCTTGTCAGGGCAGTGGTCCCGGGGTCAGGAGGACGGTATAGGCTGCTTCTCCATAGCTCCGTTATTATTGCCATATCCCCTTTTCTTCCCATCTGGTCCCAAAGGGGTCAGCATTTGAAATTAAAGGCCAGTCTTACTGTAGAGATTACTCTGGCCCATCTACCCTAGAGCAGTGTGAATTAGCCCTGGTGGTGGAGGTTACAGGGTGTAGGGGGCTGTAGCCGAGTTGATAGAGCCTCCTATCAGGGTCAAAGAGGTGTGTATTAAAACTGGTTAAACCAGATGAGGCCGTGACATAACCTTTTCCACATGATGTCTGTAGCTTTCATTTTGACACTGAAATGAAAGCAGGAATGGGCTACTGTAGCAATGAACTTCGTAACTTATTTACAATTGTTTCACTGTTGGTCTATTTAGACTCTGGAGGTTAATCCGATGAAAACAATACTATGGCATCGGGGCTGTGAGTGAAAATGATTAACCTATTATGAGACAGAATACATTCTTTCATGAATTAGCATAACATTTGAAAGTATTACCTGGGATTGAGTACTTTAGGTTGTTTTGTGAATAAAGGCAGATAATTGCTGTGTATGTTTCAAATGTTCAGGAGAATATAAACCAATGTCCGCACTGACAAACTCAATTATTATTACGTTATGTCTGTCTGTCAGTACATCTACAACCACTGAAGGGGACAAAACAGCAACTTGGCATCACTTAAACAGCATAACCTTTAATTTGGCAGACATTGACATGCATAACACACCTGTTTCCTCATACTGGAATTATCATAATTTGATGATCTTAATTAGTTTAATTCTATTCTAGAAATCCGCTCCCCATCCCACGTGAAGTACGACAGTGGCAGGCTAGTCATGCTTTGCATGAAAAATCAGATAATACAGACTAACACAGATTTGGTCACCTTGGTTTAATAAAGTATGTCAGAATGCCAAAAAAAGTCCCTATGTCACTATTGTGCCAAACCAAACAAGAAACATGCAAATTTACCTCAGAGTCTCACCCTTGGCATGCATTTGGAGTTACGCCTATCTCTGATTAGGATTAAGCCATCTCTTTTCCCATGTACAGTCACATGTTGTTGACTTTGAAGTAACAATAAATCTACCTATCAGCTTTCACTGGAGAGGTTTAAGTTAAACTGATGCACTTTGTCAGACGTGAGGCACTGTTGCGGCTCATCATTCCAGGTTTTTTTTCAATTGAATGCACGGCCATGAGGATCAGTAGTGCCAGAACAGGAAACATTAAGTTTACGTCCCAAATGGCACCCTATTCCATATCTAGCACATGTATTTTGACCCGTAGCCTCAACTTCTCTTCCATTCACTCTACAGATGCAGGATCTTAATTTGATCACTCTTTTGTTGCGGAGAATTTTCCTGCACCTCAAGAAATGCAGATGAGCTTCATGATTTGCATAAATTAACTGAAAGCATGCACTAGCACACAGTTATTTTAACTGTATTACACTTTTCATGTATCCTCATTTTGGCCAGCTAATAAACTAACCACTGATCAAGCAACATTATAGACTAAATGTTCAAATCCTGTTGCTGCAGGATTAATTTGCTGCGACAATACTGGTCTGCCATCTGTACCTGGCAGATGAAGGGAGCATGGCAACTACCTTAAATCATACAGCGACTAGACTGCACGTGACATGATCGAGGCATGATGACACAAGATGACATGACATGCAATGCTATACCATTAAGTTCCCATAGCTGTCAAATGGCTCTGTGTGAGTAGTTTCTCATAATTTATCTTAAATCTAAAGGAGAATTTATGGGTTTGAAGGCAATACTAGTTGAATACAGTAGATATACTGCACCTTATAATTGCTAAATGTAACTAACTACTGCATGTAGAAAGTGCAAATAACCTTTTACTGCAGTGAGATAAATCAGGGTTACACAGTGTTTCTTGGTAATCTTCAACAAATCTACTTGAAACAAATGTATACACCTCACACACATGGTTATGGGTTTAAATTAAAGAAGACACCTGTATCATGTCAGATATTGAAACGGAAGCCACTCCTCAGTAAGAGGCACATGAAAGACCGCTTGGAGTTTGTCAAAAGGCACCTAAATACTCTCAGACCATGAGAAACAAGATTTCCTGGTCTGATGAAACCAAGATTGAACTATTTGGCCTGAATGCCAAGTGTCACGTCTAGAGGAAACCTGGCACCATCCCTACGGTGAAGCACGGTGGTGGCAGCATCATGCTGTGGGGATGCTTTTCAGCGGCAGGGACAGGGAGAATAGTCAGGATTGAGGCAAAGATGAGCAAAGTACAGAGAGATCCAAACTTGTAGCATCATACCCAAGAAGACTCGATGCTGTAATCGCTGCCAAAGGTGCTTCGACAAAGTACTGAGTAAATGGTCTGAATACTTATGTATATATGATATTTCCTTTTTTGATTTGATAAATTAGCAAAAATGTCTAAAAAACAGTTTTTGCTTTGTTATTATGGGGTATTGAGTGTAGATTGAGGAGGAAAACAACAACAATTTAATACATTTTAGAATAAGGCTGTAACGTAAGAAAATGTGGAAAAAGTCAAGGGGTCTGAATACTTTCCGAAGGCACTGTAATTGCTTTACCCCATATAGAGGGAAATTGTTATGTAATGTAAATTGTTGGCGAACTGACCAGCGAGCATAGCTACTATTTCTCTCTTCTTTGTAATATAAAGGCTACTGCAGGTCGCCAGTTGTGCTTACTGAAGGTTTTACTCAATCCAACATCCACAGAGGCCATGTCCACAGAATCATAGATGTGAAGGCGTGATTAATGACCAGCCACAGCTAAAACATGGCGGCGCGTGTACAACGGTAGACTCGGCATCTACACAGATTTTGCGAATTAGCAGTAATTTACTTAATAGTTCTTAGTTAATTCACTCAGTACAGCCTGACATACACTCTATATAGCCAACAAGAACTCCTGGATATTGGAACACAATGCACAAAGAGAGTTTTTGAGAACTTACAACTTCCACTGGAGATCGCGAAGACGCCCCGGGAGACTGAAACATCGCTGAGAGGAAGTGCCCGGAGGCGGCGTCGAGATAATAAACAAAGGCGAGGGAAGCGAGGTGTCCTCCGGGCTAGGCAAAAGCTAACCCCACATCGGCTTTCACTACCTAGCCTTTTCCTCGCTTATGTCCGGTCACTGGCGAACAAAATGGACGAAATACGACTAAGAATCATCTCACAAAAAAGGATTATGATTGCAGCGTCATGATTTTCACGGAAACGTGGCTAAACAACAGCATACTCGACAACGCTATTGGGCTACAGGGGCATGACGTCTTCAGGGCTGATCATACGGCAGAGGACTCTGGTAAGACCAGAGGAGGTGGTCTGTGCATTTATGTAAACAAAGCATGGTGTACAGACAGTAACATAACCGGGAGTCACTGTTCAACCAATCTGGAGCACCTGATGATTAGGTGCAGGCCTTTCTACTTGCCTTGGGAGCTTACATCCATTGTTGTTACTGCAGCCTATATACCTCCGGATGCTAATGCTAAACTAGCAATGAAAGAGCTGCAGTTTGCTATTAACATCCTGAAGATGCTTTTATTGTTGCAGGGGAGTTTAACCACTTAAATCTGAAAACTGTTTTTCCCAAATTCCACCAAAAATGTCTCCTGCCCCACTAGAGGAGACAATACACTAGACCACGTGTATACAAACATTCCGGAGGCTTACAAAGCCATTCCCCTCCCCCACATTGGACAGCCTGATCACCTTTCACTGTTCCTACTCCCCAAGTATTTACCCCTTACTAAACGTGTGAAACCATCAGTGAGGACAGTCAAAGTATGGCCAGAAAGGTCAGACTCATTTGCTACAGCATCAGTTCCAACACACAGACTGGAGATTGTTTGCCACTCAAGCCACCTTTGACTCCCATACGGACATTGAAACATATGCTTCTTCCGTTCTGGATTACATCAACAATGTCACCACCCATAAACTAATAAAGACCTTCCCCAACCAGAAGCCTTGGGTGAACAGAGAGGTCCGACTACTGCTAAAGGTATGCGACGCTGCTTTCAGATCCGGCGATGCGGAAGCCTACAGCTCATCCAGGGCCAACCTGAAAAAGGGCAACAAGAAGGCTAAACATGACCACAAACTGCAGATTGAGGAGCACTTCAACAACAACTCCGACCCTCAACGCATGTGGCAGGGCATCCAAGCCATCACAGACTACCGGCCAAAAAACTTTACCCCCACAGCCAGCGACGTCTCCATCACAGACGAGTTAAACAGGTTCTATGCTCGCTTCGACAGGGACAACAAAGATCCAGCCATCAAAGCTGAGCTCCCCCAGACGACCTCCCCCACATCCATCGCAGATGTGTTGTCTGCACTGAGCAGGGTGAATGCACGCAAGGCTGCTGGTCCTGATGGTGTCCCCAGCCGTGTGCTCAGAGCATGTGCTGGGCAGCTGGCAGAGGTCTTCACTGACATTTTCAACCTATCACTAGCCCAGGTGGTTGTTCCCACGTACTTTAAGACCGCAACCATTGTGCCAGTGCTGAAGCAGTCGACCGCATCAAGCCTGAATGACTTCCGACCTGTTACACTCACCCCCACGATCATGAAGTGCTTCGAAAGACTGGTTTTGGCCTACCTTAAGTCCTGCCTCCCTCCAACACTGGATCCCCACCAGTTTGCCTACCGACCGAACAGGTCTACAGAGGACGCCATCGCCACAGCTTTTACACTTTGCCCTGACCCACCTGGACAAAACCAACACCTATGTGAGAATGCTGTTCATAGACTTTAGCTCAGCCTTCAATATGGTAATTCCCTCTAGGCTGGTCACCAATCTTCATGACCTAGGGATCAGCCCTTCTCTCTGTAACTGGACTTTGGACTTCCTAACCAACAGACCCCAGTCTGTCAGGTTAGACAACTTCACCTCCTCAACCTTGAACCTGAACACCGGTGTGCCACAGGGCTGCATGCTGAGCCCCCTCCTGCACTCCCTCTTCACCTTCGACTGTGTTCCTGTACCCGGTTCCAACACCATCGTCAAGTTCGCAGACGACACCATGGTGGTAGGTCTGATCAGTGACAATGACGAGTCAGCCTACAGGGAGGAGGTCAAGAACCTGGCTGCATGGTGTGCTGACAACAACCTGGTCTTCAATGCAAAGAAAACCAAGGAGCTCATTGTGGATTACAAGAAGTCTAAAGCTGCCATGCCCCAGTTCTCATTGATGGCATTGAGGTGTACCCAGCTTCAAATTCCTGGGTGTCTACATCTCTGGGGACCTCTCCTGGACTCTCAACACCTCAACCCTGAGGAGGCTGAAGAAGACCCGCCGGTCTCCCAAGATCCTGGTGAACTTTTACCTGCTGCACGGTCGATAGCATTCTGACTAACTGCGCCACAGTGTGGTTTGGCGGATGCTCCGTGGCCGACCGGAATGCCCTGCAACGTGTGGTGAAAACTTGCCATTTGCCTTCATTGCACATTTATACATCCCACTTAATAACATATATTCTACTTAATTGTTTGACTTGTACATTTTTTGTAGTCTTTTATTTGCACTTCTGGCCAGATGCTAACTGCATTTCGTTGTACTGTACTTGTACTTGTTCAATGACAATAAATTTGAATCTAATCTAATCAAATCTATATGATAAAAGGGACACAGAAATGTTAAAGGTACTCCATGTTGGACCTAAAAACATTTGATAATGGGTTTTTTTACATTTGGGGACAGTACACTATAGTAATATTAAACCTTTTGGGCATATTATCTTATCAGCAACTCATTACAATTCCAAACCATTTCCTAAGAAATATGCATTCCATATTCATAACAATTCAATGGAAACTACTTTTCTGCTTACCGAATAGCATGGAGCCCGGTATGATGCATCCTGGGATTAGCCTAACTGGCAGAGCCACAGCCACCAAAGCCCAACTGGCAGACAAATAAATAAACAAACAAGTACATAAATAATGCATGGGCACACAGTTAATGATGTGCATAAAGATTGCCAGGCTCCCCTCCATTACCACCCAATGGCTCATAATTCCAAACTCATTTCAAATCGGATCCAACAGACTTTTCCACAGAGCAACTTCCAAGGCTTTCCAGTCATTAGGCTGAGTCAACACTATGGGGAGGGAGAGATAGGTTGAGAGAGGTAGAGAGAGGTGGAGAGAGAGGTAGAGAGAGAGGTAGTGAGAGAGGTAGAGTGAGGTAGAGAGAGGAGAAACTCACTGAGAGCTAACACAAATTGTGATGCAAACACAAATAATTGGAATTCAGATCACTTAAGGAGAGGCGTTGTGAAATGAGGCACTTGGCAGAGGCAGACTACTACAAATTCCATGGTCAACCCATTGCAGACTCCTGCCCGCGTACACTCTATTCTGCTATTGCAACCATTTAGAGAGTTTGTCAATGGTGAAAGCACAGAGAGACAGTCCATTAGTCCATTGTTCCATTATTCTCATGCACCATTGTTCCTTAAATGTAACTACTTTTCACATTTCAGTTTATTAATTGGGGTTGGCTATTGACATCCAATAAAGTAAGGTTGACCTCCTGAAGATCAGTCTTGGTTGATATAAATTGAACTTTATATAAAAATGAGACTCCATGGTCTCTTCGCTTAAGACAGCTTGCATACAGCTTTCTCCTCTGGTGTGTGTGTGTATAGGGAATGGGTAGATATTAGTGTGTGTGTGTGTGTGTGTGTGTGTGTGTGTGTGTGTGTGTGTGTGTGTGTGTGTGTGTGTGTGTGTGTGTGTGTGTGTGTGTGTGTGTGTGCTCCCATGTGTGTGCATGTCCATGCGTCTGTGTTCTATGTAAATGTAATGTCAATGTCTTAAGTTCCATGTCTACCCCACTGTGGGCTCAACCTATTTCCCTGGTTGCAGGATTGTATTTAGGTCAGTGTTCACCATGATAGGGACTGAGGGTGATGGAGTCAGGCCTCCCTGAGGGTGGACCAGGTGACTGCCACCTAACGGGGGATGATGACGAAAACTCAAACAAACAGAAAGAGAGTAGCGTTACTTTGCACGTCTCATTCATGAGGACACAGCCTTTGTTCTGCATTATCAGTAGCAGTTATGGCTCGGACAAGGTTTACTTGCCTGTAAACCAGGGCTCTGACTTATAAAGCTATGTGTCTCCGGGGAGGAAGGCTCTGCTGACAGTCCAGTCTGTCTTTCTCTAGGACAACGATCTCCAGCCCTCTGGGGCTAAACCATAGGCTAATGTTATATTGGGTCCTTGGGACATCCCAACCCTAAACCCTAACCTTAACCCTTACCCTCTCCTTAACCATAACCCTTAGCTAACCCTAACCTCAACGCTTACCTTAACCATTTAAATGTAAACTTCAATGGGGTAGCGACATCCCAAGGATCCCTAATAGCAAGGACACTCAGTCATATCAGTCAACCTGGATTTGGATTGAAAAAAAAACATATCATATAGCCTATGTTTCCATGGTTATGAGATTAATAGATGAAACAGAGGAGATTAAAGCCTTGACTATCAAGTGATCTGACTTATTTTATGGTAGGCTAACCTTTTCCATACAGGGACTCTGGGTTCTATGAAAAATGTCAGAGAATGTCTATCACCTTTTCCTGTTGAATTAATGAGGCTCTCATTCAACGATCAATCTTTTAAATAGACAGTGTATAGCCTTCGTGGAGTATGATTTACCCCAAGGGGTAACACACACACTATGGCTTACACAAAAGATCCATAACAAAGTTATACCTTTTATAACTGAGCCTTTAATGACATCATCATATTCCATCTGACTTAATCATTGTTTCACACTGCGGCCCACGCAAGGCCCAATTAATAAACAATTATGTAATTGCAAGTAACCTTTTCAAAGTGCATAGATGTGGCTGCTATGTAGGCTTTACCGTAGCTAATAATAAGTGTGAAAACAAGATGACATTGGAAGAGGAAAAATGGTCGCCAGTGTTAATGACTGTTGAATCAACACTGTGAGAGAATCATAGCAAACAAGCTGCAGGAGTAGAGGGCAACAAGAGACGTGATGAATCAGAAATGGCCTCCAATTACACTCTTCCAGGTTTAATTTAATCTGACATTCATCCACCATCCACCCGGTGACACACTAACACACACACACACATACACACAGCCGTGAGAGAGACAGCTGGAAGTGGTTTACTTTGCCTGGTGTTTGTTCTCACAACGATTCTCATCTTTGCATAACATTGCATGCTTGCTGACATGATGCCATTTTCCATGGTGTGATGCGCGATCTGCAGGAGTATTAGGAGGTATTATGTGGTCAGCCCATGTGGCTCTGGCTAAAGACTCACTGCTACAACTCATTATTTGTTTAATTTAAAGAAGTATTCATCAATCCATCTGTAAAAAAAAAAGTTAACGTTTTTAAAACTAAGCCTACATTTTCAGCACCCCAGCGGAAATTGAATTAACATACAGTGCCTTGCGAAAGTATTCACCCCCCTTGGCATTTTTCTTATTCTGTTGCCTTACAACCTGGAATTAAAATGTATTTTGGGGAGGTTAGTATCATTTGATTTACAAAACATGCCTACCACTTTGAAGATACTTTTTTTTATTATTGTGAAACAAACAAGAAATAAGACAAAAAACACAGAAAACTTGAGCGTGCATAACTATTCACCCCCCAAAAGTCAATACTTTGTAGAGCCACCTTTTGCAGCAATTACAGCTGCAAGTCTCTTGGGGTATGTCTCTATAAGCTTGGCACATCTAGCCACTGGGATTTTTGCCTATTCTTCAAGGCAAAACTGCTCCAGCTCCTTCAAGTTGGGTGGGTTCCGCTGGTGTACAGCAATCTTTAAGTCATACCACAGATTCTCAATTGGATTGAGGTCTGGGCTTCGACTAGGCCATTCCAAGACATTTCAATATTTTCCCTTAAACCACTCGAGTGTTGCCTTAGCAGTATGCTTAGGGTCATCAAATCAAATTTTATTTGTCACATACACATGGTTAGCAGATGTTAATGCGAGTGTAGCGAAATGCTACACTCGCTTCCTGCTGGAAGGTGAACCTCCGTCCCAGTCTCAAATCTCTGGAAGACTGAAACAGGTTTCCCTCAAGAATGTCCCTGTATTTAGCGCCATCCATCATTTCTTAAAATCTGACCACTTTCCCAGTTCCTACTGATGAAAAACATCCCCACAGCATGATACTGCCACCACCATGCTTCATGGTGGGGATGATGTTCTCGGGGTGATGAGAGGTGTTGGGTTTGCGCCAGACATAGTGTTTTCCTTGATGGCCAAAATGCTCAATTTTAGTCTCATCTAACCAGAGTACCTTCTTCCATATGTTTGGGGAGTCTCCCACATGCCTTTTGGCAAACACCAAAGGTATTTGCTTATTATTATTTTTCTGGACACTCTTCCATAAAGCCCAGCTCTGTGGAGTGTACTGCTTAAAGTGGTCCTATGGACAGATACTCCAATCTCTGCTGTGGAGCTTTGCAGGTCCTTCACGGTTATCTTTGGACTCTTTATTGCCTCTCTGATTAATTCCCTCCTTGCCTGGTCCGTGAGTTTTGGTGGGTGGCCCTCTCTTGGCAGGTTTGTTGTGGTGCAACGTTCTTTCCATTTTTTATAATGGATTTAATGGTGCTCCGTGGGATGTCCAAAGTTTTGGATGTTTTTTATAACACAACCCTGATCTGTACTTCTCCACAACTTTGTCCCTGACCTGTTTGGAGAGTTCCTTGGTCTTCAAAGTGTCGCTTACTTGGTGGTGCCCCTTGCTTAGTGGTGTTGCAGACTGGGTTCTTTCAGAACAGATGTATACATACTGAGATCATGTGACATATCATGTGACACTTAGACTGTACACAGGTGGACTTTAACTAATTATGTGACTTCAAAGGGGGTGAATACATATGCACACACCAGTTTTATGCTTATTTTTATTATTTCACTTCACCAATTTGGACTATTTTGTGTATGTCCATTACATGAAATCCAAATAAAAATCCATTTAAATTACAGGTTGTAATGCAACAAATAGGAGAAACGCAAAGGGGGATGAATACTTTTGCAAGGCACTGTAATTAAAAAATCCCCTTCAATATCCATCTGTTTAAGATGGAGATATCTGTAGGTATGTGGATAAATACATGTAGAAAAATAATAATAATAGTTTCAGATACTTCACTTTTTTGGGACTATCTGTTGTTTCATGTAGTGAATCTGTTATTTAATGCATTTCAGTTGGCTAATAGCAGTAATGCCAAATTCAATGTTTCATCCAATTTTTTTTCTATAGTTTTTTGTTACTTTAAAAGTGATCTACATGATCATTGGTATGACCATCTTAAAACAATTCCATATGTTAGCTTGGAACCCCCCTCCACCCCTTCCCCCAGCTTAGACACACCACCATGAAGTAAATTCAGTAGCAGACAGAATCATGGTACAAAGAGTGATATAATGTACATCCAATAATTTATATTGGTTGAGATCAAAAAGAGGCTTAAACAGTGTCTTAACCCTTTGAGGGATAATCATTCAATTCTTACAGTGAGTTACCCAGTGATGAAAGTGCATATAAAAAAATGTATATTTCATGTGGCAAAACCAAACCTATCCAATGGTTTTAATTTACAACTCTGGTGTGGGATTATGCATTGTAATTAAACTGTGTGTAGGTCAAAATTCAAAAGACACTCGCACATCTGAGCTATCTTTTTTGCAGGTGCATGATAACAGTTGAAAAAAAAGATAAAAAAGAAGGAACCCGAACATTGCTATTGATAGTATCACTGATCTTTAATAAGCTTTACGTATCGGCCTCAAGGCCTTCGTCAGAGCTTTTTCGAAGGCCGTGACGCCGATACATAAAGCTTATTAAAGAGCAGTGATACTATCAAGAGCAGTGATACTATCAAGAGCAGTGATACTATCAAGAGCAGTGATACTATCAAGAGCAGTGATACTATCAAGAGCAGTGACACTATCAAGAGCAGTGACACTATCAAGAGCAGTGTGCGGGTTCCTTCTTTCTTCGTTTTTCTCAACTGTGTGTAGGTAAAACAAAAACTAACTCCAGATTCAAAATGTATTGGCATTTATCATAAGCTTACAGTTGAAGTCGGAAGTTTACATACACCTTAGCCAACTACATTTAAACTCAGTTTTTCACAATTCCTGACATTTAATCCTAATAAAAATTCCCTGTTTTAGGTCAGTTAGGATCACCACTATATTTTAAGAATGTGAAATGTCGGAATAATAGCAGAGAGAATGATTGATTTCAGCTTTTATTTCTTTCATCACATTCCCAGTGGGTCAGAAGTTTACATCCACTCAATTAGTATTTGGTAGCAAATACTAATTGTTTAACTTGGGTCAAACGTTTCGGGTAGCCTTCCACTAGCTTCCCAGAATAAGTTGGGTTAATTTTGGCCCATTCCTCCTGACAGAGCTGGTGTAACTGAGTCAGGTTTGTAAGCCTCCTTGCTCGCACATGCTTTTTCAGTTCATTGTCCATTTGGAAGACCCATTTGCAACCAAGCTTTAACATCCTGACTGAGGTCTTGAGATGTTGCGTCAATATATCCACATAATTTTCCTGCTTCATGATGCCATCTATTTTGTGAAGAGCACCAGTCCCTCCTGCGGCAAAGCACCCCCACAACATGATGCTGTCACCCCCATGCTTCACGGTTGGGATGGTGTTCTTCGGCTTGCAAGCCTTCCCCTTTTTCCTCCAAACATAACGATGGTCATTATGGCCAAACAGTTCTATTTTGGTTTCATCAGACCAGAGGACATTTCTCCAAAAAGTACAATCTTTGTCCCCATGTGCAGTTGTAAACCGTAGTCTGGCTTTTTTATATGGCGGTTTTGGAGCAGTAGCTTCTTCCTTGCTGAGCAGCCTTTCAGGTTATGTCAATATAGGACTCGTTTTACTGTGGATATAGATAATTTTGTATCTGTTTCCTCAAGCATCTTCTGGGATTGAATTGCACTTTTCGCACCAAAGTACGTTCATCTCTAGGAGACAGAACACTTCTCCTTCCTGAGTGGTATGACAGCTGCGTGGTCCCATGGTGTTTATACTTGCGTACTATTGTTTGTACAGATGAACGTGGTACCTTCAGGCATTTGGAAATTGCTCCCAAGGATGTACCAGACTTGTGGTACATCCTGGCTGATTTCTTTTGATTTTCCCATGATGTCAAGCAAGAAGGCACTGAGTATGAAGGTAGGCCTTGAAATACATCCACATGTACACCTCCAATTGACTGAAATGATGTCAATTAGCCTATCATAAGCTTCTAAAGCCATGATATCATTTTCTGGAATGTTCCAAGCTGTGTAATGGCACAGTCAACTTAGTGTATGTACATTTCTGACCCACTAGAATTGTGATACAGTGAATAATAAGTGAAATAATCTGTCTGTAAACAATTGTTGTAAAAATTATTTGTGTTATGCACAAAGTAGATGTCCTAACCGACTTGCCAAAACTATAGTTTGTTAACAATACATTTGTAGAGTAGTTGAAAAACGAGTTTTAACGACTCCAACCTAAGTGCATGTAAACTTTCGACTTCAACTGTATGTGCAACATGATGTATAACTGTTACATGGAAAGGTAGAAGGTATGTCTCCTCGCCAGGGATACTGAACGGGGATAGGTTATTGCAGTTCATGCATGTTGTTGCACTGGGTTGTCTTTGAACTAACCTCTGGGTCTTGGTTATTTAAAGGCAAATGTGTTTATGTGTAGAGTGGCAGACCAGGGGTTTTGGTCAAGACGTTTACACAGATCAGACACGGTCAGAGTATAATTAGCTCGGTTTCAAGGGTGTTTATTAAATAATAAATCAAAAGAAAAGGATAGGTCTCCCCCATGACACCCTCTCCGGGATACCGTCTTCTGGGCTCCGGATCTTGCTGTATCCTGTCGGGCACACAAACTCAAACTCCCTCGTCTTAGCTCGGGCACCGTCTCCAACTACAACTACTCAAGTCACCTTACTTCCCCCAGTCCTCTCCTGTGTGCTGCCCTTCTGGCAGCTTTATGGGGCTTATATAGCTGGTGAGCAATCAGCCCTTGATTACTCACCAACTCCCCAATCAGCCCCAATTAGTCCTGGGCGGAGAGCCCGTCGAGACCTGGCACGTCCAACAGATGGAGCCATCGCCTCGTGATGTTTACTCCGTCTGTCACCAGGCCTCGACGAGTCTCCCCCTGGTGGCTGTACGCCACAGTAGCTAGAAGTTTATATTTGTCATTACTCTCCTGTGAGGATCCAAGGATTAGGTTACAGAGAATCAGCATACAATAGAGCCTTCTCACCCGCAAGGGGCGGGGGGGTATGACACCTCACGTCGATCGTAAATTGTAGGCAACAGACGATTCCTTTTGGGGTATAATTTGGGTGAATGGAATGTCTTTGTGTTACAGAAGAGTTTGCCGCCCAAAACCTCTACATCTAACAATTGACACTGGGACAATATATTTCAACATCCGAATGGTGGGAATGATGAGTGATAGAATATGGAAAATGTATGTCTATTTTGTGATGTCATTAAAATTGTTATAAAGACGTTATAACAAAAACATTGTAACTTGAAGAGCTTTTACACTGTGTATATCAGGTTTACATTCTTTACATTGTGTAGAAAATATCAAGGATAAAGAGAATGTTTTTGTGACGATAGGATTGTGATTTTAGTTCTCTAACGAGATCATAGTAATTCTAATACCTTGCCTCGTAATTAGCCACACTAGCCTTTTTACCCGAGGGTATAAAAAGATTGAGTTAAGAATTCACATATCAGACTAGAAGGACCACAAGCTGCAGCTGAGGTCTATGATAGTCACGAACCCAAAAAGCGAAACGAGGTTGAAGAAGACAAAATAACCTCTAACAATCCAATGCTACGGTTGAGTAGCTGTTCTAAGTACTGTATCTAAGAAGGTGAATTTAAGTAGGACCATCAGGTTATTCTCTTCAAATCATCGTTGCCTACACTGTTTTCATCACCACTCTGGGATCATCGACACGGCTGATTAGCCATCCTCAGGAGACCACTCTTCCAGAACGAGTGCAAGTTAACAGACAACTAAGAAGAAGCCATTGTGACCTCTGGTGGACAATCACCATAGGGCAGCGCACAATTGGCCCAGCATCGTCCTGGTTAGGGGAGGGTTTGGCCTGAGGGCCTTTACTTGGCTCATCACGCTCTAGGGACTCCTTGTGGCATGCCGGGCACCTGCAGGCTGACCTTGGTCGCCAGTTGTTTCCTCCGACACAATGTGGCTGGCTTCCGGGTTAAGCAGGCCGGTGTTAAGAAGCATGGTTTGGCAGGTCATGTTTCGGTGGACACATGACTCGACCTTCAGCTCCCGAGCCCGTTGGGGAGTTGCAGCGATGAGACAATATCGAATTTGGGGAGAAAAAGGGGGGAAAATACAAAACAAATATAAAAATAAATAATACAAAATAACTGTTGTGACTAACTTAGCGACTTGTTAGAAACTGACTTATTTTGAGCACATAAAGGCATCATAATTCATAATGGTCATAACTGACTGATATTATCTCATGGAACAAAACATACAGTATAAGATCTCCTAAGCCTATTTGCAGTATACAGTATATTCCAAAATCCAATTTTTCCACCCATTCATTTCCCCATAGGAATGCCCTATGGTATGACTGTTTTTTTTTAGGACTTCAAGCTAGCGAGCTCTATAGGCCTACTACAGCTGTGAGTGAAATAACAAATGGACTATACAACTAAAAAGTGAGTGGAATTAAATTTGATATCAGTACCAGTTTCAAACCTACAGGATCACAGGTCATCACTCGCAACTTGAGAAAGTTTGAGGAGGACGTTTTGTCGCCGACGGGTCCTTCAGGGAACGGGATGGGGTTGGCTGTGGGCGGGGTCGGCCATTCCATGTGCTGCAGTGAGGGGTACTTGGTTGCTGCTGGTGCATCCTACTTCTAAAAGTTTGTCACTGCACAAGATAAAATCCAGTCAGGGAATGTACACGACAGTGTTCATTTATTAATTTGCAAGGGGATGTATTATTTTTCTGTCGCCTTGGCGACTGAAAACCCCCTGATAGCTGTGATCTTAATTAAGAGCCAGAGCTCCGGATGCAGAAAGCTGACCTACACAGGAAATTGGCCACTCTGTAGAGTGGGACCATACAGTATGTACTCTGAGAGTGTTAAAATTAGCTCTTTACACCATACACAGCCAATATGTCAATCAAACCCAGGGGCTAGAGCATTTAGCACCTACCTCATGGAGCCTGCATAGCAACTGACAAAAAATGTGGTTTCATCACTCACTCACTCACTAAACTGGTGATATACATTCCATATATGTCAAAAACTGGAAAGCAATTAGCGACAAAAACTCCCTCAAAACTTTACACTGGTAAATGGGGATGAGGAACATGTCATCACGTCATGTTCCTCTGTGCTCACATCTATTCAACATTTTCACTGTTTAAAATTAGACATGAACATTGATTTAAGGAATAAATAGGAGGTGTGTGGGGGAATGCGGAGGAGTGGGATTTTCACACTGTTATTATCATGCAAAGCAGCTTGTCCGGTTGCCTGTCAGAAAAACAACGAGAGGCATACTGAGTTCTTGTGGAAGAGAGAAAGAGAGATGATGCACATCCTGGAGAAGATGTCTTTCCAAGCAGGGTCATTCATTCAGAACACTCTTAGAAGAAAGGGTTGCAAACTTAAACAGGTGTTATACAGCATACACTTTCTATAGTGGCCCCATCTCCTTGGCATGAATCTTGAGGTTATTGTGCAACGCAACACCTGGATAGTTTAAGTGATTTAGTTTGCCCATGTCTGGATACACCTGTTTAGAATCTAGCAGCGTAACCATTGAGAAGGTCTACAGATAAATATTTACGTGGTTGTACTGACTGTGTCCCCCAAAACGCAGCCATGCTGTTCACCACTCTACACGGCCGGCTGCCAATGTGACCGGGGGTGATAATGTAACAAAGACAATTAGCGTTACACGCCTCTCCCATTGCAAATCCACGAATAACCACACACCCATTCCAGCCAGATTGAATCCTCTGGGAGAGTATTTTTTTAATGTAATGTCATGTTTAGTCCTCGCTATTTAAAAATTATTACATTTTTAGAATAGAATGGATTTCCAGTGATTAGGATGTGCAGGTTGATGACATGCCATCAGGCACACAGCAAGTATTTTTCACTCTAGCTAATGCATTTTAAACATGACATTAACATAATATTGCAGTGACATTAATTTTATGAATTCACCCAGGGTGGAAAGTAATATCATTAGCATATGCTCATACAAAACAGGACTCGTTACTCGTATTTAAAAAAATGTAATAATACGTACATCCAAATAATTTCCATAGGGATTGTGAAATGATATAGTGTCACTTGTAATGCTTCTCTCCAAGCAATAAAACATTGAGTTTGGGACGTTATTCGGAGGGAACATTCAGCAACTAAATTCTATGGTACTCCTATGACCCCTGGCTCTCACTCCGCCTAGTCAACAATGATGTTAGGTGAATACTGAACCTGGTATTGATGCTTACGTGCCATCAGAAGATGGCATTTGTGAGATGTTCTATACAGCATTGTATAGAAATCCTGGCATTCTGCTAAGGGGAGAGCCCATCACACAGGTTGTTGGTGGCCTTAGTGTATTATGCTCCAGAGTGTGACCTTGTGGATGTACAGTTTCACCTAGTCAGACCTTCCCTCTCTCTGGCATGCAACAACAAAGGCATTCTATTTCCTTAGGCTAGCTGGGGTTCAACTTTGTGGAAGGATTCTTTTGACTCTGCTCATCAGTGTTTGAACGCCCTTTCTGGGTGTCAGCGCAGAGCCTTTGTACTCCAGCATGTACTTCAGATAGTCATCCTAAATGTTGTCAGGTTGTTTTTAAAGTCCACTCATTAAACTTGTAAACCTTAGACTCAGACAGATATTATTTTCTCCTCTGGGTGCAACTGTCTGAAACTGTCTTTTAACTTTAAACTCTAGCCCTGGGTGAAAACAGTGAGATGTGGGTAGCTGTAATGGGATAGGGGGTGTTGGTGAAGTATTCACGGTTGGGTAAACGTGGTACTGCAGTGTGTTATGGGGATAGGCTACAGAGCATGAGAAAAGTGTCATATCAAATACCTAAATAGACACCATTGAACCCCACCCTATGGTGTTTGTTAATGTTGAGAATGTCCACTGTGGCACCTCGTCAATATAAGCTGTGGACATATTCTATGACACCAACAGTATGTGACACACAATGGCTGGATCCTGTTTGAAGGCTCTGAGAGGGTCAGTTTGACACATGAACACACACGAGCGGGTTCAGCACACTGTTCATTTTGAAAGCTGCCGGGAAAGCTTCTGTTAATCCTTGCTGTCATGTGAAAGTTCTTCTCCCTTGTCATGGCTGACCATCTAAGAGAAAGGCCACAAAACCATTTACACAGGAGATTTATTCTGATTAACAAACCAACCTAAAGGTCAAGGGATGCAGTCTTGTTCTGTGGGCACTTTGTCACACAAATGTTTCACTCCCATAATTAACAAGGCTAACAAATCCTTGTTACTAAAAGGTTTGCTGTCTTACACTGTATGCGTAGCTGATTTGCAGTTCTCCTAATAAGCACTTACATTACACTGGGGATAACTAAAATGCCACAGCACCAATTTCCTCCACATGGTACCAGAAAACAGTTGGTCAGGCCTCCTTAAAATCCCCTAGAGTCAATGTCGCACCCCCGCGAACATCTAATTAGCATAATAAAACATTCCCATAAAAATCGGAAGTTTACATACACTTAGGTTGGAGTCATTAAAACTTGTTTTTCAACCACTCCACAAATTTCTTGTTAACAAACTATAGTTTTGGCAAGTCGGATAAGACATCTACTTTGTGCATGACACAAGTAATTTTTCAAACAATTGTTTACAGACAGATTATTTCACTTATAATTCCAGTGGGTCAGAAGTTTACATATACTAAGTTGACTGTGCCTTTAAACAGCTTGGGAAATTCCAGACAATGATGTCATGGCATTAGAAGCTTCTGATAGGCTAATTGACACCATTTGAGTCAATTGGAGGTGTACCTGTGGATGTATTTCAAGGCCTACCAGTGCCTCTTCGCTTTACATCATGGGAAAATCAAAAGAAATCAGCCAAGATCTCAGAAAAAAAATTGTAGACTGGTTCATCCTTGGGAGCAATTTCCAAATGCCTGAAGGTACCACGTTCATCTGTACAAACAATAGTACGCAAGTATAAACACCATGGGACCACGCAGCCATCATACCGCTCAGGAAGGAGACGCGGTCTGTCTCCTAGAGATGAACGTACTTCGGTGCGAAAAGTGCAAATCAATCCCAGAACAACAGCAAAGGACCTTGTGAAGATGCTGGATGAAGCAGGTACAAAAGTATATATATCCACAGTAAAACGAGTCCTATATCGACATAACCTGAAAGGCCGCTCAGCAAGGAAGAAGCCACTGCTCCAAAACCGCCATAAAAAGCCAGACTACGGTTTGCAACTGCACATGGAGACAAAGATTGTCCTTTTTGGAGAAATGTCCTCTGGTCTGATGAAACAAAAATAGAAATGTTTGGCCATAATGACCATCGTTATGTTTGGAGGAAAAAGGGGGAGGCTTGCAAGCTGAAGAACACCATCCCAACTTTGAAGCACGGGGGTGGCAGCATCATGTTGTGGGGGTGCTTTGCTGCAGGTGCACTTCACAAAATAGATGGCATCATGAGGCAGGAAAATGATGTGGATATATTGAAGCAACATCTCAAGACATCAGTCAGGAAGTTAAAGCTTGGTCACAAATGTGTCTTCCAAATGGACAATGACCCCAAGCATACTTCAAAAGTTGTGTCAAAATGGCTTAAGCACAACAAGGTCAAGGTATTGGAGTGGACATCACAAAGCCTTGACCTCAATCCTATAGAAAATGTGTGGGCAGAACTGAAAAAGCGTGTGCGAGCAAGTAGGCCTACAAACCTGACTCAGTTTCACCAGCTCTGTCAGGAGGAATGGGCCAAAATTAACCCAACTTATTCTGGGAAGCTTTTGGAAGGCTACCTGAAACGTTTGACCCAGGTTAAACAATTTAAAGGCAATGCTACCAAATACTAATTGAGTGGATGTAAACTTCTGACCCACTGGGAATGTGATGAAAGAAATAAAAGCTGAAATAAATCATTCTCTCTACTATTATTCTGACATTTCACATTCTTAAAATATAGTGGTGATCCTGACTGACCTAAGACAGGGAATTTTTACTAGGATTAAATGTCAGGAATTGTGAAAAACTGAGTTTAAATGTATTTGGCTAAGGTGTATGTAATCTTCCGACTTCAACTGTATCTGTTTTTTGCATGGGCTGTGTCTCAATCCACCTCATCCGCAGATGTTGTAAGGTGGCAGAGCTACAGCACTGTTTGTCAGACCAAGAAACATCCTGAAAAGCAGTCTTCTCACGAAAATGTCTGTAGTTTCCATAGAGGGTTCATTTTAAAACTAATATGACCCCCCTATAGATGGATGAGACTCTCATGAACACGGAGGTGTTCCCCGTTGTGGTCTACGACCCCCACAAGTGTCACGGGTCTGAAGGTAACCCAGTATTTGGCCAAAATGAACAAGTTCCCATGTCAAAGGTATACAGATATTTCCACAGTAAAAAAATAAATAAATCGGAGGCTGGGAACTTGCAGGTGCCTTGGTGGAAGAGTGGGGTAACATCTCACAGCAAGAACTGGCAAATATGGTGCAGTCCATGAGGAGGAGATGCACTGCAGTACTTAATGAAGCTGGTAGCCACACCAGATACTGACTGTTACTTTAGATTTTGACCACCCTTTTGTTCAGGGACACATTATTCCATTTCTGTTAGTCACATGTCTGTGGAACTTGCTCAGTTTATGTCTCAGATGTTGAATCTTGGTATGTTCATACAAATATTTACACATGTTAAGTTTGCTGAAAATAAATGCAGTTGACAGTGAGAGGACATTTCTATTTTGCCGAGTTTAGTTTTCAATACACTGTAAAATGCAAATTCGGGTCCAACAGGTGCTCTGTTTTGATTATGTGCGTTAAACTGCAAGCAGTAACATATAATGGATTAGAATAAGGAACCTGGATTGCTGCCATAACATGATCAGACACCGTTAAATCAGAGCTTAGATGGCTGATCCTGAGAAACTGTGAATTTGCCTCTTAACTTTTTTAGTCATGTAATGGTTCCACTAAAGCAGATAAACCTGGAAATGGTTTTAAAAAACAACAGCATAAAATAAGAGATGCAGAATAAAACTACAACTGGCTCACCTGTACAGAATATAAATAATTATATAAAGTATATGGAAATATGTGTGTAAGTTGAACTGATTATTTCATCCCTGGGAAAGGTGCTTTTGAATAGCCATCTCTCTATGAAATAATGAACAATCAAGGTAGTGTAGGAAGCTTTGTTAGAAGGCCAAATGGCAGATAGAGAAACAATTTGCTTTGTACACATCTATGGGTTACACTGTTAGGCTAACCTATATCGCAGGTTTCCCTAACTGGCGGCCCATGGGCCAAATTCAACCTGCAGGTGATTTTATTTACCTTTTCAAAAGATAAATTGGACATTAAAGACTGTAAAAACACCAGAAAATCAGCTCCAAGTGATTTTAATTGTTGAAATATGTTCCAAAGTATTCCCATGCATAATAGGGAGATATACAATATGAGATCGTATACAAATGTAAAAAAGATTTGAAATTATTATGTTTTAGTCAAATATTATATCTGTTTTGGCTTCTTGTGGTCAATTTGCAGTTTACAAATGATTTGTCATTATGTTCCAGCCCCCTGACCATCCGCTCAAGAAAAAAAAATGTTCCGTTGCTGAATCTAGTTGATATTTGATATAGTCTAATTTACATCTGATTATGCTATACACTCAAATGGCCATGATACATTGACAATTTTGGGGTCAATATTGCAGAGCAATGTTGCTGGCAATGGAGAGGAGTATGAGACACTGGAGCAATGATGAGCAATGAGCAACATGAATAATAGATTTCATATGAAGCATAGATCAATAAAAAACGTAATTTACTCATTTCCTATAGCTTGTTGACTGCCACAGCTGTACTGAAATTCATCAGCTATGTAGACATAAGGATAACTAGATTTAGTAACTTCATAGTCATAAGCTAGACAGATGTGTATGGTTTTAAGCTAGCTAGTCAGCTAGTTAAACACACAAGCTATTTAAAATGAAAAACTTTTGATTCCAAGTATAATTTTTTTTTTGTTGAGAGAGTTCTACATGAAACCCAAAAGGGTTCGATCTGGAACCAAAAAGCGTTCTCCTATGGGGACAGCCGAAGAACCCGATTGGAACCCTTTTTTTCTAAGAGAGTAGTTATAGTCGGACTATGTGTAGAAAGAGTACAAGAGATGTGTCCCTCTAACAAAGCCTTGTGGGAAATGCCAGTCGGGGAGTGTTGCCAAGGTTGCTGTGCTGTATAGGTCTAGCTGTCCTATGATCAAACCCAGTTAAATAGTTTCAAGCCAGAGGGCTTCTGATAGGACAGATCTTTGATGAGGGACAGCGCTGACTAACGCTAATTTAGATGGTGTGAGCTGCACATCACACATACAGTACATACTGTACAGTATTTAGCACGCTAACCCCAATGAGGCTACAGTCCAACTTCCGGCGCCGACAGAGATGGCCGCCTCGCTTCGCGTTCCTAGGAAACTATGCAGTATTTTGTTTTTTTACGTGTTATTTCTTACATTGGTACCCCAGGTAATCTTAGGTTTCATTACATACAGTCGGGAGGAGCTACTGAATATAAGAGCAATGTCAACTCACTATCATTACGACCAGGAATATGACTCTCCCGAAGCGGATCCTGTGTTTTGCCTTCCACATAGTACAATGGATCGGATCCCAGCCGGCGACCCTAAACAACGACGCCGTAAAAGGGGCAAACGAAGCGGTCTTCTAGTCAGGCTTTGGAGACGGGCACATCGCGCTCCACTCCCTAGCATACTACTCGCCAATGTCCAGTCTCTTGACAACAAGGTTGATGAAATTCGAGCAAGGTAGCATTCCAGAGAGACATCAGAGACTGTAACGTTCTTTGCTTCACGGAAACATGGCTCACTCGAGAGACGCTAACGGAGTCGGTGCAGCCAGCTGGTTTCTTCACGCATCGCGCCGACAGAAAAAAACATCTTTCTGGTAAGAAGAGGGGCGGGGGGGTATGCCTTATGATTAACGAGATGTGGTGTGATCATAACAACATACAGGAACTCAAGTCATTCTGTTCACCTGACTTAGAATTCCTCACAATCAAATGTCGACCGCATTATCTACCAGGGGAATTCTCTTCGATTATAATCACAGCCGTATATATTCCCCCCCAAGCAGACACATCGATGGCCCTGAACGAACTTTATCTGACTCTATGTAAACTGGAAACCACACACCCTGAGGCTGCATTCATCGTAGCTGGGGATTTTAACAAGGCTAATCTGAAAACAAAACTCCCTAAATTCTATCAGCATATCGATTGTGCTACCAGGGCTGGTAAAACCCTGGAT
The DNA here is from genome assembly GCF_016432855.1 of Salvelinus namaycush. Taxonomy (NCBI): domain Eukaryota; kingdom Metazoa; phylum Chordata; class Actinopteri; order Salmoniformes; family Salmonidae; genus Salvelinus; species Salvelinus namaycush. The sequence continues at coordinate 9,441,610 of NC_052318.1, read as the reverse complement.
CATTGTTATTCTAACTTCCGCGACGCATATAAGGCCCTCCCCCGCCCTCCTTTCGGAAAAGCTGACCACGACTCCATTTTGTTGCTTCCAGCCTACAAACAGAAACTAAAACAAGAAGCTCCAGCGCTCAGGTCTGTTCAACGCTGGTCCGACCAATCTGATTCCACGCTTCAAGACTGCTTCGATCACATTGATTGGGATATGTTCCGCATTGCGTCCAACAACAACATTGACGAATACGCTGATTCGGTGAGCGAGTTCATTAGAAAGTGCATCGGCGACGTAATACCCACAGCAACGATTAAAACATTCCCAAACCAGAAACCGTGGATTGATGGCAGCATTCGCGTGAAACTGAAATCGCGAACCACTGCTTTTAACTAGGGTAAGGTGACCGAAAACATGACTGAATACAAACAGTGTAGCTATTCCCTCCGCAAGGCAATCAAACAAGCTAAGTGCCAGTATAGAGACAAAGTAGAGTCGAAATTCAACAGCTCAGACACAAGAGGTATGTGGCAGGGTCTACAGTCAATCACGGATTACAAAAAGAAAACCAGCCCCGTCGCGGACCAGGATGTCTTGCTCCCAGACAGACTAAATTATTTTTGCTCGCTTTGAGGACAATACAGTGCCACTGACACGGCCCGCTACCAAAACGTGCGGGCTCTCCTTCACTGCAGCCGAGGTGAGTAAAACATTTAAACGTGTTAACCCTCGCAAGGCTGCAGGCCCAGACAGCATTCCCAGCCGCGTCCTCAGAGCATGCGCAGACCAGCTGGCTGGTGTGTTTACGGACATATTCAATCAATCCTTATCCCAGTCTGCTGTTCCCACATGCTTCAAGAGGGCCACCATTGTTCCTGTTCCCAAGAAAGCTAAGGTAACTGAGCTAAACGACTACCGCCCCGTAGCACTCACTTCCGTCATCATGAAGTGCTTTGAGAGACTAGTCAAGGACCATATCACCTCCACCCTACCTGACACCCTAGACCCACTCCAATTTGCTTACCGACCCAATAGGTCCACAGACGACGCAATCGCAACCACACTGCACACTGCCCTAACCCATCTGGACAAGAGTAATACCTATGTGAGAATGATGTTCATCGACTACAGCTCAGCATTTAACACCATAGTACCCTCCAAACTCGTCATCAAGCTCGATACCCTGGGTCTCGACCCCGCCCTGTGCAACTGGGTACTGGACTTCCTGACGGGCCGCCCCCAGGTGGTGAGGGTAGGTAACAACATCTCCACCCCGCTGATCTTCAACACTGGGGCCCCACAAGGGTGCGTTCTGAGCCCTCTCCTGTACTCCCTGTTCACCCACGACTGCGTAGCCATGCACGCCTCCAACTCAATCATCAAGTTTGCGGACGACAATACAGTGGTAGGCTTGATTACCAACAACGACGAGACGGCCTACAGGGATGAGGTGAGGGCCCTCGGAGTGTGGTGTCAGGAAAATAACCTCACACTCAACGTCAACAAAACAAAGGAGATGATTGTGGACTTCAGGGAACAGCAGAGGGAGCACCCCCCTATCCACATCGACGGGACAGTAGTGGAGAGGGTAGTAAGTTTTAAGTTCCTCGGTGTACACATCACGGACAAACTGAATTGGTCCACCCACACAGACAGCGTTGTGAAGAAGGTGCAGCAGCGCCTCTTCAACCTCAGGAGGCTGAAGAAATTTGGCTTGTCACCAAAAGCACTCACAAACTTCTACAGATGCACAATCGAGAGCATCCTGTCGGGATGTATTATCGCCTGGTATGGCAACTGCTCTGCCCACAACCGTAAGGCTCTCCAGAGGGTAGTGAGATCTGCACAATGCATCACCAGGGGCAAACTACCTGCCCTCCAGGACACCTACACCACCCGATGTCACAGGAAGGCCATAAAGATCATCAAGGACAACAACCACCCGAGCCACTTGTTCACCCCGCTATCATCCAGAAGGCGAGGTCAGTACAGGTGCATCAAAGCAGGGACCGAGAGACTGAAAAACAGCTTCTATCTCAAGGCCATCAGACTGTTAAACAGCCACCACTAACATTTAGTGGCTGCTGCCAACATACTGACTCAACTCCAGCCACTTTAATAATGGGAATTGATGGAAATTTATGTAAAAATGTATCACTAGCCACTTTAAACAATGCCACTTAATATAATGTTTACATACCATACATTAATCATCTCATATGTATATGTATATACTGTACTCTATATCATCTACTGCATCTTTCCATCTTTATGTAATACATGTATGTAACGGCTGTCTTCCTCTTCTTCCTCTGAAGAGGTGTAGCAAGGATCGGACCAATACGCAGCGTGGTAGGTATCCATGTTTTAATATAGAAAACTGAACTAAGAACACTAATACAAAAACAATAAACGTGAACAAACCGTTACAGTCCCGTGTGGTACAAACACTGACACAGGAAACATTCACCCACAAAATACCCAAAGAACATGGCTGCCTAAATATGGTTCCCAATCAGAGACAACGATAAACACCTGCCTCTAATTGAGAACCAATCTAGGCAACCATAGACTTACATAAACACCTCTAATGAACACAACCCCATCAATCTACAAAAACCCCCTAGACAGTACAAACACCCTAGACGAGACAAAAACACACAAGCCACACTCGTCACACCCTGACCTAACCAAAATAATAAAGAGAACAAAGATAACTAAGGCCAGGGCGTGACAGGTGCGGACTCCGGCTGAAAAACCTGAACCTATAGGGGAGGGTCTGCGTGGGCATCTGTCCACGGTGGCGGCTCAATTCCCGCTTCCATGGCCTCCTCTTAATGGCGACCCTCCAAATTAACCCCACCGGACTGAGGGGCAGCTCCGGACTGAGGGGCAGCTCCGGACTGAGGGGCAGCTCCGGACTGAGGGGCTCTGGCAGGTCATGGCTGACTGACGGCTCTGGCAGGTCATGGCTGACTGACGACTCTGGCAGGTCATGGCTGACTGACGACTCTGGCAGGTCATGGCTGACTGACGACTCTGGCCGGTCATGGCTGACTGACGACTCTGGGCGGTCCTGGCTGACTGACGACTCTGGCCGGTCCTGGCTGACTGACGACTCTGGCCGGTCCTGGCTGACTGACGACTCTGGCGGCTCCTGTCTGGCGGGTGGCTCTGGCGGCTCCTGTCTGGCGGGAGGCTCTGGCGGCTCCTGTCTGGCGGGAGGCTCTGGCGGCTCCTGTCTGGCGGGCGGCTCTGGCGGCTCCTGTCTGGCGGGCGGCTCTGGCGGCTCCTGTCTGGCGGGCGGCTCCTGTCTGGCGGGCGGCTCTGGCGGCTCCTGTCTGGCGGGCGGCTCTGGCGGCTCCTGACTGACGGGCGGCTCTGAAGGATCAGGACAGACGGGCGGCTTTGAAGGCTCAGGGCAGACGGGCGGCTTTGAAGGCGCTGGGCAGACGGGCGGCTTTGAAGGCGCCTACCTGACTTCGCCACACTCCCCTTTAGGCCCCCCCCCAAGACATTTTTGGGGCTGACTCTCAGGCTTCCAGCCTCGCTTCCGTGCTGCCTCCTCATACCACCGCCTCTCGACTTTAGCTGCCTCCAGCTCTTCACGAGGGCGGCGATACTCTCCAGCTTGAACCCAAGGTCCCTTACCGTCCAGAATTTCCTCCCATGTTCAGAAGTCCTGTGTACGCTGCTGCTGCTGTCGCTGCTGCCAGTTACCATGCTGCTTGGTCCTATGTTGGTGGGTGATTCTGTAATGGCTGTCTTCCTCTTCTTCCTCTGAAGAGGTGTAGCAAGGATCGGACCAATACGCAGCGTGGTAGGTATCCATGTTTTAATATAGAAAACTGAACTAAGAAAACTAATACAAAAACAATAAACGTGAACAAACCGTTACAGTCCCGTGTGGTACAAACACTGACACAGGAAACATTCACCCACAAAATACCCAAAGAACATGGCTGCCTAAATATGGTTCCCAATCAGAGACAACGATAAACACCTGCCTCTAATTGAGAACCAATCTAGGCAACCATAGACTTACATAAACACCTCTAATGAACACAACCCCATCAATCTACAAAAAAAACCTAGACGGTACAAACACCCTAGACGAGACAAAAACACACAAGCCACACTCGTCACACCCTGACCTAACCAAAATAATAAAGAGAACAAAGATAACTAAGGCCAGGGCGTGACAGTGTATCACTAGCCACTTTAAACTATGCCACTTTATGTTTATATACCCTACATTACTCATCTCATATGTATATACTGTACTCTATACCATCTACTGCATCTTGCCTATGCCGTTCTGTACCATCACTCATTCATATATCTTTATGTACATATTCTTTATCCCTTTACACTTGTGTGTATAAGGTAGTAGTTGTGGAATTGTTAGGTTAGATTACTCGTTGGTTATTACTGCATTGTTGGAACTAGAAGCACAAGCATTTTGCTACACTCGCATTAACATCTGCTAACCATGTGTATGTGACAAATAAAATTTGATTTGATTTATGCCCACCAAAGTTGGTTCCCATGGATTACATTTTTGTTGATATTACGCATCAGTAAGTTCCTTTGCATGATGCAGTCCAACATCACTCTGTGCCATTTATTCACTTGAACTTGATGGGTCTGTGACCTCAGAGGTGAAAAGTTTCAAGTTCAGTCATTGTTGTTTTGTCGAATAACCACAACTGCACAAGACAACACAGTTTGAGGTAAAGTCAATAGGCAATGACTGGGAGAGACGCTTGCACTCGAAAAGAATGAGCCGTCAACATTCCATGAGCATGGCATTCCTTTGTCAGCTGTAACATCGAAGGAACATCCGACAGTAGAACTATGAGTGTGAAGGTAGCACATCCAGTCTGTTGAATCATCAGCACTCAGACAGTACAATGACACACTGAGGAATCTCAGCTCTGTTTAGGTGTGGCAGCCAAACAGCCTGGCTTCCTTATTCCCATGAGCCTCAGCAGTTAAGGCATCCTGAGGCATCCAACGCCAGCGGTTCTGTTCCCACTGAGCTCCCACAGGACTGTGGATTCTCCCTGGGAACGTCAACAACAAAGCACAAATTCTGACTTTTAAAGAAGAAACTTGGTGTACACAGTGCACACTCCAATACAGACTGAATAAAATAAAGTTGTATTTTTGACAAGAGGGTTGGGAGAAGGAAGTGTGCGATGGGTACCCGATAGCAAGAATAGCTTCCTAGAGTTGTTGACAGATTCCTTTTTTAGAATACGCACTAATGCGTATTTTTCTCCACAGTTGCTATAGAAACCACAAGTGTTGTGACATGTCAATACACTCTAGCTGTCCTTTCCAGGTATGTTTGTGTTGTTGTTGTTGTTGTTGTTGTTTTGTATTCGTCAGGAGAGTGAAGCCCCTGTTCAGCTCCCTGATAGCACGAAAGTCACACTGATGCATTGAGGACTGATGCGTTTGGCATAGGAGGATTGAACCAAAATGTACACAAGCACCACAAAGACCAATACAACACAAAAGACAGTTGCTTTGATGCTTAGCAACAGTAAAGTTCACCCACACAATTGCCATTTCTAGGTCATCCATCTCCATGGGGCATTGAATAACTGGTAAAAAACATAAAACACCATTGTTAATACAACAAGTGACGCAGATGCACAGATACACAGACTCACACAGCGACTGCTCATGTATTGTCACTCGTGCATACTGTGAAAAGGCTTTGTTCTCAAAATCCAGGATTAAGTGTTGGCTTTAATGCAATGTCTGTTTTTTTTCTTTACAATAAAAAGTCACATTTTTAGGGGTTTCCTAAAGGGGCATTCCACCCAAATGCTACAGTATTTTGTTATTCTACCGTAAGGATAATTAGAGAAAGTTGTGTTGTCAAATATACCTTCCTTAGCAGCTGTATTGTGAGTGCAATGGATCATTGCTGGATTGATGTAGTCCAAATATAAACAAAGTGGTCATGCAAACTGCAAAGCTGTCTCTATGGGTCCTTTATCAATCAAATCAAATCAAATTGTATTGGTCACATACACATATTAAGCAAATGCTATTGCGGGTGTAGCGAAATGCTTGTGTTCCTAGCTCCAACAGTGAAGTAGTATCTAACAATTCACAACAATACACACACATCTAAAAGTAAAATAATGGAATTAAGAAATATATAAATATTAGGATGGCATTGACTCTACTGACTTGTCTTTAGCGAAAGAGAAGAGAGTGGCTGTTGTTGCTGTGTTGCCTGGGTGAAATGGTCTGTTTCATCACAACAGTAGAGAAGCTGACCTCTGACCTCACAGTGAACAGAGTAGTACTTTCAGGTCATGAAGTTAGTGCTGTGTATATCAATAAAGGAGTGATACGTTCAATGTCCCTGTTGGTAAATGTTATCTTCTCACAGACAATTGAATATATCAAATCAAATTACATTTTATTTGTCACATGCGTCAAATACAACAGGTGTTCACCTTACAGTGAAATGCTTACTTACAAGCCCTTAACCAACAATGCAGTTTTAAGAATATACCTAAAAAAAGTATGAGATAGAAGTAACAAACTGAATCAATGAACGATAGTGTAAAAATCTGTAAAACTCCTGTCAATGTCAAGGGTGAACAACAAGCAGTATAATTTAATTAGAGTCAGACAGGTGTAATGTAGTGAACATTATGCCATAGTCCAGTCCGTGTATTCGTACTGTGGGATTCCAGTTTCATGTTTTACAGTAGCCAGACAGCGGGAGGGAGTTCACATGGCATATATGTAATGCCAGCTGACTTCTGAGTAAAGTTAAACTAAAGTATACGAACGCCCTGACCTCAGTTCTTATAAACATAAGCAATCTAAATAACTGGACGTTACAACAGGGTTTAACGAACATTAGGTAAATAAAAACAAAACAGCTATCACTGTGTTGCACCACCAACCATGGGTCATGAGCTGATAATAATCTGTTCTCCTCTTTCCATGGTTGATGCCAGCACACATCAACAATGATACTGCCGAGTGGGAGACACCTGCCCATGTCTCACAACTGTCTCCTCGCATCTGGCCGCACATGCACTTGAAAACTTTTATCTGCAGCACACCATGGTCTGTGAGGAGGTCTACCATCTGGACGTATGGAAGATAAACGAACCATCCTTTCATTTTGTTGAACTTTACATTTACCTCTCTGTGATTTGGCATACTGTTCAAAAATATGTGCTTGGAACGGAACGGAACGTCTGCAGAGTCAAAAGAACAGATGCAGGAACTAAGGCATTCATAGCAATGTTTAGGCCACAGAATTGCTGTTCTGATCTCTACTACCTGTGAAAGACCGCTCTCTCTCTCTCTCTCTCTCTCCCTTAGCCATTTAGAGAGGAAAACTACCCAACGCTTACTTGTATTTCCTGGTAAATGCTAACAAGGTCCTCAATTGCGATGTCTGTCTGGTCGGAAAGTGGCAACACGCAGATAGAGCTCTATAATGAGCCAGACAAACCCTGTATACCCTGAACACAGAGTATAATTCAAATTTATGGCCAAAGCTTGTGAAATGTGCATCCTGTTTGGGGCAGAGGCTAGATATACTGTCTTCATTATTGTACAGCCATGCCACTATTGCCAAGTCAGGGTATTTTACTGGCACTTACACAGATGAGAAATGGGAACGCATGAAAGACCTGTCAGGATTATGGCCATTTTAGACTGCTACTTTGTCTCAGCCTTTGAGTAATATGTTCACGGATCTGCCGAGCCTGAAACTTGTCCACCTGTTGAATTGTGAGACATTTGTAATCATAACTGAGGTCTGACAAGAAGGAAGCCCCATGGACGCTCTTCTTATTAATAACGCATACCACTGGGAACAGATGTCAATTTAACGTCTTTTCAACATTGGTTCAATGTAATTTCATTGAAATGTTGATTCAAATAGTGTGTGCCCAGTGGGATGGCACGATGGCACTGTCCTCCACCTCAGATCCTAAGCATGTCCCATAGCATTCATCATATTCCTCTCCCTCAGTCCGGCTTTACCTTAGCAAAGTAAAAACGAGTTGGATTAATTTAGAACCATCCAGACGTGTACCTGCCATGTGAAGTGAAGCCCTGTGCTGCCTGCCATGCTGCTAGTCTCCTCCGGCAGTCAGACAGGTGGGAGTCTGACAGCTATGAATTAGCTGGTAATGAGGGTCCTATACCATAGAGGAGGCTCAGGAATGTAAAGGTCAACCTCACAGAGATCTGCCACAAACTTGCTAAAAGGTCAACGATGATGTGAGGCATTCTTCAGCTCCAAATGTCTCTGGATTGTTGGATTAAGAAATGGCAAAATAATTATGTGATGGGAGAAAAACACATTGTTCAAGAACACCTGGTTATTCAGAATACTGTCAAGAACAGAGCATATAACTCAAGTATATTTTTTTACACTTTTCTTTGTGAATATTTATTGAGTTCTTACTTCTTCACTCTCCATTTAAAGTTCTCGAATAGCAACTTAAAGCATTTAAGTTGAGGTGACATCCTGATGAATGGTAGATGGGATCTATGTATACAGTGCCTTCAGAAAGTATTCATACCCCTTGACATATTCCACATTTTGTTGTGTTAAAGCCTGAATTCAAAATGGATTCAAATATATTTTTTTCTCACACATTTACACACAATACCCCATAATTACAAAGTGAAAACATGTTTTTAGACATTTTTGCAAATTTATTGAAAATGAAATACAGAAATATTTAATATGCGTTAGTATTCACACCTCTGAGTCAGAATCCCCTTTGGCAGTGATTACAGTTGTGTCTTTCTGGGTAAGTCTCTAAGAGCTTTGCACACTTGGATTGTACAATATTTGCACATTATTATTTTTAAAATTCTTCCATCTCTTTCAAGTTGGTTGTTGATCAATGCTAGACGGCCATTGTCAAGCATTGCCATAGATTTTCAAGACAATTAAAGTCAAAACTCTAACTAGACCACCCGAGGAACATTCAATGTTGTCTTGGTATGCAACTCCAGTGTATATTTGGCCTTGTGTTTTGGGGTATTGTCCTGCTGAAAGGTACATTTGTCACCCAGTGTCTTTTGGAAAGCAGACTGAACAAAGTTATCCTCTAGGTATTTGCCTATGCTTAGCTTTATCCATTTATTTTGATCATAAAAAACTCCCTAGTCCTTGCTGATGACAAGCATACCCATAACATGATGTAGCCACCACCATTCCTTCTTTTTACTCTTTCAATTAGGTTAGTATTGTGGACAGTGGTGATTTTAGCATGTACATCTTTTGGGATGCATGCCAGCAAAGCCACTACACAACACAACATTAAACAATACATTACTTGCACTTTAACGGTGACAAATGGTGCCCACCAATTGTTACGCCTACATAAAGCTGTCCCAACAGCAGAGCTTTCTTTTCAGCACCATGTAGTGAATCTTTACCATCGCTACTCCTGACTATCAGCGGAGCCTTGTCTGGCAGCAAAAGGGAACGATGAGCGGATAAGAGGCTATCCGTCATTTTGATTAAGACAATTAATGAGCTAAGACGGACGTAGTAAATCTAACTGTTTGTTCAATGTAGAGCGACAGAATTCAAAACATGGGCCGGTCTTACAGTATTCTCCCTGTACACCAAGTCAGAACCGTAGGATAAATAAAGGGGCATATAATGAGACAATAAAAGCTCTTACAATATTTAATGATGACATTTCTTTAAAACAGGCTTCAGACTACATGTGCACCACCAAGTCAGAACAGTAGGCTAAGTTATGAGTTGGAAAGGAACCAAATTATTAGGGTGAGGCACATGGGCTACTAACTGCTTACAGCTTACTAGTATTACTTTCTTAGCTACAGTATACATAGAGTTGAAGTCGAAAGTTTACATACACTTAGGTTGGAGTCATTAAAACTCGTTTTTCAACCACTCCACAAAATTATTGTTAACAAACTATCTACTTTGTGCAAGACACAAGTCATTTTTCCAACAATAGTTTACAGACAGATTATTCCACTTATAATTCCAGTGGGTCAGAAGTTTACATACACTCAGTTGACTGTGCCTTTAAACAGCTTGGAAAATTCCAGAAAATTATGTCATGGCTTTAGAAGCTTCTGATAGGCTAATTGACATCATTTGAGTCAATTGGAGGTGTATCTGTGGATGTATTTCAAGGCCTCCTGTAACAATCGTCTACTTCGTTCTCCTCCTCAGACGAGGAGGAGCATGGATCGGACCAAGATGCGGATTGGTAAGTATTCATATTTTAATGGGAAAACAACAAACACTACAAAATACAACAACCAACAAACGTGACTAACCTGAAACAGTCCTGTGTGGCCCAAACACTGACACAGGAACAAACACCCACAAAACACAAGTGAAACCCAGGCTGCCTTAGTATGACTCTCAATCAGGGACAACGATTCACAGCTGTCTCTGATTGAGAATCATACCAGGCCGAACACAAAATCCCAACATAGAAAATCAAACCTAGACCAACCCACCCAACTCACGCCCTGACCAACTAAAACAAATACATGACAAAGGAAAACAGGTCAGGAACGTGACAGAACCCCCCCCTTAAGGTGCGAACTCCGGGCGCACCAGCACAAAGTCTAGGGGAGGGTCTGGGTGGGCGTCTGTCCACGGTGGCGGCTCTGGCGCTGGTCGTGGTCCCCACCCCACCATAGTCAACCCCCGCTTCCGTGGCCTCCTCCCAATCTTCACCCTCCATGTCAATCCCACTATTCCAAAGGGCAGTAACAGACTGAGGGGTAGCACCTGACTGAGGGGTAGCACCTGACTGAGGGGTAGCAGCTGACTGAGGGGTAGCACCTGACTGAGGGGTAGCACCTGACTGAGGGGCAGCACCAGGATAAGGGGCAGCACCAGGATAAGGGGCAGCACCAGGATAAGGGGCAGCACCAGGATAAGGGGCAGCTCCGGACTGAGGGACGGATCCTGGCTGGATGGCGGATCCTGGCTGGACGGCTCATGGCTGGCTGACGGATCTGGCTGCTCATGGCTGGCTGACGGATCTGGCTGCTCATGGCTGGCTGACGGATCTGGCTGCTCATGGCTGGCTGACGGATCTGGCTGCTCATGGCTGGCTGACGGATCTGGCTGCTCATGGCTGGCTGACGGATCTGGCTGCTCATGGCTGGCTGACGGATCTGGCTGCTCATGGCTGGCGGAAGGCTCTGGCTGATCCTGTCTGGCGGAAGGCTCTGGCTGATCCTGTCTGGCGGAAGGCTCTGGCTGATCCTGGCTGGCGGAAGGCTCTGGCGGATCCTGGCTGGCGGAAGGCTCTGGCGGATCCTGGCTGGCGGAAGGCTCTGGCGGATCCTGGCTGGCGGAAGGCTCTGGCGGATCCTGGCTGGCTGGCTCTGGCGGATCCTGGCTGGCGGAAGGCTCTGGCGGATCCTGGCTGGCGGAAGGCTCTGGCGGATCCTGGCTGGACGGCTCTGGCGGATCCTGGCTGGACGGCTCTGGCTGGTCCTGGCTGGACGGCTCTGGCTGGTCCTGGCTGGACGGCTCTGGCTGGTCCTGGCTGGACGGCTCTGGCTGGTCCTGGCTGGACGGCTCTGGCTGGTCCTGGCTGGACGGCTCTGGCTGGTCCTGGCTGGACGGCTCTGGCAGGTCCTGGCTGGACGGCTCTGGCAGGTCCTGGCTGGACGGCTCTGGCTGGTCCTGGCTGGACGGCTCTGAAGGCTCGGGACAGACGGGCAGCGCTGGGCAGGCAGACAGTTCAGACCACGCTGGGCAGGCAGACAGTTCCGGCAGCGCTGAGCAGGCAAGCAGCGCAGGCGGCGTTGGGCAGACGGCCGACTCTGACCTGCTGAGGCGCACAGTAGGCCTGGTGCGTGGTGCCGGAACTGGAGGCACTGGGCTGGAGACACGCACCACAGGGAGAGTGCGTGGAGGAGGAACAGGGCTCTGGAAACGCACTGGAAGCCTGGTGCGTGGTGTCGGCACTGATGGTACAGGGCTGGGGTGGGAAGGTGGCGCCGGATATACCGGACCGTGAAGGAGGACACGCGCTCTTGAGCACCGAGCCTCCCCAACTCTACCAGGTTGAATGGTCCCCGTAGCCCTGCCAGTGCGGCGAGGTGGAATAGCCCGCACTGGGCTATGCAGGCGAACCGGGGACACCACCTGTAAGGCTGGTGCCATGTACGCCGGCCCGAGGAGACGTACTGGAGGCCAGATACGTTGGGCCGGCTTCATGGCACCCGGCTCGATGCCCAACCTAGCCCTCCCAGTGCGGCAAGGTGGAATAGCCCGCACTGGGCTAAGCACGCGTACTGGGGACACCGTGCGCTCCATCGCATAACACGGTGTCTGACCAGTACGACGCTCTCTCACTCCACGGATAGCCTGGGAAGTGGGCGCAGGTCTCCTACCTGCCCTCGGCCCACTACCTCTTAGCCCCCCCCCAAGAAATTTTTGGGTGAGCCTCTCGGGCTTCCAGCCGCTCTGCCTTGCTTTCGCCTCGTAATACCTCCTCTCCGCTTTCGCTGCCTCCAGCTCCGCTTTGGGGCGGCGACACTCCACTGGCTCTGCCCAGGGTCCTTTCCCGTCTAGGATTTCCTCCCAAGTCCATTCCTCTTTTCCCCATTGCTGTTGTTCTTGCCTTCCTTCTCCAATCCGCTTGGTCCTGTTATGGTGGGTGTTTCTGTAACGATCGTCTACTTCGTTCTCCTCCTCAGACGAGGAGGAGCATGGATCGGACCAAGATGCGGATTGGTAAGTATTCATATTTTAATGGGAAAACAACAAACACTACAAAATACAACAACCAACAAACGTGACTAACCTGAAACAGTCCTGTGTGGCCCAAACACTGACACAGGAACAAACACCCACAAAACACAAGTGAAACCCAGGCTGCCTTAGTATGACTCTCAATCAGGGACAACGATTCACAGCTGTCTCTGATTGAGAATCATACCAGGCCGAACACAAAATCCCAACATAGAAAATCAAACCTAGACCAACCCACCCAACTCACGCCCTGACCAACTAAAACAAATACATGACAAAGGAAAACAGGTCAGGAACGTGACACCTCCCTTCAAACTCAGTGCCTCTTTGCTTGACATCCTGGGAAAATCAAAAGAAATCAGCCAATCAGACCTCAGAAAATAAATTGTAGACCTCTACAAGTCTGGTTCATCCTTGGGAGCAATTTCCAAATGCCTGAAGGTACCACGTTCATTTGTACAAACAATAGTACGCAAGTATAAACACCATGGGACCACTCAGCCATCATACCGCTCAGGAAGGAGACGCGGTCTGTCTCCTAGAGATGAACGTACTTCGGTGCAGAAAGTGCAAATCAATCCCAGAACAACAGCAAAGAGCCTTGTGAAGATGTTTGAGGAAACAGGTACAAAAGTATCTATATCCACAGTAAAACGATTCTTATATCGAAATAACCTGAAAGGCCGCTCAGCAAGGAAGAGGCCACTGCTCCAAAACCGCCATAAAAAGCCAGACTACAGTTTGAAACTGCACATGGGGACAAATATCGTACTTTTTGGAGAAATGTCCTCTGGTCTGATGAAACAAAAATATAAATGTTTGGCCATAATGACCATCGTTATGTTTGGAGGAAAAATGGGGAAGATTGCAAGCCAAAGAACACCATCCCAACCGTGAAGCACGGGGGTGGCAGCATCATGTTTTGGGGGTGCTTTGCTGCAGGCGGGACTGGTGCACTTCACAAAATAAATGGCATCATGAGGCAGGAAAATGATGTGGAGATATTGAAGCAACATCTCAAGACATCAGTCAGGAAGTTAAAGCTTGGTTGCAAATGGGTCTTCCAAATGGACAATGACCCCATGCATACTTCCAAAGTTGTGGCAAAATGGCTTATGGACAACAAAGTCAAGGTATTGGAGTGGCCATCACAATGCCCTGACCTAAATCCTATACAATGCCCTGACCTCAATCCTATAAAATGTGTGGGCAGAACTGAAAAAGCGTGTGCGAACAAGGAGGCCTACCAACCTGACTCAGTAACACCAGCTCTGTCAGGAGGAATGGGCCAAAATTCACCTAACTTATCGTGGGAAGCTTGTGGTAGGCTACCTGAAACGTTTGACCCAAGTTAAACAATTTAAAGGCAATGCTACCAAGTACTAATTGAGTGTATGTAAACTTCTGACCCACTGGAAATGTGATGAAAGCAATAAAAGCTGAAATCAATCATTCTCTCTACTATTATTCTGACATTTTACATTCTTAAAATATAGTGGTGATCCTAACTGCCATAAGACTGGGAATTGTTACTAGGATTCCATGTCAGGAATTGTGAAAAACTGAGTTTAAATGTAGTTGGCTAAGGTGTATGTAAACTTCTGACTTCAACTGTATCTCCTTGGCATTTTACATAATTTATGCAGCAGCATACAATAAAAGAATTACCCTCCGTTGTGCTGTGCTCACTTGAACAGGAAGGTGACGAGGCGGTCTGATTCCTTCCTAACCACTCATTGTTGAATTTGTGATTTCCAACTTGTTGTGTAATGTTTATGTCCAATGGCCGATGAGCACCGAAAAGTTTTATCTATAGTTTCTCTTCATATGACATGGATTGAAAAGGATTTCCAAGCACTGTAGATTGTCGAAGTGATTCATGATGATGACTGCTTGTCTAGCTTGCTAGCTAAGATTCCAATCAAAGCTACATTCGATATAACGTGATTTGAATGTATTGTATCTGTGGCCAATGACCTTCTTTTATGGGCACTTCTAATGTAAATCTATGGTAACAACCAAGGGGGCTTGAACTTTCTAGCGCTCCCTATAGATTTTGCGGTGACGTAGTTTCCCCATGAGTGACAGAACACTGAGCCAATCATGGTGCAACTAGAGAAGATTACCAACCTCTACGCTCTGTATTTTCTGCTGGATGCCCCTCCACCACGGAAAGCACTGAGCTAGGCTGAAACACCTACATTTTGGAGCTGCCTTACTCAAGAAAGCAAAAAATAGACCATGCTCGTATGCGACTTTAATAACTCAGTACATTTGTTTTTACATTGTTTGCAAACTGATGTGACGTATTAATGCCAAAATAACATGCAAAACAGGCAATAATATACATTTCCAGTCAAAAGTTTGGACACGTCTACTCATTCCAGGGTTTTTCTATATTTTTTATATTTTCTGTTAATTAAAATTTATTCCAGGGGACTACCTCATGAAGCTGGTTGAGAGAATGCAAAGAGTGTGCAAAGCTGTCATCAAGGCAAAGGGTGGCTACTTTGAAGAATCTAAAATCTAAAATATATTTGGATTTGTTTAACACTTTGTTTTTTGGTTACTACATGATTCCAAATGTGTTATTTCCTAGGTTTGATGTCTTCACTATTATTCTACAATGTAGAAAATAGTAAGAATAAAGAAAAACCCTGGAATGAGTCGGTGTGTCCAAACGTTTGACTGGTACTGTATATATATATATACATATATTGACTCCACAACATGGCGGATATCTCTTTGGCTTGTTTGGGCTCTGAGCGCTGTTCTCAGATTATTGCATGGTGTGCTTTTTCGGTAAAGTTTTTTTGAAATCTGACACAGCGGTTGGATTAACCTGTTGATGATAGGGGGCGCTATTTACACTTTGGGGGAAAATCGTTCCCAATTTAAACGGCCTCGTACTCAATTCTTGCTCGTACAATATGCATATTATTATTACTATTGGATAGAAAACACTCTAGTTTCTAAAACCGTTTGAATTATTTCTCTGAGTGAAACAGAACTCATTCTGCAGCACTTTTCCTGTCAGGGAGTGAGATTTCAGAAATCGAGGTCCCTGTTCTGAGGCCAGTTTATAAGTCCCCATGTAAGCCATCGGGCTACATGCACTGCATACGTCTTCCTCTAGATGTCAGTAAGCGGGGAGAATTTGAATGGAGTGGATTGCGCAATCTGGGACCTTATATAAGACCGTGGAGCGGAAGTACCGTCCTTTTCAACGGTGCGCTTGACGCATGAAGACATCACAATGGCGTCCTGCAAACGCTTTCGTTTTAGTAGTTCTATATCTCCGGTCATGTTTTTATTCGTTATAGGTGTTAAAGACATCATAAGGTAGTTAATTTAAACCGACTTATAGCAGTTCATAGCAGTTTATTGCGATTTTCTGGGATTTCTTTGTCATGCGCATTCACGAGTTGGACACTTCTCCAGTTGGTGGCTAACATTAGCGGCTATTTCGACCGGACAAGAGGACATCTTTCAACCCAAAGATGATTGTTCTGGAGAAAGGACACCTTGCCCAAGATTCTGATGGAAGCTCAGCTAATAGTAAGCAGTCTTTATGCTGTTAATTTGTACTTATGTTGACAAATGTCAGATAATAATTCCGCCATGAATTATGGTGCGGTCTCGCTTTAGCGCACGCTGTATGCTTGAAGTAACGTTAATTTTAAAAATGTAACCCAGCGATTGCATTAAGAACTAATTTGTCTTTCAATTGCTGTCCAACCTGTATTTTTTAGTCAAGTTTTGGAATAGTTACTGATTAGAATAGGTGCCTCTTCAAAGATTTCTCCTGCCATTTTCTGGGCAGCTTTGCTACTTTTCTCATTGTATAACCACGATTTGTGGCGCTAAATATGCACATTTTCGAACAAACTCTATATGCATTGTGTAATATGATGTTATAGGACTGTCATCTGAAGAATTCTGAGAAGGTTAGTGAAAAAATGTATATCTTTTGGTGGTTTATACGTCATCGCTATGTTTGGCTTGAATCAATGCTATTGTGATGTTTGCTATTGTGCTAAGCTAATATAACGCTATATTGTGTTTTCGCTGTAAAACACTTAGAACATCTGAAATATTGTCTGGATTCACAAGATCTGTGTCTTTCATTTGCTGTACGCTGTGTATTTTTAAGAAATGTTTTATGATGAGTATTTAGTTATTCCACGTTGGTCTCTATAATTGCTCTGGCTGCTTCGGTGCTATTTTTGACGGTAGCTGTGATGGTAGCTGCAATGTAAAACTGATTTATACCTCAAATATGCACATTTTTCGAACAAAACATAGATTTATTGTGTAACATGTTATAAGACTGTCATCTGATGAAGTTGTTTCTTGGTTAGTTTGGTTGGTTCTTGGTTAGTTAGGTTGGCTTTGTGCATGCTACCTGTGCTGTGAAAAATGTCTGTCCTTCTTTGTATTTGGTGGTGAGCTAACATAAATATACGTGCTGTTTTCGCTGTAAAACATTTAAAAAATCGGACATGTTGACTGGATTCACAAGATGTGTATCTTTCATTTGCTGTATTGGACTTGTTAATGTGTGAAAGTTAAATATTTCAAAAAAATATTTTTTGAATTTCGCGCTCTGCCTTTTCAGTGGAATGTGGGAGGAGTTCCGCTAGCGGAACGCCTGGGCGAGACAGGTTAAGTTTATCTAAAGTTCCATGCATAACACATGTATTTTCATCAACATTTATCATGAGTTTTTCTGTAAATTGATGTGGCTCTCTGCAAAATCACCGGATGTTTTGGAAGCAAAACATTACTGAACGTAACGCGCTAAAATAAACTGAGATTTTTGGATACAAATATGAACTTTATCGAACAAAACATACATGTATTGTGTAACATGAGGTCCTATGAGTGTCATCTGATGAAGATCATCAAAGGTTAGTGATTCATTTTATCTCTATTTATGCTTTTTGTGACTCCTCTCTTTGGCTGGAAAAATGGCTGTGTTTTTCTGTGGCTATGTACTGACCTAACATAATAGTTTGGTGTGCTTTTATCGTAAAGCCTTTTTGAAATCTGACACGTTGGCTGGATTCACAACAAGTGTAGCTTTAATTTGGTGTATTGCACTTGTGATTTCATAAAAGTTTAATTTTTATAGTAATTTATTTGAATTTGTCACTCTGCATTTTCACTGGATGTTGGCCAATATCCCAGAGAGTATTATTTGACTTGCTAAGCACATTTTTACTCCTGAACTTATTTAGGCTTGCCATAACAAAGGGGTCAAATACTTATTGGCTCAAGACATTTCAGATTTTAATTTTTAATTAATTTGTAAAAAATTCTAAAAACAGAATTCCACTTTGACATTTCTGGGGTATTGTGTGTAGGCCAGTGACACAAAATCTCAATTAAATCAATTTCAAATTCAGCCTGTAACATAACAACATGTGGAATAAGTGTAGCTAAATACAGTGAAGTGAGTTCATTTTTTATATTGCTTTTAAACACAATAAGTCTGCAGAATTTCCTCATAATACTCACCAAGAGGTTTCACTGACTCACCAAGATGAACAATCACAGTACCTCATGGGTGGGAGTGGGCATGTGCTTTAGAAAAAGGAAACATTGTGAACTGAAACAAAAAACAAAATTGGTTCAAATACAGCATACCTCTTTGCTGGGCAGGAAGAGCGTTTTTTTTCTGGGCACCAGTTTGAGATGAATCACAGCCCAGGTTTGTAAGGCACATGTAATAACAGGATGTCAAGCCTCAACACCTGTGGGATATGTCATATTGGAAAGCATATGCAGGAGCTGTCCTCCTCCTGACATGTACAGTATGTGTAATCTCTGAAGTACACCGTTTTTATTAGCAGTCTGGGAAGAACAGTTCATTTCCAAGAAGGAGGCTGAGAAGGCTGACACAATGTTCATAAATTAATCTCTCTCTTATCACACCCACTCAAACAGGAGAAAGCAGGTGAAGTAAAAACCATTGGTTCCCCAGCCCGCCAGGTCTTTCATGGTTCCTGCAACCTTACTCACCAGCTTGATGAATTCATTCTAATAAATAATAGAGTGCTCCACTATTATTTGAGGATATCCAATTTAAAGTCATGAAAAAGTAATATACTGTAGCTGGTGCAAAAAAATAAGAAAAAAAGATAGAAAAGAATTGCTGAGAATAATGGACATGCAGAGTATCACATATTGGTGCAATATCAATTACTGTTGAGTGTTTGACCGAGCTCTCACGGTTAGTTTTACAGACAGCCAACCA
The DNA here is from genome assembly GCF_016432855.1 of Salvelinus namaycush. Lineage (NCBI taxonomy): Eukaryota > Metazoa > Chordata > Actinopteri > Salmoniformes > Salmonidae > Salvelinus > Salvelinus namaycush. The sequence goes on along the minus strand of NC_052318.1, from coordinate 9,422,585 downwards.
CTTCACAGGAAGACGTTTCTATTGTTATTCCTTTACAGCTACTTTTTACCTGAGAGCTCTTATGTGCCGTTGACAACATTTCAACAGCTACATATTAATATGGAACGAATTGCCCCACTACTGGTTTCTTATGCTGAGTTGTTCCAACTTACGAAACTCACAAAGTCCAAATTATATCTTAAGTGGTCACACATGGACAAGGGGCTGTAGATGGAACTCAATCAACGCAGATGATGGTGACGTTTCACGCCCTTTAAAATAGTGTAACAACGTTTCAACTCCAGAATCCTAGTTTTCATGCTAAGGATCATTCACATAAAGAGTCCTCCAAATCTACAGCCACAGCTGTGTTCCTACCGTGGTGAGATCACTGCCAGCACATGAGAGGAGGGGAGAGAAAGGAAGAGGGGACCAGAATGCTGAAAATGAGTGGACTCTTGATTTGAGGAGACAAGATGAAGCTTGAGAAATGACTGAACAAGAGGGTGGTCCCTTACACATGTAGTCACTGCTGTATCCCACTGTGAGAATAAATTGAGAATATTCATCACTATGACTAGGTCAATGTACCTGTTGAGGATGCTACTGAAGCCCTTCATACAGTGCTAAGTGATTTCAGCCCACCCTAATATACCCTTTCTGAGATGCAGGAAAAGAGAGAGTCGGAATAGAGGAAGGGGAAGCCGAAAACATCGCTCTAATCTTCAATCCAATTATCTGAAGATTAATGCTTTGGGTTTTTTAAGTGGCCATTAGTCACTTACCTTGTGTAATAATCAATGTCCTGCCAAAACGATCAAGAACAGATTCACTGCTGCTCTGCGGTAATGTGCTGGGAATAGAGGGAAAATCAGGAGGATTACAATTACATTGTTATGCAGATTGCTGATATTGTCCTGGAGAGGACTGAGAGTGTGGGTGCATGCTAAAATGTTGCGCTGCCCAGAGCCATAACACTATATACAGGGAGCTCCAAAAGTATTGGGACATTTTTTTGTTCTTTGGCTCTACACTCCAGCTGTCACGTTCTGACCTTAGTTCCTTTTTTATGTCTTTATTTTAGTTTGGTCAGGGCGTGAGTTGGGGTGGGCATTCTATGTTGTTATTCTATGTTTTGTTCTGTGTGTTATATTTCTATGTGTTTGGCCTAGTATGGTTCTCAATCAGAGGCAGGTGTCGATCGTTGTCTCTGATTGAGAATCATTAGGTAGCCTGTTTTCCCACTATGGGTTGTGGGTAGTTAATTTCTGTGTCTGTGTTTCACCATACAGAACTGTTTCGGTTGTTTGTTCGTTATTTTGTTCTGTGTTCATTTGATTTATTAAAAATCTAATTATGGACACTTACCACGCTGCACATTGGTCCGACAATTGCTGCACATTGGTTACACCAGCACTTTGGATTTTAAATGATACAGTGACTATGAGGTTAAAGTGTAGACTGTCATCTTTAATTTGAGGGTCTTTTCATTCATAAAGGGGGAACCGTTTAGAAATTAAAGTAGACATTTGGTCCCATTTTCCTATCATGCAATGATTACATCACGCTTGTGACTCTACAAATTTGTTGAATGCATTTGCTGTTTGTTTTGGTTGTGTTTCAGAAAATGTTGTGCCCAGTAGAAACTAATAGTTAACAATGTATTGTGTCATTTTGGAGTCACTTTTATTGTAAATAAGAACAGAATATACACTACCATTCAAAAGTTTGGGGTCACTTAGAAATGTCCTTGTTTTTCAAAAGAAAAGCACATTTTTTGTCCATTTAAATAACATCAAATTGATCAGAAATACAGTGTAGACGTTGTTAATGTTGTAAATGACTTTTGTAACTAGAAACGGCTGAATTTGAATGGACTATCTGCACAGGCGTACATAGGCCCATTATCAGCAACCATCACTCCTGTGTTCCAATGGCACGTTGTGTTAGCTAATCCAAGTTTATCATTTTAAAAGGCTAATTGATCATTAGAAAACACTTTTGCAATTATGTAGCACAGCTGAAAACTGTTGTTCTGATTAAAGAAGCAATAAAACTGACCTTCTTTAGACTAGTTGAGTATCTGGAGCATCAGCATTTGTGGGTTCGATTACAGGCTCAAAATGGCCAGAAACAAAGAACATTCTTCTGAACCTCGTCAGTCTATTCTTGTTCTGAGAAATTAAGACTATTCCATGCGAGAAATTGGAAAGAATCTGAAGATCTCGTACAACGCTGTGTACTACTCTCTTCACAGAACAGCGCAAACTGGCAAACAACTGAGCAAGAGGACAAGTACATTAGAGTGTCTAGTTTGAGAAACAGACATCTCACAAGTCCTCAACTCAACAGCGTTGTACGAGATCTTCAGTTTCATTTCTTGCATACAAATGTTGGGTCCAACTGCTGTGTCTTCGTGAGATGCAGAGTAGGTGAAAGGATGATCTCTGCATGTGTGGTTCCCACCGTGAAGCATGGAGGAGGAGGTGTGAGGGTGTGGGGGTGCATTGCTGGTGACACTGTCATGATTTATTTAGAATTCAAGGCACACTTAATCAGCATGGCTACCACAGCATTCTGCAGCGATACGTCATCCCATCTGGTTTGCGCTTAGTGGGACTATCATTTGTTTTTCAACAGGACAATGACCCAAAACACACCTCCAGGCTGTGTAAGGGCTATTTGACCAAGAAGGAGAGTGATGAAGGGCTGCATCAGATGACCTGGCCTCCACAATCACCCGACCTCAATCCAATTGAGATGGTTTGGGATGAGTTGGACCACAGAGTGAAGGAAAAGCAAGTGCAACAAGTGCTCAGCATATGTGGAAACTCCTTCAAGACTGTTGAAAAAGCATTCCTCGTGAAGCTGGTTGAAGGAATGCCAAGAGTTTGTTATTTTAATGGACAAAAAACATGTTTTTCTTTCAAAAACAAGGATATTTCTAAGTGACCCCAACGTTTTGAACTATAGTGTAAATTATATGTTACATATAAGTTAGAAGTTAATAAGTTACAGATGCACAAATGTCATACCCACAAGACATGCTAATCTCTCACCCTTACAATAACAGGGAGGTATGATATTTATGCGTCTGTAACTTGATCACTCATCATTATTCACGATTCACTCAGGATTATCCATAATCATGGTAGCATTCACATTAATGTAGAAGTGTTTAGAAACTTATTCTGTTCTTATGTACAATAAAAGTGACTCCAAAATGACACAATACATTATTTACTATCAATTCTATTGGGCACAAAATCATCTGAAACACAACCAAAACAAACAGCAAATGCATTCAACAAGTTTGTAGTCACAAGCGTGATGTAATCATTGTGTGATAGGAATACGGGACCAATACTTAACTTTTGACTACTTTAATACACATGTACTGTAAGTTAATTTGTCCCAAACTTTCGGTCTGCTAAAATAGTGAGAATATGTCATTTCAAAACAGTTCACCGATATGGATGAAAATACCCTCAAAGGAAAGATGACAGTCTGCACGTTATCCACATAGTCATTGTATCTTTTCAAATCCAAAGTGCTGGAGTACAGAGCCAAAACAACAACAAATGTGTCACTGTCCCAGTGCTTTTGGAGCTCACTGTATATACTGTATGGCTCTGGCAGTGCCTATTCTTTTCTAATCCTATCACCACTAGTGATTATTGAGATAACTGATATGGATGGCACATAATCACATCTTGATTTGTTTGCACATGTTTATTATACACACAAGGTGTTTTCATAGAGATAATGGATTACAAACAGATAATAATTACGTTTTTGTTCTGTTTACAATGTTGTGAAGCATCTTATTTTTCTTATCCTCATATCTGTGAATATCAGTGTTGCTTTTAAATTCGCTAATCTGAAACATGACGTTTTATTAACGCAAATTTGCATCCTTGTCTTAGTAGACAAAAAAAACGAACAAAACAATCTAAAGCTAATTTGTGAAAATATATAATTGAATAACTACAAATAAACAATAGTAAAATAATATATAACTATATTATAGTCAAATATAGTACTTACAAAGCAGAGCTTGTTTGAATATGGCCCATTGTGTTTTACACAGCAGTAAGACCTTGTGTTCTACAGTAAAGCCTTGTCAGTTGTGTGTGTTCCTATCTAAACTACTTTTACATTTTACGGCAGACTACGCAAGACGTGCTATTGTCATTCTGTTGAAAATGTTATTGTCTAGAGGTAGTATGGAGAAGTAAGTTTCTCTTTATTTGAAATGTCCTGTCTTTAATTAGGAGCGACATCCATAAAAACATAAGGATGATCGTACAGAATCAAGCTGGATCATTCACTCCAGTGTCATTCTACACCCTGAGACCTGGAATCACAATAGTTGGTCTTCATTGTGGCTGGGGTTAGCAATTACAAAGAGATTAGGAATCAATATTTCCAATTCTTTAAGGTTTCTCGGTAACAGTAGAGCTGAGAGCTGTAAGTTAAAGTTAGTTGACAAGAGAGGAAAAACAATACCGTGTGCAACTGATCAAATTACAGTCTTAAAAAGCTCAACACACTCGACCCTAAATGAAAGAGAAAGAGATTGATTGGTGCTGCTCTTTATTCTCAACCAGGGTAGAAACATCATAGAAATACTGACTATCGTTTAAAAACTATTTAATAACTGAATTGTATATCTGGTTTAAATTTGATACATTGCATGACTTTACCAATTACAAACATCTGGATTTAGCCATGAATAGGTGGTCTAGTGAAAGGGTGCTTATGTCCAACCCTTTCTGAGCCACAGTTTGATAGAGACGGAGAATGCGTCTGTCCGCATAAATCCATTCATCAGTCACCCAGGCAGGAAGTGGATGTACTGTAATGACCTTTATTGGAATTCAGTCTAGTTTTCCTGTGAAGTGTGTACCTCTCTCTTTGAATATTCAGTCATCATCACAGGTGATCACAGGTGATGATCATCATCCTAGATTGGTCCTTAGAGCCAGATGCCTACTTTTAGAATAAGTTGAAATTGGTACACAAAGAACGGGAGAAAATATAATACATCTTATTGTTTTTAGACAGTGCTCCAGTTGTTCACAACTCAGTTTAACTGAGACAGTTCTTGAGGACCCTGTAACAGGAGCTGTTACAAAGAAGGTCCTCTAGGCTGCATTGCATATATGAAATCCACATTCTGTGACCGAAGCTTGATCTTCCTCCCTGCACAAGACCCCTCTTCTGACTTCATTGTCAATCTCTCTCAAGCGTACCGCTACAAAACTGCCATGTCTGATGTCATGTTGTCATTCTGGGGTCATTCTGAGAGACAGTCATCTGATCACTAGAAAAAGGGATCTCTCAGAGCCCAAGTGCAGTTTAACTGGACATTAAGTGCTTATTTAAACCATTTGTCGTTGTTGTAAAACAAAGTATATCAGTTATCCTATCACTACATAACTAGGACTTATCCAGGGGCGAATGCATGAATTGTGTTATCTTGTTTTAGCTTGTTTGACCTCAGATGTCATCACTATTAGTAATTCTAAGAAGTGTGACCTACAGAAACTGTGGAAATGTTGAGACACTGCATCTCGGTCACATTTATGTACAGTGGAGAAAGTCGAGGCGAGGAGTATGTTCTGTGAGTGATGGCTGGGTCTGGGGGCCATGTGGAGTTGAATAAGCTGCCACATGTGTATTCTCATTCTGGATGGAGCAGAGACCAAGGCAGGGGAGCGAAAGGATCCATGCGATGCTCTATTAGAGTGCACCTTCAGGTTTGCCTAGATAAGACTCACATATGAAATTGCAATATTGGAGCATAAAGCACATAAAGCTCTCTCTCTCTCACACACACCGCCACTCTTTCCACCCCCACACCTCTCTCTCTATCCGTTCTATCTCTGATTCATTCTTTCTCTAATTCTCGCTCCTCAGTCCTTTTATGAAGTGCATTGATATGCATGCCATACGGTCATATACAATGCATTCGGAAAGGATTCAGACCCCTTCACTTATTCCACATTTTGTTACGTTACAGCCTTATTATAAAATGTATTCATTTATTACTCATCAATCTACACACAATACCCCATAACGACAAATCGAAAACAGGTTTTTTGACCTTTTTGCAAATCTATTTGAAATGAAAAACAGAAATACCTTATTTACATAAGTATTCAGACCCTTTGATCTCAGGTGCATCCTGTTTCCATTGATCATCCTTGAGATGTTCCTACAACTTGATTGGAGTCCACCTGTGGTAAATTCAACTGATTGGACATGATTTGGAAAGGCACACACCTGTCTATATAAGGTCCGACAGTTGACAGTGCATGTCAGAGCAAAAACCAAGCCATGAGGTCTAAAGATTTGTCTTTACAGCTCCGAGACAGGATTGTGTTGAGGCACAGATCTAGGTGAAGCATGGTGGTGGCAGCATTATGCTGTGGGGATGTTTTTCAGCGGAAGGGACTGGGAGACTAGTCAGGATCGGAGGAAATATGAACGGAGCAAAGTACAGAGAGATCTTGATGAAAACCTGCTCCAGAGTGAAGGTGAAGGTTCACCTTCCAACAGGACAATGACCCTGAGCACACAGCCCAGACAACGCAGGAGTGGCTTGGGGACAAGTCTCTGAATGTCCTTGAATGGCCCAGCCAGAGCCCGGACTGGAACCCGATCAAACATCTCTGGAGAGACCTGAAAATCGTTGTGCAGTGACACTCCCCATCCAACCTGACAGAGCTTGAGAGGATATGCAGAAAATAATGGGAGAAACTCCCCAAAAACAGGTGTGCCAAGCTTGTAGCATCATACCCAAGATGATTTGAGGCTGTAATTGCTACCAAAGGTGCTTCAACAAAGTAATGATGAAAGGGTCTGAATACTTATGTAATTGTGATATTTCCCTTAAAAAAAAAAATAATAATTAGCTGAAAAATCTAGACCTGTTTTTGCTTTGTCATTATGGGGTATTGTGTTTAGATGAATTAAGATGTTGTTGTTGTTGTTGTTGTTGAAAAAGGCTGTAATGTAGCGAAATGTGGAAAAAGTCAAGGGGTCTGAACACTTTCCAAATGCACTGTAGCTCTTCATGCCATTGAGAGGCTTAATGCCTTTATGCCCCATGATCATAACCCAGCCCTAAATCCTGTAATGGTCTTATAAAACTGTGTAATTGCGCTAATTATATCCATACTTGTCTCTCCATCTACACAGATTAATTCACTCGCTGACAGCATTTGAAATTAAATTCTCTCTCAGTTAGGAATAACGGCAAGGATATTCTCTCAGTTAGGAATAATGACAAGGATATCCTCTCAGTTAGAAATAATGACAAGGATATTCTCTCAGTTAGGAATAACGGCAAGGATATCCTCTCAGTTAGGAATAACGGCAAGGATATCCTCTCAGTTAGGAATAACGGCAAGGATATCCTCTCAGTTAGGAATAACGGCAAGGATATCCTCTCAGTTAGAAATAATGACAAGGATATCCTCTCAGTTAGAAATAATGACAAGGATATTCTCTCAGTTAGGAATAACGGCAAGGATATCCTCTCAGTTAGGAATAACGGCAAGGATATCCTCTCAGTTAGAAATCATGACAAGGATATCCTCTCAGTTAGAAATCATGACAAGGATATCCTCTCAGTTAGAAATCATGACAAGGATATCCTCTCAGTTAGAAATCATGACAAGGATATCCTCTCAGTTAGAAATCATGACAAGGATATCCTCTCAGTTAGAAATCATGACAAGGATATCCTCTCAGTTAGAAATCATGACAAGGATATCCTCTCAGTTAGAAATCATGACAAGGATATTCTCTCAGTTAGAAATCATGACAAGGATATTCTCTCAGTTAGAAATCATGACAAGGATATTCTCTCAGTTAGAATTAATGACAAGGATATCTTGTCAGTTAGAATTAATGACAAGGATATCCTCTCAGTTAGAATTAATGACAAGGATATCCTCTCAGTTAGAATTAATGACAAGGATATCCTCTCAGTTAGAATTAATGACAAGGATATCCTCTCAGTTAGAATTAATGACAAGGATATCCTCTCAGTTAGAATTAATGACAAGGATATCCTCTCAGAATTAATGACAAGGATATCCTCTCAGTTAGAATGAATGACAAGGATATCCTCTCAGTTAGAATTAATGACAAGGATATCCTCTCAGTTAGAACTAATGACAAGGATATCCTCTCAGTTAGAATTAATGACAAGGATATGCTCTGTTAGTAATACTGACACGGTACTGTAAAAGTATTAATAATGAATTGAATCCCATGAAGTTGTGTATTGTCAGTCATACTGTTCAGTATGTGCACATGCTCCAATGACTTGCACAGTACACAGCATCAGCACCAACATAACCATGTTTCATTTTTCTCTAAAGAGAAAGTCACAAAGCACTTTTAATATAGTACTTCACTGAGCTGTTATTGGCCAAGTGGATGTAGAATGTAAATTAGGCCTGTTATTACACTCCCTCGGGAAGAATGCGAGACAGTTACTTTGATGATAATTACCAAAAGATGAATAATAATTTTTCTTTTTGAGATGCCAGTTATGCCAGTGTATGATGGCTGAGGTTTTCAGGACCATACAGATGCTCTCAAACAGTATGTCTGCTTGGCAGCCAGCAGGGGGGAGTGCTGATCTCTACTACCTGTGAAAGACTGCATGCACACTCTCTCTGTGTGTCTCTCTCTCTCTCTCTCTCTCTCTCTATTAAACTACAATTGTCCTGCATACTGTCTGCACTGGATGGGGAACATATTCTTCCCTTTCATTTTCATTTCTGATGATGACAGACAAACCACAGTTGAGTGCAGAAGTAGCAGTTGTGGCAGGGATGTGGCAGGAAGTCCTCCAAGCTGATAGGGAGGTGTGTCATCCATAACATTGATGATAATGATAAGTGAGAGGGAAATACAACGTTTTGACAAGCTAATGTTTTTCTCCAATCCGTTCTCTACCACTAATAGAAGAGGATATATACGTCTCTAAACCGCTGTATTTATGAAACCATATACTAGAGAATACAAAAGCACATTATAAACCCCAGAGGCAATGCTAGACTGACATACATTTCACTTCCAACAATAATAAGACATGCTTATTGATCTTTATTTATTTTATAAGGTGTAGATCAGCTTTAATACTGCAGATAGATTGTAGCTTCCATCAATGTAATTGCCTGCATCATTTCCAATCCCCCATATATTTGTTTGTAAGTATGAAATATATATACGCAAATCTTTAAAAAATATATTTTCCTTTATTATTTTCCACTAACCCTACCAGCCCTCCCATAATTGGAGTAAACTAATGAACATAACCACTTAGGCTTCTACTTCCAGCTTATACATGCTACATACATTTTACGGACACAATCTATTTTACAATGGTTATATTTTGTTTGTGTTTAGTCCTGTCCTTCCTCTACCCTCAAACTCTCTGATCTATTTCTGATTTATCCAGTTTTATTTCTATTTGCCATATATTTTTAACTGTGCTGTTTCACAGAAGTTCTGAACCTATGTACATTTTACGGACACAGTACATTTGACAATAGTTATCTTGTTGTTATTAGTCCCACCCTTCAGCTCTATTCAACCTCTCCCATCTATCTCTTAACACCATCCATATTGGATTTCTATTTGCCATATATTCTTCAACTGTGCTGTGATGCTTCACAGAATTTCTGAATCTTTCTATTCTCATAGTTTCTACAGATTGTGAAAAAAAGACACTAATTTTTGCTAAAAGTATAATTATATTATTGATAGATTGACTATGACTTTTCAAATAACCCAGTTTTACTTTCTGCATATGTAACAGTTTAACTTTAGTCCGTCCCCTCGCCCCGACCCGGGCGCGAACCAGGGACCCTCTGCACACATCAACAACAGTCACCCACGAAGCATCGTTACCCATCGCTCCACAAAAGCCACGGCCCTTGCAGAGCAAGGGGAACCACTACTTCAAGGTCTCAGAGCAAGTGACGTCACCGATTGAAAGGCTATTAGCGCGCACCACCGCTAACTAGCTAGCCATTTCACATCCATTACACTTAGTAGCTCGAGTTAAATGTTGCAATTTTTCAGTCATTCTTGGACCTGTGACCAAAAACAAGCTACATATGGACAGTACCAAAATAAATGATCATATGACTCAGTCTCTTCGCAGCAAAATCTACAGAGCTGGGAAGGTATATAACATTATATATAACATTCTATTGGTTGCAAGAATTTTTTATAATAATTCAAATTAAAAAAATCTGGTGTTGTTTGCGCGTCGAATGCGGCGTCGTTTTGCGTGTCAGTTCATAAACCATGTGCCATGGAATCGGTACATCAAAAATCTCTCTTCCCAACTATTTTGCAATCTACATGGCACAGCTGTCAATTTTTTGGGTTATTGATCTTAACACTGACTGTGCTAAAGTCATTTGGATAATGCTTGTTAAAATCAAGGGTGGGTGTCACTAGGCTTGACATAGATCTAAAATAGTGTTTAAGATGCATACTGAACCAAAACACCTTGTTGAAGCTTATTACATCTAGGGATTGGACGGTTTCTTCTTCGGTTATATTGTGACAAGCTACTATTCGCTATGTACAGTATTGAAAGAGAGTGACGCTCCATTTGGGCTGATCTGTGACCCACTAGCATTACCACGGTAAGAGGGGAATAAGGGAACCTCAGTTACACATAAGGATACTTTATAGACATGGGAAAGTAGGGGTTCTGATAGTGGTTCTGATAGTGGTTCTGAATATACAGTACTACACAAAGCTGATAGCACATTGAGAGCATTAATGGTAATAACAAAGAAAGGACTGTATAAATGGATATGCTACATGCTCATATTACAACAACAATGTACACAGAGGCATACTGCAATAGGCAATAGTAAAAACTATAAAGAACAGCAAGCAATAATTATATACACGTTACACACTCACTTTGTGCACGCTCACCATCCCACATGTCCAAAGAGATATGAGTGAGTCCACATGCAAACCATTGCTTGTGGACTGCTGGAATGCACCTTTGATCGTTTGCGCAGTGGAGTGATTCACTGAATGTGTGATTACGTTGAATCGCTTCTCAACAAGCAATACATTGAAATCCATCACACCTTTTTCCCTATTTGAATTATTCATTGTGGAGTCCATCATTTTATTTGGCCAGTTTTAGTTTTGTAGAAAAGGTACCGTTGGTTTTATTAACCTCCAGAGAATAATAGTAATAATTTGGTGTGTGTGTCGAGGGGTTGATGTTCCTTGATTGAGTGATTCTGTTCAAGCTTCACATTATGCAAAAGACTGGGATATCATTGAGCTACTGCATAAATGCAACATTATGGCATGGTATCCATTTTGAATCTTAATGACTTGGGAACCTCTATCACCAAAATGTGATTGCACAATGCATAATAACATTCAGATTGTATATTAAATGAGATCTTGAGATGCTTCCCCTGGTTGAGAATGAATAATTTTCCACCAGACCTGCAGAATAGAATGCATTGTGTCAACAAATGCACCCATTGGGCTGAATTTAAGATCTCAGTTAGGATTTTAATGACAATTGATTAAAACATTCTAGTCATTAATTAAAACCTTATTGGCTAGAACTGAAAATATACAAGTTTGGCAAGACTTTTCACAAGCATGACAAACTGCCCTAATTATTTTGGGTGACTTCATTGTTTATGTAGGAGATGGCAGCTGTGGAAGAAATAATCTAATTAGAAGCAGAAATAATTCTGTATTTGCAGGTGGCACATGTACAGTAACTAATTACTGGACCCAAAATGAGGGTTTGGCACTTCATGAAGCATAATCTGACAGGAATTTCCAGACAATGCAGAAGTCTATATACACTGTGTGGACAAAACATTAGGAACATGACATTTTCATGACATAGTGTGACCAGGGGAATACAGGTGAAAGCTATGATTCTTTATTGATATCACTTGTTAAATCCACTTCAATCAGTCTAGATGAAGGGGAGGACACAGATTAAAGAAGGATTTTTAAACCTGGTGAACATTTCAACATGGATTGTGTGCCATTCTGAGGGTGAATGGGCAAGACAAAAGATTGAAGTACCTTTGAATGGGGTATGGTAGTAGGTGCCAGGCACACTGGTTTGAGTGTATCAAGAACTGCTCAACAGTTTCCTATGTGTTTCAAGTATGGTCCACCAACCAAAGGACATCCAGCCAACTTGACACAACTGTGGGAAGCAATGGAGTAGGCCAGCATCCCTGTGGAACACTTTCAACACCTTGTGGAGTCCATGCACCTTCGAATTGAGGTTGTTCTCAGGGCAAAAGGGGTACAACTCAATATTAGGAAGGTGTTCCTGATGTTTTGTACACTCAGTGTATATTAAGACAATGACACTTTGAAAGGTTGTAAAATGAAAAGTGTACAACACTAAAGCAAGATCTCAGTGCTGTATGCCTTGAGTCGAAACATACAGTATAGGCTGCAAAATACTTTTATAATGGTCACTAATAATGACAATGGTTGATTATGATCTAAGAGGGCACTGGATTGTAGCGAATTGTGAACTTTTTTTCCACAATGTGTCATCAAAGGATGCACTATCAATCCTTTAAATTCCCCTAAGGTCGATGTCAGCGCCCGCATGGAAATCTAATTAGCATAATACAAAAATCCCCATAAAAATCTGTCAGAGATATCCGCCTATGTAGAGTAATGTTTGTCAGTGCTGGAGACATCCCGAAGATCTGTCTTCTCACAACATCGTCTGTAGTGTCCGAACGGTTTGGCCTACAAACTTTCTATGGAAAGATGAGACTCTCATAAACACAATGGTGTTCTCAGTTTTGTTCTACGGCCCCCACAAGAGTCTCAGTACAGCCAATCTGCCAACTTCTGTCTGTAGTGTCCGAACAGTTTGAGATACACACTAATATGACCCCTCAGGTGAGACACTCACGGACACGTACATATTGACCTCACAAGACTCGTCTGAAGGTCTCCTGGTACCAGTTGAAAAGATTTATGGAAATATATGTATATACTGTACAGTACCAGTCAAAGGTTTGGACACACCTGCTCATTCCAGGGTTTTTCTTTATTTTTACTATTTTCTACATTGTAGAATAATAGTGAAGATATCAAAATATGAAATAACGGAATCATGAAGTAACCCAAAAAATATATATACATATACACTACCGTTCAAAAGTTTGGGTTCACTTAGAAGTGTCCTTGTTTTTGAAAGAAAAACACATTATAATACACAGTAACACATTAAAACACATTCCCACATATGCTGAGCACTTGTTGGCTGCTTTTCCTTCACTCTGTGGTCCAACTCATCCCAAACCATCTCAATTGGGTTGAGGTCGGGTGATTGTGGAGGCCAGGGCATCTGATCCAGCACTTCATCACTCTCCTTCTTGGTCAAATATCCCTTACACAGCCTGGAGGTGTGTTTTGGGTCATTGTCCTGTTGAAAACAAATGTTAGTCCCGCTAAGTGCAAACCAGATGGGATGGCGTATCGCTGCAGAATGCTGTGGTAGCCATGCTAGTTAAGTGTGCCTTGAAATCTAAATAAATCATGACAGTGTCACCAGCAAAGCACCCCCACACCATCACACCTCCTCCTCCATGCTTCACGGTGGGAACCACACATGCGGAGATCATCTGTTCACCTACTCTGCATCTCACAAAGACACAGCAGTTGAACCCAAAAATCCCATCAGACCAAAGGACAGATTTCCACCGGTTTAATGTCAATTGCTGTTTCTTGGCCCAAGCAAGTCTCTTCTTCTTATTGGTGTTCTTCGGTAGTGGTTTCTTTGCAGCAATTCGACAACGAAGGCCTGATTCATGCAGTCTCCTCTGATCAGTTGATGTTAAGATTTGTCTGTTACTTGAACTCTGTGTAGTATTTATATTGGCTGCAATCTGAGGCTGGTAACTCTAATGAACTTATCCTCTGCAGCAGAGGGAACTCTGGGTCTTCCTTTCCTGTGGCGGTCCTCATGAGAGCCAGTTTCATCATAGTGTTTGATGGTTTTTACGTCTGCACTTAACGAAGCGTTCAAAGTTCTTGAAATGTTCCGTATTGACTGACCTTCATGTCTTAAAGTAATGATGGACTGTTGTTTCTCTTTGCTTATTTGAGCTGTTCCTGTCATAATATGGACTTTGTCTTTTACCAAATATGGCTATCTTCTGTATACCCCCCTACCTCGTCACAACACAACTGATTGGCTCAAACGCATTATGAAGGTAAGAAATTCCACAAATGAACTTTTAACCTCATGAAGCTGGTTGATATAATGCCAAGAGTGTGCAAAGCTGTGGCTACTTTGAAGAATCTGAAATATAAAATATATTTACACTTTTTTGGTTACACCATGATTGCATATGTGTTATTTCATAGTTTTGATGTCTTCACTATTATTATACATTGTAGAAAATAGTAAAAAATAAAGAAAAACCCTTCAATGAGTTGGTGTGTCCAAACTTCTCACTGGTACTGTAAACATTAACGTAAACATTAAAATGTATCCCCAAAAGGAAAATGTTCAGTTGAAACTCAGTTAAAACTCTCGGGGTTTCAGTGTTAAGACAAATGTTGACCTGTGACTGTGTGGGGCCTTTACACAGCCCCACACACTCAAAGAAAATTCATGAGTTGTTGAAAAGAGCATACAAAAAGGAAATATCATGGTTACAGATCATGAACGAGAATACAGTATACAAGTAATACAGCCATTCCAAAAGGTCAGAAACACACTATAAATGTGTAGGTAGATACGTTGTGAATTAAATTCATGATGTTCTGACTGAGCATAATGTGACCTTTCATTTTAGAAAAATGAAATTTTTGAAAAAGCTGTTGCGCAGCAACTCACTGCCTTCCTGAATACAAACAATGTATACGAAACGCTTCAGTCTGGTTTTAGACCCCATCATAGCACTGAGATTGCACTCATGAAGGTGGTAAATTATCTTTAAGTGGCGTCAGACCAAGGCTCTGCATCTGTCTTCGTGCTCCTCGACCTTAGTGCTGCTTTTGACACCATCGATCACCATTTTCTTTTGAAGTGATTGGAAACCCAAATTGGTCTACACAGACAAGTTCTGGCCTGGTTTGGATCTTATCTGTCGGAAAGATATCAGTTTGTCTCTGTGAATGGTTTGTCCTCTGACAAATCAACGGTAAGTTTCAGTGTTCCTCAAGGTTCCATTTTAGAACCACTATTGTTTTCACTATATATTTTACCTCTTGGTGATGTCATTCGGATTCATAATGTTAACTTTCACTGCTATGCGGACGATACACAGCTGTACAATTTGATGAAACATGGTGAAGCCCCAAAATTGACCTCCCTGGAAGCCTGTGTTTCAGACATAAGGAAGTGGATGGCGGCAAATGTTTTACTTTTAAACTATGTCCCAAGAAACAAGGAGATCTTCTGTTGGATCTGACAATTAATCTTGATGCTTGTACAGTCGTCTCAAATAAAACTGTGAAGGACCTTGGCGTTACTCTGGACACTGATCTCTCTTTTGATGAACATATCAAGACTATTTCAAGGACAGCTTTTTTCCATCTTCGTAACATTGCAAAAATCAGAAACTTTCTGTCCAAAAATGATACAGAAAAGTTAATCAATGCTTTTGTCACTTCTAGATTAGACTACTGCCATGCTCTACTTTCCAGCTACCCAGATAAAGCACAAAATAAACTTCTGTTAGTGCTAAGCATGCTGCTAGAATCTTGACTAGAACCATTTAAAAAAAATCATATTACTCCAGTGCTAGCCTCTCTACACGCTTCCTGTTAAAGCTATGGCTGATTTCAAGGTTGTACTGTTAACTTACAAAGCATTACATGGACTTGCTCCTAACTATCTTTCCGATTTGGTCCTGCCATACATACCTACACATACGGTACGGTCACAAGCCTCCTTATTGTCCCTAGAATTTCTAAGCAAACAGCTGGAGGCATGGCTTTCTCCTATAGAGCTAATTTTTTATGGAATGGTCTGCCTATTCATGTGAGAGACAGACTCACTCAACCTTTAAGTCTTAATTTTTTATTTAACTAGTTAGACTAGTCAGTTAAGAAGACATTCTTATTTACAATGACGGCCTAACCCAGCCAAACCTGAACGATGCTGGGCCAATTGTGCACCGCCCGATGGAACTCCCAATCATGGACGGATGTGATTCAGTCTGGATTCGAACCAGGGACTGTAGTGACATCTCTTGCACTGAGAAGCAGTGCGTTAGACCACTGCGCCACTCAGGAGCCGATTTTTGAAGACTCATCTCTTCAATAGGTCCTATGATTGAGTGTAGTCTGGCCCAGGGGTGTGAAGGTGAACGGAAAGGCACTGGAGCAACAAACCACCCTTGTTGTCTCTGCTTGGCCGTTTCCCCTCTCTCCACCAGGATTATCTGCCTCTAACCCTATTACGGGAGCTGATTCACTGGCTTACTGGCGCTCTTCTTTCCCGTCCCTAGGAGAGGTGCGTCACTTGAGTGGGTTGAGTCACTGACGTGGTCTTCCTGTCCGGCTTTGGCACCCCCCTCGGGTTCGTAACATGGGGGAGATCTTTGTGGGCTATACTCAGCCTTGTCTCAGGGTAGTAAGTTGGTGGTTGAAGATATCCCTCTAGTGGTGTGAGGGCCGTGCTTTGGCAAAGTGGGTGGGGTTATATCCTGCCTGGTTTGCCCTGTCCGGGGGTATTGTCGGATGGGGGCACAGTGTCTCCCGACCCTTCCTGTCTCAGCCTCCAGTATTTATGTTGCTATAGTTTATGTGTCGGGGGCGAGGGTCAGTTTGTTATGTCTGGATTATTTATTCTGTTTTATCCAGTGTCCTGTGTGAATTTAAGTATGCTCCCTCTAATTCTCTCTCTCTCCCCTCCCGGAGGACTGAGCCCTGGGACCATGCCTCAGGACTACCTGGCCAGATGACTCCTTGCTGTCCCCAGTCCACCTGGTCGTGCTGCTGCTCCAGTTTCAACTGTTCTGCCTGCGGCTATGGAACCCTGACCTGTTCATCGGATGTGCTACCTTGTCCCAGACCTGCTGTTTTCAACTCTCTCTCTCTACCGCACCTGCTGTCTCTAACTCTGCATGCTCGGCTATGAAAGCCAAATGACATTTACTCCCGAGATGCTGACTTGTTGCACCCTCTACAACCACTGTGATTATTATTATCTGACTCTGCTGGTCATCTATGAACATTTGAACATCTTGGCCATGTACTGTTATAATCTCAGCCACCACTCAGAGCCTGGTTCCTCTCTAGGTTTCTTCCTAGGTTCCTGCCTTTCTAGGGAGTTTTTCCTAGCCACCATGCTTCTACATCTGCATTGCTTGCTGTTTGGGGTTTTAGGCTGGGTTTCTGTATAGCACTTTGTGACATTGGCTGATGTAAAAAGGGACTTTATGAATACATTTGATTGATTGATTGTTTGCTTTTATATTAGATAGATGTTCTTACATTGTCAAACATTTTAAACTAAAGACAGAAAAACATAATCAAGAATTGCTATCACAACATACAGGAGAATATCAAGCAGAAAAAATAACTGCAACTTTGATCTAACAGAAATACAGAATAACAAAATGTAATTTTCCAGGACCACCCACTCTATCACCATAAGAAACCGTAAGCAACTCGAAGACAGGAAACTCTCAAGTGAAGAAGCTAGAGAGAGTGATGCCAGAGTACAGGGATTTTCATTATAAATCAAAAACCATGTATAATTTTAGAGGGATATAAAACAACCGAATAGAAGAAAATAAAGCTTAGTTAGGGCATGCCATGGCATATAAAGGACCCCGTTTTGACAATGGCAAAAAATAATCAGAGCTGGTGTCAAATGAAACAACAATACCTAAGATGACTTGTAGTGGAAGAATGAAAAAAGTTATCTTAACAAATACTCTCTTGGCACAAACACCTCTTCTTACTGTATGTGTCCTTAAGTTAGCTCAGATCAACTTCAACTCCACCCTCTCAAATGCTACTCAGAGCAAATTATGCTTTTACATTCATTCAGGAGAGGCACATGCCGTCCTTAACTAATTATTAATACAGCACAATGTATGCACGCCCACACCACTTCTCCACAACTTGATAAGAGTGTTTTTGGCTCTAGTCGAGTGGAAAAAAGTACTGTTTCTTTATCACCCTACTATACGTTGTATGTGTGACGCATGCACCCTTCCTGGCAATTACTGCATCAGTACAATCTCCAGTAAAATTACATAAAGAGTATGTACATATTGGTACCCACTGTGCACAGACGTCAATTCAACATCTATTCCACATAATTTAATTGAAATGACGTTGAAACAACGTTGATTCAACCAGAGTGCACCCAGTCCAGTGGGTAATATCTAAAGTAGCATATGTTTGTCAGACATCCCAAGATTGTCTGCTTACTCATTATAAAACCTAAAACAGAGTGGGAAGTGGGGAGGGTAGAGAACACGTTATAGATACAACCAACTGAGGTACTCTTCACAAAATCGTTCCAATTGGGGTAACCATAGTTACAGTACTTTAGATGGAGAAAGATAAATAGTAAAAGAGAGGTGTGTGGGAGAGAGTGAATGAGATAGAGTGTGTACATGTATTCCTACATTATCAGGACCAGAACTGCTGATTGCCCATTTAAGGGTTCGGTTTAGGGTTTGGGGCTAGGGTTAAGGTTAAGGTTAAGGTTAGGGTTAGGAGTTAGAGTTAGGTTTAGGTATAGGGTTTGGGACTAGGGTTAAGGTTAAGGTTAGCGGTAGAAGTTAGGGTTAGGTTTAGGAGTTTTGGGGTTAGGGTTAAGGTTAGGATTAGGGGTTAGGGAAAATAGGATGTTGAATGGGAATACATTATTAATCCCCAAACAGTCCTGAAATTTCAAGTGAAAAACATGTGTGTGTGTCTGTGTGTGTGTATGTGTTTGTGTGTGTTTGTGCTTGCATGCATGTGCACGTCTGTGTGTGTGTGTGTGTCTGTGTGCACATCTCCGTGTGCGTGTTTGTGTGTTTCCATGGAGTGCAGTAGCAATGATTCCAAATCCCTGTCTCAGACACACAGAGAAAGAGATGTCCAAGCCTATGTTACCTCAACTAAGACCTTTACATTGTCACACACACTTTATGAAATCAAAGGCTGGAACACAAAAAGCTACCTTATAAATAATAACCATGAATAAGGTGTGTTATTTTACCAAAGCAGTGGATTACAATACATATAGTGTCCAGGGAAAAAGAGAGCAGCACTGTTTTGGAAGACTGTGTGATCACGCTCTCAAGATGTGAGTAAGACCTACCTTTAAACAGGTAAACATTCACAAGGCCGCAGGGCCAGACGGATTACAAGGACGTGTACTGCGAGCATGCGCTGACCAACTGGCAAGTGTCTTCACTGACATGTTCAACCTCTTCCTGTCCGAGTCTGTAATACCAACATGTTTTAAGCAGACCACCATAGTCCCTGCCTAAATGACTACCGACCCATAGCACTCACGTCTGTAGACATGAAGTGCTTTGAAAGACTGGTCATGGCTCACATCAACACCATTATCCAAGAAACCCTAGACCCACTCCAATTTGCATACCGCCCTAACAGATCCACAGATGATGCAATCTCTATTGCACTCCACACTGCCCTTTCCCACCTGGACAAAAGGAACACCTATGTGAGAATGCTATTCATTGATTACAGCTCAGCGTTCAACACCATAGTGCCCTCAAAGTTCATCAATAAGCTAAGGACCCTGGGACTAAACACCTCCCTCTGCAACTGGATCCTGGACTTCCTGACGGGCTGCTCCCAGGTGGTAAGGGTAGGTAACAACACATCCGGCCACGCTGATCCTCAACACAGGGGCCCCTCAGGTGTGCGTGCTCAGTCCTGTCCTGTACTCCCTGTTCACTCATGACTGCGCGGCCAAGCATGAATCCAGCACCATCATTAAGTTGCCGATGACACAATAGTGTCAGGCCTGATCATCGACAACGACGAGACAGCCTATAGAGAGGAGGTCAGAGACCTGGCCGTGTAGAGCCAGGACAACAACCTTCTCCCCCAACGTGATCAAGACAAAGGAGATGATTGTGGACTACAGGAAAAAGAGGAGCGAGCACGCCCCCAATTCTCATCGACGGGGCTGTAGTGGAGCAGGTTGAGAGCTTCAAGTTTCTTGGTGTCCACATCACCAACAAACTTACATGGTCCAAGCACACCAAAACAGTTGTGAAGAGGGCACAACAAAACCTATTCCCCAACAGGAGACTGAAAAGATTTGGCATTGGTCCTCAGATCCTCAAAAAGTTCTACAGCTGTACCATCGAGAGCATCCTGACTGGTTGCATCACTGCTTGGTATGGGAACTGCTCAGTCTCCAACCGCAAGGCACTACAGAGGGTAGTGCGTACAGTCCAGTACAGCACTGAGGTCAAGCTTCCTGCCATCTAGGACCTCTACACCAGGCGGTGTCAGAGGAAGGCCCTAAAAATTGTCAAAGACTCCATCCACCCTGGTCATAGACTGTTCTCTCTGCTACAACACGGCAAGCGGTACCAGAGCGCCAAGTCTAGCTCCAAAAGGCTTCTTAACAGCTTCAGCCCCCAAGCCATAAGACTCCTGAACAGCTAATCAAATGGCTACCCAGACTATTTGCATTGCGCCCCCCCCCCCCTCTTATACACCGCTGCTACTCTCTGTTGTTATCATCTATGGAAATGACCCTAAACATACTGCTAAAGAAACACTCGAGTGGTTTAAGGGGAAACATTTAAATGTCTTGGGATGGCCTAGTCAAAGCCCAGACCTCAATCTAAACCAGATTTGGAACTGTATAGCTGTCAATGGTCCATATTGCGCATATTCTGAGCCTTACATTACTGATTCATTTTGTTTGATAGATAGGCGACATTATGTTTGTTAGACAAGCTCCTGAACATGAGTAAACCATGTGAATCAGACTATGGAAATGCTTAATACTTAAACAAGACAAATAAAGTATTTAATCACTTAGCTATTGCATCATCTACTGACAGATATAGCCGCATTTGACCTCCCCAAGTCTGAGAGGAAATGAGATGTGTCAAGACTGAGAAAAAAGTGTCACAGTTTACCGAGTGCTGCAATATATACTATACGTTAATGTTCCCTCTTCATCTCAGCATATGAAACAGACTGTCAAGTAAGGCAAGATTACGAATTGCCATTAACCGAGACGGAGAAAGTTGAACCCACAGACACCTTTTTAAAATCCTGTGTGTGTACATGAGCTAATTAAAATGAATGCTGTTCATTTAAAACCAATTAAAAAGAAGACACGGCCATAATTATAGCAGTTCGTATTGAGCATACGATGTCCCTGGGTTACAAATTCAATCTGGCCTACATCAGGGAAGGCTTGACTTGCATTAACACCTCTTGCCGGCAGAATACCTATGCATTCCAAATCTGGATTAAACTAGTTAAATTAGGGAAAGTGTTGCTTTCCATGACATGTTGCTGTTGGGAATCTCTGAAGCTGGCGAAACAGACTCAGTGCATTCACTTTCATCCACTGATGGGCTCAGATTTACTAGCCATTTACAGTGGCTTGCGAAAGTATTCACCCCCATTGGCATTCTTACTATTTTGTTGCCTTACAACCTGGAATTAAAATAGTTTTTTGGGGGGGTTTGTATCATTTGATTTTCATGCCTACCACTTTGAAGATGCAAAATATTTTTTATTGTGAAACAAACAATAAATAAGACAAAAAATCTGAAAACTTGAGCATGCATAACTATTCACCCCCCCAAAGTCAAAACTTTGTAGAGCCACCTTTTGCAGCAATTACAGCTGCAAGTCTCTTGGGGTATGTCTCTATAAGCTCGGCACATCTAGCCAGTGGGATTTTTGCCCATTCTTCAAGGCAGAACTGCTCCAGCTCCTTCAAGTTGGATCCGCTGGTGTACAGCAATCTTTAAGTCGTACCACAGATTCCCAATTGGATTGAGGTCTGGGCTTTGACTAGGCCTTCCCAAGACATTTAAATGTTTCCCCTTACATCACTTGAGTGTTGCTTTAGCAGTATGCTTAGGGTCATTGTCCTGCTGGAAGGTGAACTTCCGTCCCAGTCTCAAATCTCTGGAAGACTGAAATAGGTTTCCCTCATATTTTTAGCGCCGTCCATCATTCCTTCAATTCTGACCAGTTTCCCAGTCCCTGCAGATGAAAATCAGCATGATGCTGCCACCACCATGCTTCACTGTGGGGATGATGTTCTCGGGGTGATGGGAGGTGTTGGGTTTGCGCCAGACATAGCTTTTCCTTGATGGCCAAAAAGCTCTCATCAACCCAAGTACCTTCTTCCATATGTTTGGAGAGTCTCCCAAACGTGTTTACTTATTTTTTTCTTTAAGCAATGGCATTTTTCTGGCCACTCTTCCGTAAAGACCAGCTGTGTGGAGTGTACGGCTTAAAGTGGTCCTATGGAGAGATACTCCAATCTCCGCTGTGGAGCTTTGCAGCTCCTTCAGGATTATTTTTGGTCTCTTTCTTGCCTTTCGGATTAATGCCCTCCTTGCCTGGTCTGTAAGTTTTGGTGGGCGGCCCTCTCTTGGCAGGTTTGTTGTGGTGTCATATTCTTTCCATTTTCCATTTTTAATGGTGCTCTGTGGGATGTTCAAAGTTTCTGATATTTTTTTATAACCCAACCCTGATCTGTACTTCTCCACAACTTTGTCCCTGATCTGTTTGGAGACCTCCTTGGTCTTCATGGTGCCGCTTGCTTGGTGGTGCCCCTTGCTTAGTGGTGTTGCAGACTCTGGGGCCTTACAGAACAGGTGTGTATATACTGAGATCATGTTACAGATCATGTGACACTTTGATTGCACACAGGTGGACTTTATTTCTCATTATGTGACTTCTGAAGGTAATTGGTTGCACCAGATCATATTTAGGGGCTTCAAAGCAAAGGGGGTGAATACATATAACTTTTCTGTTTTACATTTTTTTGACTTTTTTTAAAAGTTATTTTTTTAATTTTACTTAACAAATTTGGACTATTTTGTGTATGTCCATTACATGAATCCAAATAAAATCTATTTAAATTACAGGTTGTAATGCAAGAAAATATGCCAAGGGGGATGAATACTTTTGCAAGGCACTGTAGTTCAGGCTTCAACTGTTGCTGAGGGATGTGTTGTTGCAAATCTGTGCTGTGTATTGGTACACTTGACAGAAGTAGTTTGCCTTCAAGATGACAGATGATAGTTCATTGTCTTTGTTTCATTTAGCCAATAAGCATCAACTCCAATTGGTTGCTATTACCAACCACAGGTTGAAATAACATTCAAGTCTTCCACAATACTGTCCTGAATGTGTATATTTTCAGCATTTCAATCACATATTATAGTGTTGGGGTGAAATAATCACGTGACACAATATCGTATGATTTCAATTAGCATGAGATTGGGGATTCCTGACAGAGCTGACAGTCATTCCTAGAGAAAAAAAATACAATTAGACGAAGCTGAGTTTCCTTGGCCAGCACGCAGGTATCTGTTTCGTTGGCTGTGTTTCGCACTGCAGGGCTTGCATTGTGATTGGCTGCCTGTTACCACCACTGGCTTCTGGTTACCACCACTGGCTGCCTGTTACCACTACTGGCTGCCTGTTACCAGTTTCTGGCTGCCTGTTACCAGTTTCTGGCTGCCTGTTACCAGGTTCTGGCTGCCTGTTACCCCTACTGGCTGCCTGTTACCAAAGCTGGCTGCCTGTTACTACCTTTCTGGCTGCCTGTTACCACTACTGGCTGCCTGTCACCACTACTGGCAGCCTGTTACCACTACTGGCAGCCTGTTACCACTGCTGGCAGCCTGTTACCACTGCTGGCAGCCTGTTACCACTGCTGGCAGCCTGTTACTACCTCTCTGACTGCCTGTTACCACCACTGGCTGCCTGTTACCACCACTGGCTGCCTGTTACCACTACTGGCTGCCTGTTACCAATACTGGCTGCATGTTACTACCACTCTGGCTGCCTGTTACTACCACTCTGGCTGCCTGTTACTACCACTCTGGCTGCCTGTTACCACCACTGGCTGCCTGCCACTACTTCTCTGTCTGCCTGTTACCACTACTGGCTGCATGTTACCACTACTGGCTGCCTGTTGTCACTACTGGCTGCTTGTTATCACCTCTTTGGCTGCATGTTACCACCTCTTTGGCTGCCTGTTACCACCACTGGCTGCCTGTTACCACCACTGGCTGCTTATTGCCACCACTGGCTGCATGTTACTACCACTCTGGCTGACGGTTACCACCAATGGCTGCCTGCCACTACTTCTCTGTCTGCCTAATACCACTACTGGCTGCCTGTTACCACCACTGTCTTCCTGTTATCACCTCTTTGGCTGCCTGTTACCACCTCTGGCTGCCTGTTACCACCTCTGGCTGCCTGTTACCACCTCTGGCTGCCTGTTACCACCTCTGGCTGCCTGTTACCACCTCTGGCTGCCTGTTACCAACACTGGCTGCCTGTTACCAACACTGGCTGCCTGTTACCAACACTGGCTGCCTGTTACCAACACTGGCTGCCTGTTACCAACACTGCCTGCCTGTTACCACCACTGGCTGCCTGTTACCACCACTGGCTGCCTGTTACCACCACTGGCTGCCTGTTACAACTACTGGCTGTCTGCTTCTACCACCACTGGCTGCCTGTTACCACCACTGGGTGCCTTTTACCACTATTGGCTGCCTGTTACCACTGCTGGCTGCAGTACATTACATTACATTGACATGAGCTACAGTGATTAGGAGACGTATCTAAGAGGTTCGTCTTGGCATACCATGGGGCAAACAAGCCCTCTCCCTGGACAGCACGACATTTCTGTTCTGGCTCACCATTGAAAAGAAGTCACAGTTCTGGATGTGAAAGGGATAAATAGTTGTGTGGCAGGCAGCAGAGTGGATATGGACACAGTAAGTGAAGCCATGGTTTGTGGTATAGGCGGAGAGCATATGCTCACAGATATTACATCAAAAGCCAGAAGCATGTATTATTTCACATCAGCTATTCTCATATGGAGAAAAAAAACAACTATGGATAGCATTTTGCTTTACTTCACATATGGACTTGTATCCTTACATGTTTATAAATAGCCTTCTGTTGCTGTTTTTTTTGTCAGCTGTGAAAGTGGTCAGAGCAATCTGTGTAATTGTTGTATATCTGTCATCTAGTGTTTGACAGAGGATAATTATTTACTGTGGGAGGATGCAATGAAAATTAACAGAAAAACATCTCACTAAAACATGGAGACAACATGCTGTGAGCTGGGACAGGAGATAAACATACTGAATAGTAATACTATGGTGTTGTCACGCCCTGACCTTAGAGAGCCTTTTTATTTCTCTATTTGGTTAGGTCAGGGTGTGATTTGGGTGGGTATTCTAGTTTTTCTATTTCTTTGTTGGCCGGGTATGGTTCCCAATCAGAGGCAGCTGTCTATCGTTGTCTCTGATTGAGGATCATACTTACGCAGCCTTTTTTCCACCTTTAGTTGTGTGATTTTGTTTGTGTGTAGTTGCTTTCTGCACTGCATGTTGCTTTACGTTCGTTTTGTAGTTTGTTGTTTTTTCGGTGTCATTTAATAAAAGAAAGATGTACGCCTACCACGCTGCACCTTGGTCCGATCCTTCCATCAACGAACGTGACAGAAGATCCCACTTCAACTGGACCAAGCAGCGTGCCCGGGAGGAGATGGCATCCTGGTCTATAGAGGAGGTTAAGGAGAGAATAGCCTGGACTTGGGAGGAAGTATTGGAGAGATATGAAAGCCTGCCGGGGAAGCAGGCAGAAGCAGCGAAGGAGCATAAACGACGACTCCGGGGGTCGCAACCACGACGCAAGCACGAGAGGCAGCCCCAAAACATTTTTTTTGGGGGGGAGGCACACGGGGTGGTTGGTGGAGCCAGGTTTCAGACCAGAGCCAATTCCCCGCACTCGCTTTCAGGAGCGTGTGACCATTCAGGCACCATGTTATGCGGTGATACGCACTGTGTCTCCAGTGTGCATTCACAGCCCGGTGCGCTCGGTGCCAGCTCCCCGCACTTGCCGTGCGAAAATGAGCATCCAGCCAGGACGGGTTGTGCTGGCTCAGCGCTCCTGGTCTCCAGTACGCCTCCTCGGACCAGGATATCCTGCGCCGGCTCTACGCACTGTGTTTCCAGTGCGCCTTCACAGCCCAGTGCGTCCTGTGCCAGCAACACGCACTTGCCGGGCGAAAGTGAGCATCCAGCCAGGACGGGTTCTGCCAGCTCTACGCTCCAGACCTCCAGTGCGCCTCCAAGGTCCAGTATATCCTGTGCCAGCTCCATGCACCCGGCCTCCAGTGCGTGTCTCCAGCCTGGTACGTCCTGTGCCTGCTCCACGCACGAAGCCTCCAGTGATGATCCATGGAACGAAGCCTCCAGTGATGATCCATGGCCCGAAGCCTCCAGTGATGATCCATGGCCCGAAGCCTCCAGTGATGATCCATGGCCCGGAGCCTCCAGTGATGATCCATGGAACGAGGCCTCCAGTGATGATCCATGGCCCGAAGCCTCCAGTGGTGATCCATGGCCCGAAGCCTCCAGTGGTGATCCATGGCCCGAAGCCTCCAGTGGTGATCCATGGCCCGAAGCCTCCAGTGATGATCCATGGCACGAAGCCTCCAGTGATGATCCATGGCACGAAGCCTCCAGTGATGATCCATGGTCCGAAGCCTCCAGTGATGATCCATGGCAAGAGGCCTCCAGGGGTGAGACATGGCACGAAGCCTCCAACGGGAGTCTCCAGCCCGGAGCCTCCAGAGACGGCCTCCAGCCCGGAGCCTCCAGAGTTGCCCTCCAGTCCGGAGCCTCCAGTGTCGCCCTCCAGTCCGGAGCTTCCAGAGTCGCCCTTCAGTCCGGAGCGTCCAGAGTCGCCCTTCAGTCCGGAGCTTCCAGAGGCGCCCTTCAGTCCGGAGCTTCCAGAGGCGCCCTTCACTCCGGAGCTTCCAGAGGCGCCCTTCACTCCGGAGCTTCCAGAGGCGCCCTTCACTCCGGAGCTTCCAGAGGCGCCCTTCACTCCGGAGCTTCCAGAGGCGCCCTCCAGTCCGGGGCCCGCTACGAGGGTGCCCAGTCCGGCCCCCACAACGAGGGTTCCCAGTACGGAGCCCGCTACGAGGGTCCCCAGTCCGGGGTCGTCGGCGGGTCCAGAGGTGGAGCGGGGTTTATGTCCCACACCAGAGCCGCCACCGCGGTGAAATGCCCACCCAGACCCTCCCCTATAGGTTCAGGTTTTGCGGCCGGAGTCCGCACCTTTGGAGGGGGGGGGGGGGGGGGTACTGTCACGTCCTGACCGTAGAGAGCGTTTTATATCTCTATTTTGGTTTGGTCAGGGTGTGATTTGGGTGGGCATTCTATGTTCTTTTTTCTATGATTTGTATTTCTGTGTGTTTGGCCGGGTGTGGTTCTCAATCAGAGGCAGCTGTCTATCATTGTCTCTGATTGAGAACCATACTTAGGTTGCCTTTTCCCACCTGTGTATTTTGGGTAGTTGTTTTCTGTTTTGTGTCTGCACCAGACAGAACTGTTTCGTGTTGTTCTATTTTTGGTTATTTTGTCTCAGTGTTCAGTTTTAATAAAGAAAGCATGAACACTTACCAAGCTGCGCTTTGGTCCACTCCCTCTTCTTCAGACGGCCGTGACAGCACTGTGCAGTATGGGGTATATATATAATTCACTGTGCAGTATGGGGTATATATACACATCACTGTGCAGTATTGGGTATAAATACATAACTGTACAGTATGGGGTATAAATCCATCACTGTGCAGTACGGGTATATATACACGTCACTGTACAGTATGGGGTATATGTACATCACTGTACAGTATGAGGTATATAAACAGTACTGTGCAGTATGGGGTATATTTACAGCACTGTGCAGTATGGGATAAATATACATCACTGTACAGTAGAGGGCATATATATATACATCACTGTGCAGTATGGGGTATATATATATATACATCACCGTACAGTATGAGATATATATATACAGCACTGTACAGTATGGGGTATATATACAACACTGTACAGCATGAGGTATATAAACAGCATTGTGCATTATGGGGTATATATACACATCACTGTACAGTATGGGGTAAATGTACATCACTGTGCAGTATGGGGTAAATGTACATCACTGTGCAGTATGGGGTAAATGTACATGACTGTGCAGTATGGGGTAAATGTACATGACTGTGCAGTATGTGGTATATATACATCACTGTACAGTATGGGGTAAATGTACATCACTGTGCAGTATGGGGTATATATACATCACTGTACAGTATGGGGTAAATGTACATCACTGTGCAGTATGGGGTATATATACATCACTGTGCAGTATGGGGTATATATACATCACTGTACAGTATGGGGTAAATGTACATCACTGTGCAGTATGGGGTATATATACATCACTGTACAGTATGGGGTAAATGTACATCACTGTACAGTATGGGGTATATATACATCACTGTGCAGTATGTGGTAAATGTACATCACTGTACAGTATGGGGTAAATGTACATCACTGTGCAGTATGGGGTAAATGTACATCACTGTACAGTATGGGGTATATATATACATCACTGTGCAGTATGGGGTAAATGTACATCACTGTGCAGTATGTGGTATATGTACATCACTGTGCAGTATGTGGTATATATACATCACTGTGCAGTATGGGGTAAATGTACATCACTGTGCAGTATGGGGTAAATGTACATCACTGTACAGTATGGGGTATATATACATCACTGTGCAGTATGTGGTATATGTACATCACTGTACAGTATGGGGTAAATGCACATCACTGTGCAGTATGTGGTATATGTACATCACTGTACAGTATGGGGTAAATGCACATCACTGTGCAGTATGTGGTATATGTACATCACTGTGCAGTATGGGGTAAATGTACATCACTGTACAGTATGGGGTATATATACATCACTGTGCAGTATGTGGTATATGTACATCACTGTACAGTATGGGGTAAATGCACATCACTGTGCAGTATGTGGTATATATACATCACTGTACAGTATGGGGTATATATACATCACTGTGCAGTATGTGGTATATGTACATCACTGTGCAGTATGGGGTAAATGTGCATCACTGTACAGTATGGGGTATATATACATCACTGTGCAGTATGTGGTATATGTACAT
Organism: Salvelinus namaycush; assembly: GCF_016432855.1. Lineage (NCBI taxonomy): Eukaryota > Metazoa > Chordata > Actinopteri > Salmoniformes > Salmonidae > Salvelinus > Salvelinus namaycush. The sequence continues at coordinate 9,393,310 of NC_052318.1, read as the reverse complement.
CACTGTGCAGTATGTGGTATATGTACATCACTGTACAGTATGGGGTAAATGCACATCACTGTGCAGTATGTGGTATATGTACATCACTGTGCAGTATGTGGTATATGTACATCACTGTACAGTATGGGGTAAATGCACATCACTGTGCAGTATGTGGTATATGTACATCACTGTGCAGTATGTGGTATATGTACATCACTGTACAGTATGGGGTAAATGCACATCACTGTGCAGTATGTGGTATATATACATCACTGTGCAGTATGTGGTATATGTACATCACTGTGCAGTATGTGGTATATGTACATCACTGTGCAGTATGTGGTATATGTACATCACTGTGCAGTATGTGGTATATGTACATCACTGTACAGTATGGGGTAAATGCACATCACTGTGCAGTATGTGGTATATGTACATCACTGTGCAGTATGTGGTATATGTACATCACTGTACAGTATGTGGTATATGTACATCACTGTACAGTATGTGGTATATGTACATCACTGTACAGTATGGGGTAAATGCACATCACTGTGCAGTATGTGGTATATGTAAGATCTCTGCTCTTATGCTTCTGTTTGAGGTTCAAACAAATACAGTGCATTCAGAATTTATTCAGAATTTATTCAGACCCCTTGACTCTTTCCACATTTTGTTACTTTCCAGCCTTTCCTCATCAATCTACACACAATACCCCATAAGGACGAAGCAAAAACAGGTTTTTATAAATTTTTGGAAATGTATAAAACAATAAGAAACAAAAATACCTAATTTACATACGTATTGAGACAATTTTCAATGAGACTCGAAATTGAGCTCAAGGTTCATCCTGTTTCCATTGATCATCCTTGAGCTGTTTCTACAACTTGGTTGAAGTCCATCTGTGGTAAATTGAATTGATTTGACATGGATTTGGAAAGGCACACACCTGTCTATATAAGGTCACAAAGTTGATACTGGGGCGGCAGGTAGCCTTGTGTTTTGAGCATTGGGCCAGTAACTGGATCGAAACCCCAAGCTGACAAGGTAAACATCTGTTGTTCTGCCCCTGAACAATGCAGTTAACCCACTGCCGTCATTATAAATAAGAATATGTTCTTAACTGACTTGCCTAGTTAAATAAATGTTAAGTAAATAAAAATAAATAAATAAATAACAGTGCATGTCAGAGCAAAAAGGTCGAAGGAAATATCCGTAGAGCTCCGAGACAGCGTTGTGTCAAGGCACAGATCTGGGGAAGGGTACAAAAAAATTATGCAGCATTGAAAGACCCCAAGAACACAGTGGCCTCCATCATTCTTAAATTGAATAAGTTTGGAACCACCAAGTCTTTTCCTAGTGCTGGTCTTCCGGCCAAACTGAGCAATCGGGGGAGAAGGGCCTTGGTCAGGGAGGTGACCCAAACCTAATGTTTCTAATAGAGCTCCAGAGTTCCTCTGTGGAGATGGGAGAACCTTCCAGAAAGACAACCATATATGCAGCACTCCACCTTTATGTTAGAGTGGCCAGACGGAAGCCACTCCTCAGTAAGGCACATGAAAGCCCACTTGGAGTTTGCCTAGAGGCACCTAAATGACTCTCTGGTCTGATGAAACCAAGATTGAACTCTATGGCCTGAATGCCAAGCATCACATCTGGAGGAAACCTGGCACCATCCCTATGGTGTTGGTAGCATCATGGTATTAGTAGCGTCATGCTGTGGGGATGTTTTTCAGCGGCAGGGACTGGGAGACTAGTCAGGATCGAGGTAAAGATGAACGGAGCAAAGTACAGAGAGTTCCTTGATGAAAACCTGCTCCAGAGCGCACAGTATGTCAGACTGGGGCGAAAGTTCACCTTCCAACAGGACAACGACCCTAAGCACACAGCCAAAACGCAGACTTTGGGACAAATCTCTGACTGTCCTTAAGTGCCTAGCCAGAGCCCGGACTTGTACCTGATTTAACATCTCTGGAGAGACCTGACATAGATGTGCAGCGGCGCGCCCCATCCAACCTGACAGAGCTTGAGAGGATCTGCAGAGAAAAATGGGAGAAACTCCCAACCTGCCTAAATGACTACAGACCCGTAGCACTCACGTCCGTAGCCATGAAGTGCTTTGAAAGGTTGGTAATGGCTCACATCAACACCATTATCCCAGAAACCCTAGACCCACTCATATTTGCATACCGCCCAAACAGATCCACAGATGATGCAATCTCTATTGCACTCCACACTGCCCTTTCCCACCTAGACAAAAGGAACACCTATGTGAGAATGCTATTCATTGACTACAGCTCAGCGTTCAACACCATAGTGTAGCTAAGGATCCTGGTACTAAACACCTCCCTCTGCAACTGGACCCTGGACTTCCTGACGGGCCGCCCCCAGGTGGTGAGGGTAGGTAGCAACACATCTGCCACACTGATCCTCACATCTGCCATCACTGGGACTAAGCTGCCTGCCATCCAGGACCTCTACACCAGGCGGTGTCAGAGGAAGGCCCTAAAAATTGTCAAAGACCCCAGCCACACCAGTCATAGACTGTTCTCTCTACAACCGCATGGCAAGCGGTACCGGAGTGCCAAGTCTAGGACAAAAGGGCTTCTCAACAGTTTTTACCGCCAAGCCATACGACTCTTGAACAGGTCATCAAATGGCTACCCGGACTATTTGCATTGTGTGCCCCCCCAACCCCCCCATCCCCCCCTAAACCCTCTTTATACGCTCCAGCTACTCTCTGTTTGTCATATATGCATAGTCACTTTAACTATACATTCATGTACATACTACCTCAATTGGGCCAACCAACCAGTGCTCCCGCACATTGGCTAACCGGGCTATCTGCATTGTGTCCCGCCAGCCGCCACCCACCATCCCCTCTTTTTTACACTACTGCTACTCTCTGTTCATCATATATGCATAGTCAACTTAACCATATCTACATGTACATACTACCTCAATCAGCCTGACTAACCGGTGTCTGTGTGTAGCCTCGCTACTTTTATAGCCTCGCTACTGTATATACCCTGTCTTTTTACTGTTGTTAAATTTCTTTACTTACCTATTGTTCACCTAACACCTTTTTTGCACTATTGGTTAGAGCCTATAAGTAAACATTTCACTGTAAGGTGAAGGTGTATTCGGCGCACGTGACAAATAAACTTCGATTTGATTTGATGGTTAGCAGCAACATATTGTGACAGATACTGGGTTTCCGCATACTCCCGTAACGCTCAGCTCATTGGCTATCTAGCTAGCTTTGTTTGACCCTGATTGGTGCTTATTAAAGTCAATCAAGTGAAGACCGCCCGCGTCATCGGTGTGCCATGAAGGTGTCGCTCTCTGACCAAATTTGGTGTCCTATAGGATATACTACACTCCTAATGATATAGTGAAGTCTGGTTACATTCTAGGATCTCTGAGGAATAAATACGAATGTGATTTGACTGGTTGAAACAACGTGTAGGGTTAGATTTTCACAGATTCCATTCTTGCAAATTGAACGATTGGAAATACAAAATCGATCGTGCATGCTATATGGACCTTTGTAGGATATGACATTTTTTTTTTATCTAACAAAACAACATCATGTTATCTCTGGGACCCTTTGGATGATAAATCAGAGCAAGATTTCAGAATGTAAGTACACATTTCACCTTCAGAGGTGAATTTATCAAACCCATTAACAAGAACTTAAGCTTTCAGCCGATATAAGACACTTATATGTATTGACATTTGTTGTTTCTCTAAAATCTGCGATGGTGACACACGGCACCTATCCCTAAGAAGTTGTTTAGTTAAATAAAGGTTAAATTAATAAAATACAATGATATCAATTTGGAGTCATCATGTAGGTGATATTTTCACAGGTCTCGTAAGTACCAGATTATTGTTCATCCAATTAGTCTGTTTTCACAAAGAAAGAGGCAATGAGCCTGTGCATTAGTGATTGATCTGTTTTATGTGCTAAACTGAACTAGCTTTCATCTGGTTTCATGGCTGGTTTCTTCAACTACACTCCTAAATTCTAACATGGACATGTACATATTCACTCAGTCTTTCTGCTCATATTTACATCCAAAAATGTGTAACAGGCATAAACCAAATATGGCTATTCAAACAGTAGGCCTACCTCATTTGGGATGTTCATGTTCAATGGCTTTTGGAAAAACTTCAAAAACGGAATCTCTGAATCAAAAGGCCTTTTCAGTACTTTCAAGCTATTATTTTTTTTTACTGCAATTTATCTTGGACTTATTACACTTGACATTACTCTGCTCAGTAATAGCGCTTTCCAGCCAACTACACACGTTACATTTCCCTTTAACAAGAGGAAATTTCATCAAAAGCAATGAGAGAACCCAGTGTTTTTTATGTATTTCATTTTTGTAAATTTCCTTTGATTTTGAGTTAAAAAGTTCATGTTCACTACTACACCTCTCTGTGACACATAACATGACTTTCTAAACCAAGCAATGGGAGTGAATGCACTTATACAGTATCACACACTGCACTACGTTACATGGTGTTGAAATCAAGAGCCCTGCTTTTTAAACTACAAAGATATTAGACATCCACCATCACCATCCTCTCGAATACTAATGCATCTGCCTAATAGCAGGTGAAATGGCTTCTGGCATGGCTGCCAGTTCCTGTACCCATTACAAGCAGTGGGGGAAAAGCAATAATTCACACTACTGATTGGTTAATGTAAACAGGTCGACCTCAGGGAGACCACTCACTGCAGACTTCCTGGAAACCTGATAGCCATGTGAGGGCAACAATGGAACATTGAAACAATAAAGAATAACTCAGAGTTGTCTGCAGCAGTGTGCCATGCATATTGCATCTGCCCAGGAAACTGGCCATGACATTTCATGTGTCACATCCAATCTAATTCAAAGTTGAAACTGTACGGCTTCACTTCTTGGAACGACTGGCCACAGTGAAGCCGTATCTCACTCGCTTTGACACAAATGAATTGCTTTCAGTTCTACCATAGCAGTTGAAAAATAGGATTGGTATTTTGGTTACTCACCAGCCAATGACAATGAATAAGTATATTTTACTGAACAATATGAAATAAATTGGTACAGTATTTCACATTAGACCCGTCGGTGTACGCACAAGAGGAGAAGAAAGCTTAATATCTAACGAAGATAGAACTGTTATCCCCACTTGATATAAAGGTATTGGAATAGCGTTCATCCTTTGAAAGTGCTGGTTCATTCATCTCCATCTATGAAAGCGGACAGCTGATGGCATTGACACCTGCACGGTGCTGGGAGAGGACTATCTGTGAATGTCAGGATCCATTTACCGTGTGGCCTGAGCTGGCAAGTTGGGGGATGATGACCTCAATAGTAAAATGGAGGTGTAGCGTGGATGCTGTTTGATGGTCAGTAGATTACTCATGTAAGCACACATACTTCTCTCTCTCTCACACACACGCTCTGTTTCTCTCTCTCTCTCTAAAAACTTCTAAGCATACTAGCAGGAATCATATATAAAGCTTTTCATGTGATAGAACCCTCAATCCCTCATTGCCTTAAAAGACATGTAACTGTCCCACTAACTAGCAATTTCTCTGAGGCAGGATAAAACTCTACCTGGAAGTATTTTGATATCAAAATGTATAAATTGACTCTAGATGGGCAGAAATAAATGGTTTAATAAAAAAAAATGACAGAGACACAGTAACAACAAAATATTGCTAAACACACACATGTACCTGAGTGTGTTGATGCTAGAGATCATGGGGACAACCTGTCAATAGATCATGAGGCCAACCTGTGTCAATAGATTATGGGGCCAACCTGTCAAGAGATCATGGTGCCCACCAGTCAAGAGATCATGGGGCCAAGCTGTCAAGAGATCATGGTACCCACCAGTCAAGAGATCATGGGGCCAAACTGTCAAGAGACCATGAGGCCAACCTGTGTCAATAGATCATGGGGCCAACCTGTCAAGAGATCAAGGGGCCAACCTGTCATGAGATCATGTTGCCAACCTGTCAAGAGATCATGGGGCCAAACTGTCAAGAGATAAAGGAGCCAACCTGTCAAGAGATCATGGGGACAACCTGTCAATAGATAATGAGGCCAAACTATCAAGAGATCAAGGTGCCAAACTGGAAAGAGATCAAGGGGCCAACCTGTCAAGAGATCATGGGGCCAACCTGTCAAGAGATCATGAGATCAACCTGTCAAGCAATCAAGTGGCCAACCTGTCATGAGATCATGGTGCCAACCTGTTAAGGGATCAAGGGGCCAACTTGCCAAGAGATAAAGGGGTCAACCTGTCAATACATCATGGGGCCAACCTGTGTCAATAGATCATGAGGCCAACCTGTCAATACATCATGGGGCCAACCTGTGTCAATAGATCATGAGGCCAACCTGTCAATACATCATGGGGCCAACCTGTGTCAATAGATCATGAGGCCAACCTGTCAATACATCATGGGGCCAACCTGTCAATACATCATGGGGCCAACCTGTGTCAATAGATCATGAGGCCAACCTGTGTCAATAGATCATGAGGCCAACCTGTGTCAATACATCATGGGGCCAACCTGTGTCAATAGATCATGAGGCCAACCTGTGTCAATACATCATGGGGCCAACCTGTGTCAATAGATCATGAGGCCAACCTGTCAATACATCATGGGGCCAACCTGTGTCAATACATCATGGGGCCAACCTGTGTCAATACATCATGGGGCCAACCTGTGTCAATAGATCATGAGGCCAACCTGTCAATACATCATGGGGCCAACCTGTGTCAATAGATCATGAGGCCAACCTGTCAATACATCATGGGGCCAACCTGTCAATACATCATGGGGCCAACCTGTCAATACATCATGGGGCCAACCTGTCAATACATCATGGGGCCAACCTGTGTCAATAGATCATGACGCCAACCTGTGTCAATAGATACTTGGGCCAACCTGTGTCAATAGATCATGAGGCCAACCTGTGTCAAGAGATCATGAGGCCAACCTATGTCAATTGATCATGAGGCCAACCTGTGTCAAGAGGCCAACCTGTGTCAATAGATCATGAGGCCAACCTATGTCAATAGATCATGAGGCCAACCTGTGTCAAGAGGCCAACCTGTGTCAATAGATCATGAGGCCAACCTGTGTCAATAGATCATTGGGCCAACCGGTGTCAAGAGGCCAACCTGTGTCAATAGATCATGAGGCCAACCTGTGTCAAGAGATCATGAGGCCAACCTGTGTCAAGAGAGGTGTGCATAATTTATCAGCTCATCAAGCCCCTTCCAGCCTTTAGTCAAAGCAGGTATGATGAATACTGTACGTCGGTTTCTCTCATCTTTGAGCTGGTAATTATAACTGCATAATGTGAGGGGGACCTGAGACCCTTTGAAATGACTGTCCAGGACACTGAGTGTCAGGAAAACAATCATCCACAATAGATCACTGCTGCAACTTCAGGCTGAGTAGACCTGACGCAGCATCCCAAAGTCACAAGGCGCCTATTGGACTGTACGGCCCAGTGTGAAGAGTCAAGAAAAAGTTCAGAGGTCAGGGTTGCACAGAATGTTGGATACTGATGCCTGTGTGCGTGCAAGAATGCAAGTGTGTGTGTGTGTGTGTGTGTGTGTGTGTGTGTGTGTGTGTGTGTGTGTGTGTGTGTGTGTGTGTGTGTGTGTGTTGTTGAACCTGCCGAGGGGAGGGTGTTTGTGTACAGCAACCAGATAGAAGAATGACCCAGGATATAGTGTGATCAGGGAAAGGTAGGGATTTAATCAATCTCCATATATGGATTCGGCTCTTAATTCAAATAAAATACATTTTATTGGTCACATACAGTATTTAGCAATGAACTCTACATTTGACAATGTGAGCGAGCGTTGCGCCTTTCCTTTCTAGTGCACTCTACAATTAGCACCTGTTGAATATTAGGTGGTGTTCATTTTCAGAATTTCAGATTGTGATGATATCCCTAATGCCATATTCCCTTACAAAACACGTTGGTAGCCTAATACTGAGGACGTGTAATGAATGGACTTAGTTATATTGGTGAAATTGCCATAAGGCTGGAACAGAATGTGTCCCTCATTTAACCAGGAAGTCAGATGGTGAAGACAAAACTCAGTGGAGAGTGTAGGCTAACATTAACAGGTGTCACGGCGGCTCTCCAGAATACCCCACGTTCTCTCCTCTACTCTATTTTCCCATCTCTCTTTCTCAGTGTAGAATATAGCCTACCTATCTCCCCATCTCTCTCTCCAGTGTAGAATATAGCCTACCCCTCTCCCCATCTCTCTTTCTGTGTAGAATATAGCATACCCCTCTCCCCATCTCTCTTTCTCAGTGTAGAATATAGCCTACCCCTCTCCCCATCTCTCTTTCTCAGTGTAGAATATAGCCTACCTCCCCATCTCTCTCTCCAGTGTAGAATATAGCCTACCTCCTCCCCATCTCTCTTTCTCAGTGTAGAATATAGCCTACCTCCTCCCCATCTCTCTCTCCAGTGTAGAATATAGCCTACCTCCTCCCCATCTCTCTCTCCAGTGTAGAATATAGCCTACCTCCTCCCCATCTCTCTATCCAGTGTAGAATATAGCCTACCTCCTCCCCATCTCTCTCTCAGTGTAGAATATAGCCTACCTCCTCCCCATCTCTCTCTCAGTGTAGAATATAGCCTACCTCTTTCACCACTCTTTCCTCCTTTCACTTATTTCCCTATTTCCCTCTATTTTTCTCTTCCTCCTCTTTCCTCTCCCACAGTGGGATGTGCTACTCTTGGATCCAAAAACAGATGGTGTTCAAGGCTTATAGGTTCTGACTGGCGCTGCTTCTGAGGGCTTATCGCGCCGTGACCTGGCCAGCGTGGTTCTGGAAACATTGGGCCAATGGTTCATGCCTGTTTATATAGAGCAGGCGAACCTCGGGCTTCCAGCCCATCGCACAGAGACTGGCGACCATTGCCTTGGTCCGCATGGGAGGATCCAATATCGCCCACACTATCCCGAGTCCCGACTCAAACCCAGCAAGGGACCACTGAAATGTGCAATTTAATACTGTATGATGCTCTGTAACTCTTAACATTGGTCTCCCATATCTATCTGCTCATGCAAGGCGCTGTAGGTGTGCTGAGCGGTATGGAGATAACACGAGAGGCTGGATGGAAGAACTGGAAAGAAAACATCAACATGTCATAGAGATAGTCTCCCAAGGATGGTTGGCTAATTCTGAACACTTTTTAGGGTATAAGAGAGACAGAAGTCACAAAAATTATTATTAGTCAGTATAAGTATACAGTACAAACAGATACATTTTGCAGTCTGAAAAGCAATGTTGATAAAACTCTGAAGAAAACGTACTGCGGAGTTTGAAGCTGGTTGAAGCGTTACCATAGTGACTGTGTTTGACTTGGAACCAGCCACGTGATTCTAAGTCATCCACCTTGGGCTGCCAAGGACTCTTAAAGACGGGTAGTGCTGTATAAACTCAATGTGATTGTGATACCATCTTTCCACCAGTCAGACCAAGGCCAGGATTCAGTGCACCATTTAAAGGTCATTTCCGATAGAGCCGACATATGCATAGTTTACGTGAATACCAGTCTTCTTGTATTTTCAGAGCAGTGAGGTGAATGTCTCCTCTCTCACATCAGATGCCACAGGGCACTGCTCAACCACAGCTGTTCTGTTGCAAGAAAAATGCACTGTGGAGAAATAGCTGGGATCTATCATCATCCAAACAGGTTGAGAAAATAGATTCATTATTTGTACAAAGATTTGTACCCATTTTATACATATTTTATCAAACATTCAATTATACTGTCTATTTATGATTCATCTGAATATTTTAATGTATACTTGAAAAATGTGTAAAAAAACATGATCATTGTAATTGAGCTATTAAGTTATTTTCACTGGTTTTTCCTTGAGAATTTGTACCATGAGGTGGTTTTTGGCAGTTGATATTCATTAGCTATTGAAACCTCTTAATTAGCTAAATTGATAATGCATTAACTTTAAACCAGAATTTAAGATGGTTGCCCAGTTGCTCTGACAACAAGTTTGATCATTTTCGAGAGGTAGCTTTATGCCTGTGGCTAAAGTGGATTGTTTGGGCATCAGAGTCCGCTTCATCCTGGAATCCAAGGTGTTTCAAAGTAGACCAGTAGGTGACACTGTTCCCTTTAGACAACAGAGAACCTCACTGACTTTCAAATGTGATTGTCTTCAATGATTTTCCATAAAGAATAACCCGGAGAAGGGACCCAGGGCAGATGTTTTCAAAGGTACTTAATTAATAGTCAGTTAACATGATTGATTTCTGCTTAAGAAACTTAACTCTCATCCAACGGCAAATAACGCTGGCCTATCAACTCTTAATAACTCTGTGTTCCAAAGCAGGGGTTACCTACATTTCATTCTGCCCTGGTTACCTCCAGTGCTTGTGTTCCTACAGTCATACGTCACAGCACATTTCATCCAGGCTCTTTTAGTATAGGTACAGTGGACTACTCCTTCCATTACAATAAAATACCTCTTTGCCAGAGACCAGGCTGAGGGACAGATTAGGGGAGAGGAGGTGGAGGTGAGGAACTGATTAACTCACCCGTCTTCAGTCCGGTCGGCCAAACATCTCCCCCTCTCTCCCTCTCTCCAGGCTTCCCCCTCTCCCCAGGCTTCCCCCTCTCGCCCTCTCTCCAGGCTTCCCCCTCTCCTAGGCCTATGGACATGTAAAAGTTTCCCCGTCCAATTCCATTCTGTTTTGAAGGTCAGGTCATCCCACTGTGGTCACTCACTGATGAAATGTCAATTGCACACTTTCTGAACATTCTCACTCTATGTGGTTCATGAGCAACATGTCATCACGAACTCTGTCACTTTGGAAAGAATCAGCAACAAAAAGGGGAAATATTGTGCTTAACAATAACACATTGCTCTTCTGTGGAGTAGAGCCACATACAACTGTTTTTCACTTTATTACCCTTGAGGTGTATTGGCAGTCATTCTGTCACACCCTGATCTGTTTCACCTGTCTTTGTGATTGTCTCCACCCACCTCCAGGTGTCTCCTGTTTTCCCCATTAGTCCCCGGTGTATGTATTCCTGTGTTTCCTGTCTCTGTGCCAGTTTGTCTGGTTTTGCCAAGTCAACCAGCATTTCTCCTAGCTCCTATTTTTCCCAGTCGCTGTTTTTTCCTAGCCCTCCTGGTTTTGACCCACTCTGCCTGTTCTGACCTCTAGCCTGCCTATCCCCTTGTACTGTTTGTACTCGGACCTGATCACTGAACCCTTGCCTGTCCTGACCTCGAGTCTGCCTATCCTCTGGTACTGTTTGGACTCTGACCTGGTTTATGAACTCTCGCCTGTCCCCGACCTGCCTTTTGCCTACCCCTTTTGTTATAATAAATATCGGAGCTCAACCATCTGCCTCCTGTGTCTGCATTTGGGTCTCACCTTGTGCCCTTAAACATTCAGTATATTCCTCAAAGCATTTTAATGTAATTGAGACCAGCCAATGGATATAGCCTCTATGTGTAAGATTTGAATGAATACTTATATAAACATCTGTTTGGTAATATGCGGAATGAAAACTGTGATTTTCGATACATTCTACAGGGGAGTTAACATCACAATACAATTGTTAACTTGCTAATTTCCGTTGTAGAACAAAAATATTTTAGTGAATGCGTACACAAGTAACAAGACTGTAGCATAGCACAAAGTACATACATAACTAAATGCAAAGTAAGAACCTGAGACAATTCAACTACATGAGTTAATGTTTTGCTTTTAGTCGCCTCATGCTTTATTCAAAACACACACCATGGCAATGCAATCCCCTCTAAGCAAACGGTACAATTACAGTGCTTTTAAGGTCAAATGCAGCCTCATCCTAAGTAGTTTGTATCTCCACTGATGGGGAAGGGGAGACCTGTGCATAGATTACAGTGGTCCAATTCGGGAGGTAAACTCCACAGGGTAACACTCATCTTGGAATTGGAGTAGCAGGCAATTATGTGTCTCCGGAAGCTCCATCCCACTCCAACACGGATGCTTGGAATGCTTTCACACGGAGCAAGGTGTCGAGGGAGGGCCAGGGACTGGCACTTACACAGCCAGCTGATGAATAGTTTAGAGACTATCATTCCGTCTCATTTAAAGGCGTAACATGTCTCCCCTGGATCCGGCTTCCTTCTTATCTCATTAGGCTGTCGGAAATGCTTCGTAAGAATCATCAAGGAGAGACGCCATTGAGAAGTTACATCCATCCTTCACAGGAGAGGATAACCACCCAGTGGTTTTGTTTTTGTCATTATGGTTGGGTTTTGCTTTGGTGTGTGTGAGTGTGAGTGTGAGTGTGAGTGTGAGTGTGAGTGTGAGTGTGAGTGTGAGTGTGTGTGTGTGTGTGTGTGTGTGTTTTGGTTTGCAACATTAAGTTTAGGTGTGGATCTCTTTTAGTGTCGTAACCCTAACCTGTCACAGATCTGAGATTGAATAAGCATGGGCAGGTACGTCTTTCATCAGTGACTCATTTCCATGCACTCCATTTGCAAAACCACCTAATGATGGTGAATCGTTATCGAATTTCACATTCTACTCCAGCAAAAAGTAAATGGAGGAAGAGAAGAGTAATTTATCGTCTGCTATCGACCACCAAGTGCTAACAGTCAGTATCTGGATAATATGTGTAAAATGCTTGATAATGCATGTGATATCAACAGAGAAGTATATTTTCTGGGTGATTTAAATATTGACTGGCTTTCATCAAGCTGCCCACTCAGGAAAAAACATCAAACTCTAACCAGTGCCTGCAACCTGGATCAGGTTGTCAGTCAACCTACCAGGGTAGTTACAAACAGCACAATAATTAAATCATCAACATGTATTGATCACGTTTTTACTAACACTGCAGATATTTGCTTTAGAGCAGTATCCAAATCCATAGGTTATAGTGATCACAATATAATAGCCATATCTAGGAAAACCAAAGTTCCAAAGGCTGGGCCTAATATAGTGTATAAGAGGTCATACAATACGTTTTGAAGTAATTCATATGTTGATCATGTAAAGAATATTTGCTGGTCTTGACACATTTATGAAACTACGTATTCCAGTTACTAATAAGCACACACCCATTAAGAAAATGACTGTAAAAACGGATCATTCCAAGGGGATTTAAGAGGAATTTAAAAAATGTATGGTTGAAAGGGATGAGGCAAAAGGTATGACAATTAAGTCTGGCAGCCCAACTGATTGGCAAACGTATTGCAAATTAAGAAATCATGTGACTAAACTAAATAAATAAAAAATACACTATGAAACAAAGATAAATTATATAAAGAATGATAGTAAAAAGCTTAGGGGCACCTTAAATGACGACCAATAGCCGACCAATCAGCCTGTTACCAACCCTTAGTAAACATCTGGAAAAAATAGTTTTTGACCAGATACAATGCTATTTTACAGTAAACAAATTGACAACAAAATTTCAGCATGCTTATAGGGAAGGACACTAAACAGGCACAGCACTTACACAAATGGCTGATGATTGGCTGAGAGAAATTGATGATAAAATGATTGTGGGGGCTGTCTTGTTTGAGTTCAGTGCAGCTTTTGACATTATTGATCATAGTCTACTGCTGGAAAAACATATGTATTATGGCTTTACACCCCCCCGCTATAATTTGGATAAAGAGTTACGTGTCTAACAGAACACAGAGGGTGTTCTTTAATGGAAGACTATCAAATATAATCCAGTTAGAATCAGGAATTCCCCAGGGTAGCTGTTTAGGCCCCTTGATTTTATTTTTATTTTTACTAATGACATGCCACTGACTTTGAGTAAAGCCAGAGTTTCTATGTATGCGGATGACTCAATACTATACACGTCAGCTACTACAGCGACTGAAATAACTGCAGCACTCAACAAAGAGCTGCAGTTAGTTTCAGAGCGAGTGGCAAGGAATAAGTTAGCCCTAAATATTTATAAAACGAAAGCGTTGTATTTGGAACAAAACACTCACTAAACCCTAAACCTAAACTAAATCTTGTAATAAATAATGTGGAAATTGAGCAAGTTGAGATGACTAAACTGCTTGGAGTAACACTAGATTGTAAACCGTCATGGTCAAAACATATTGCTGCAAAGTAGCTAAGATGGGGAGAAGTCTGTCCATAACAAAGTGATGCTCTGCCTTCTTAACAACACTATCAACAAGGCAAGTCCTACAGGCCCTAGTTTTGTCACACCTTGACTACTGTTCAGTCATGTTGTCAGGTGCCACAAAAAAAAGGACTTAGGAAAATTGCAATTGGCTCAGAACAGGGCAGCACGGCTGGCCATTGGATGTACACAGAGAGCTCTATATTAATAATATGCATGTCAATCTCTCCTGGCTGAAAGTGGAGGAGAGATTTACTTCATCACTACTTGTATTTATGAGAGGTATTGACATGTTGAATGCACCGAGCTGTCTGTCTAAACTACTGGCACACAGCTCGGACACCCATGCATACCCCACAAGACATGCCACAAGAGGTTTCTTCACAGTCCCCAAGTCCAGAACAGACTATGGAAGGCACACAGTACTCCATAGAGCCATGGCTACATGGAACTCTATTCCACATCAAGTGACTGACGCAAGCAGTAAAATTAGATTTAAAAAACAGATTAAAAAAACACCTTATGGAACAGAGGGAACTGTGAAGCAACACAAACATTGGCACAGACACATGCATACACACACACACACACACACACACACACACACACACACACACACACACACACACACACACACACACACACACACACACACACACACACACACACACACACACACACACACACACACACACACAATAACATATGCACTATACATACACATGGATTTAGTACTGTAGATATGTGGTAGTGGTGGAGTAGGGGCCTGAGGGCCCTCAGTGTGTTGTGAAATCTGTGAATGTATTGTAATGTTTTAAAATTGTATAAACTGCCTTAATTGTGCTGGACCCCAGGAAGAGTAGCTGTTGCTTTGGCAGCAGCTAATGGAGATCCATAATAAAAACAAATACAAATACAAGTTTGACCAGTTTAAAACCGATAGATAATGTACCTCCCTAAAGGTTGAAGTTACTACAGTATCTCTTTACCACACCAATTTTTAAAGAACATAATTGATTAAATGTCTATCCTGCATGACTTAATTTCTGACTGAAGCGAGTATGCGTCTGCATTTCTATGCTAATTAGAAGAAATGCCTTAGGCTGAATACCAACTTTGTGATCTGTGTGCATTACTTCAGAGTTCTTATGTGGATCTTCATCATCATGCATTGATGTCAAATGGAGATTTCTGCAGAAATGCACGTCAGGGCCTCCCGGGTGGCGCAGTTGTCTAAGGCACTGCATCGTAGTGCTAGCTGTGCCACCAGAGATTCTGGGTTTGAGTCCAGGCTCTGTCGCAGCCGGCTGCGACCGGGAGGCCCATGGGGCGGTGCATTGGTCCAGCATCGTCCGGGTTAGGGAGGGTTTGGCCGGCAGGGATAGCGCGCACTAGCGACTCCTGTTGCGGGCCAGGCGCAGTGCACACTGACCAGGTCGCCAGGTGTACGGTGTTTCCTCCGACACATTGGTGTGGCTGGCTTCCGGGTTGGATGGGCATTGTGTCAAGAAGCAGTGCGGCTTGGTTGGGTTATGTTTCAGAGGACGCATGGCTCTCGACCTTCGCCTCTCACGAGTCCGTACGGGAGTTGCAGCGATGAGACAAGACTGTAACTACTACCATTTGGATACCATGAAATTGGGGGAAAAAAAGAAATGCACATCAGGATGTCTGCCCTTATTAATGTATTTTTGTGAGGTGGTAGATAAAATACGTGTAGCCGATTCTACGCCACCCCAGAGCGTGAGGAGCTCTGCCTAACCATACGACACAGTTTCTGGTGGGAGCTCACACTGTTCACCCATTACTTACTATAGAAAACTGTAGTATACTGTAGGATACTATACATTTAGTTTAGTCTTTTCCCATTGCTGTTATTCCCGTATGGACTCGGAAGAGGCGAAGGTCGAGAGCCATGCGTCCTCCAAAACAGCCGCGCTGCTTCTTGACACAATGCTTGTTTTAACCCGGAAGCCAGCCACACCAATGTGTCGGAGGAAACAGGGTCCAACTGGCGACTGTGTCAGCGCGCATGTGCCCGGCCCGCCACAGGAATTGCTAGAGCGCAGTGGGATAAGGACATCCTGGCCGGCCAAACCCTCCCCTAATGACGCTGGGCCAATTGTGTGCCGCCTCATTGGTCTCCCGATCACGGCCGGCTGCCACACAACCCGGGATCGAACCCAGATCTGTATCAATAGCATGAAATTGACACCGAATCTCTCTTTTGCCACATATGACATTTTGATTCGAACATTTCCATGTATCTCTATCCGTGTCTAATGACATGTAAAGTATCTTCATCCATACTTTCAGTTGAGATCTTCATTAACTCCATATGATAACTGAGCCTGGCTATATATAATGAGCAATGAATTACCCATATATGCCAGCATCTGTGGAGCAGGCTGGGCCAAGGCACCGGAGCAAAAATCAATGGTGTTGTTTTTCACTCTGCAAGCCCATCAGGTCCTGCCACACAGTAATGGCTTTCATTTCGTTCTTGGCTCATGGAAGGGAATTAGTTGTGAATTAGACAGCTGTAGAAGGGGGTCTGATCACAGTGAGGAACTCTGCTTGAGGGAACAAACAGATGCTTTCCATTCCCATGATCAGGAATCACACTTGTTGTAAATCGATGTCAAGCAATTGTAATCGCTCACTATTTATCAGGGTCACTGTGAACGGACCTGGGACACCACAGAATCCCCTTTGTCTGCGGGGTTTTGGTTAACACACAAGTCTCTATAGGATAGGATGTGTACCTATACTTCTCTTGTTTTGCAGCAATGTATTGCATCGTGTTGACTGACAACAGGTTAGAGTCAGGTTAGAGTCATAGAGTCATGTCATCTGTACTTCCAAGAGATAGAAGCTACTGTATATATGAAACAGTAATATTAGATTTACCTCAAACACTCAGTGGTGAGAAGCTGAAATAATTTCTGTACAGTCACATGACATGTTTATGGATCACAAAGTGATAAGAGTTCAGAGTTAAATGTTACCATGGTGATGCAAAACGACCTCAGCAAAATGACATGTTATCTTTAGATCTGCTGTGACAGTGAGGCTGACTATATGTTACAGTGTTCATTTTCAATCTCTCTTTGTTGTCATTCCTCATCTATTCACATCTTTTCCTCCTTCCGTCTGTTTTTCTCTGATTTATTTTGAAAGGTGCGAAGTTTTGTCATTGAGCAGAACCCACGGATAAATATGGCTGTCTCTCTTGCTTTGTGCATGACCTACAGGTAAATTACCTCCCCGGTCAATGTCTACCTCTTCATATACAAACATGCATCTTTATAGCATATATTTTATGGTGATGCCTTTCCTGGATGACAGTAAATCTATACGTCCATACAATTGTGTGCTACTCCACATTAACTTCCACCAATGCGTATATAGAAACAATGGGAATAGGCAAATTACCACACTTCAATTATGCTCTAATTCATAGATGCCATATAATGTAAATGACCTCACTTTAATCACAGCTGGAACATGTTTTTACCCATTGAAACAGCTGTAGGAACAGCGTCGGCATACAATGCACAAGTGCCAGGCTTTTCAAATCAAATCAAATGATATTTGTCACACGCGACAAATACAACAGGTGTACCATTACTGTGAAATGCCTACTTACAAATCCTTAACCAACAATACAGTTTTAAGAAAATAAGAGTTAAGAGAATATTTACTAAATAAACTAAAGTAAAAAAAGAACACAATAAAATAACAATAACAAGACTATATACAGGGGGTACCGGTACCGAGTCAATGTGCGGGGGGGTTGGGACCATTTCAGGGTAATTTAACCCTTTCACACGTACCATCACACGGGTGTGATCGTTCTACAGTGGTCCCTGAAGCGTACGATCACACCCGTGTGATTAGAACACTCATTTAGAACGCTCGTTTAGAACGGCCAGTTTCGAATGACGCAACAATCAGCGTTTGAGTTGGACACACTTTTTTCAGAAACTATTTACACAAACACAGTCCTTACAAAGTTATGTCCAGAATGTGAGCAGTTTATTTTTTGGATTCAATGTTCAGATATTCACAGAAGTATATATAGCATAACACAATCATCCTAACCGGGAAAATGTAGGCTACAATAGTCCTAGCGCTAACTGAGGAAAGATTGACCCAACACAAGCAGTCATATTTTCTAACTCTAGGCTGACAAACTACAATATGAATTAGCTAATAGCAATTACTATGTATAATTAATCACATCACGGGTGAGCTCACCATTGATCGAAATAATTAGGTAAAACACTTTATAGAAATCGAAAGTAATCCGATGATTAGTTTCAGCGCGCAGCCATGCATTTTTCCTCACAGAAACCGAAGATAATAAGAGAAGACGAGATGAGTTTGGTCTGTTTATAGTATGCATGTTGAAGGGGTGTGTCATCTACCGTCGTTCACATCCCACCATTCATTTCCGGAAGTCCTCAAAGAATTTGTGAACTCTTACTCACCTCATTTTGTTATAACATCTTTGGTCAAACAGACGATTACGTGAAACCCAGAATGCATTGTATGTCAACAAACATGGCTACACAGCTGGAATTAGCTTAGCTCATCATAATCAGTACATCCTTCAAAAAAATTATTTTACACACATAATATGTGCCCATTACAATCTGTGCAAGAATCGGAATGCATGATTTGTCACCTAGAATTGAAAACATGTGAATAAAACCGTAAATACACAAATAATTGCCACACGAAACATTTTCTGATAGTGATTTATTGATACAAGTGGCGCGTGCCGGTAGTCAAACACGTACCCTCTCACTCTGAGCCATTCCTCTGAGCCATTCAGTGTTGTTGTTTATGTATGTAGCTAGTGAGCTAAGCTGTAGCATTAGCAATGTCTTTCAAAAGGAGACAACTCACAAATGTGGAAATTCTGGAGATTTTTTTAAATTCTGACAATGAGTCTGAGTATGAAAGTCAGGAATCAGATTCTGACAGTGACAGTGAGGAGCTGCCCTCCAACCTTGTAGCCATTGAGAACCCTGAATCTGAATTTCCCTTGTCCACTGACGAAGTACCAGTTCCCTTTGAAGATGCTGGTGGTGATGGAGGCAGACCGACAGTGGATGAAGTACAGGAGTTCTGTGGTAGCTGGAAGGCCACCAGTAATTTCACCCCTCCTGGCCCTGCTGTTTGCTTTGACGAGTCCCAGTCTGGAGTGCAACGCCCCTTGCCATTTCCAACTGAGGCAGAGTGCTTCAAGTTGTTTCTGACAGAGGAGCTGGTGGGAGACATAGTAGAGGAGACCAATCGCTATGCCTTGGAGCTACAGGAGAAGAGAGAGCCAGGAGTGAGGGGGAAACTCGCTAAATGGGTGACAACCACAATTAGTGAAATGTATACCTTCCTGGTGACAGTCCTCCTCATGGGGATAGTAAAGAAGAACTCCCTAAGAGAATACTGGAGCACAGATCCTATGTTTGCAACTCCCTTCTTTGCCACCCTCTTTTCCCAAGACCGCTTCCTAGTTCTGCTGCGATGCCTGCATTTCGTCAACAATGCTACTGCCATCTTAAGTGACCCGTTATACAAAATAAGAAATGTTCTAACCAGCCTGACATCAGCATTTGGTCGGGTCTTTGTGCCATACAAGGACCTATGCATTGATGAGTCCCTGATGTTATGGAAAGGTAGGCTGGCGTTCCGTCAATATATTCCCTCCAAAAGGCACAGGTTTGGAGTCAAGTTCTTTGTCATGTGCGACGTGAAGACAGGATTTGTCCAGGATATTATAGTTTACACAGGGTCCACCACTGACATCAAACATTATGAGGGGCTTGGGGTGTCCGGGTCCGTAGTGATGACCATGCTGGCTCCTCATCTCGGCAAGGGACACACTTTGTACGTGGACAATTGGTACAGCAGTCCCACACTCTTCCAGCATCTGCTCTCCAACAGCACAGGGGCCTGTGGCACAGTCAGGTCGAACAGGAAGGGGATGCCGGCATTCGGATGCAGGAAGATGCAGAGAGGGGAGGTGGAGTTCCAGGAGAACGGTCAACAGCTGGCAGTAAAGTGGCATGACAAACGAGATGTCCATGTCCTCTCCACTCTCCATGCAGCAACCATGTCGGCCACAGGGAAGGTGGATCACCTGACTGGAGAGAGAAAGATCAAACCAGATTGTGTGCTCGACTATAACCTCAAAATGGGGGCAGTGGATAAGGCAGACATGATAAACAGCTTTATGGAATGCACTCGGAAAACAACCAAGTGGTACAAGAAGATATTTTTCCATCTGATCGACACTGCTGCCCTCAATGGCAGCATAGTTCACCGCCAACTAACAGGTGAGATGATTACTGAACAAGCTATTTTTGTAATTGGATGTACAGTTCACATACAAATCCATTATGCAATTATAGTGACAATATCTCACCCACCTACCCACTGCCTCATCATCCTCTAACTTTCTTCATCCTCCCCACTCCCTCTTAGGTAAAGTAATTAGTAGTAAAGTAGTCTTTTCATCCAGTAAGACTGTTAAGGAGTGTACGTTAGCATACAAAAGCTGTCCTCATTCTTCTGCTCCAAAGATGTCCAGCTCCAGTTATGATATTGGCAAATAATGTTTGTGGTTTCTGAAAGTACAGAAGAAAGAGGAATTATTAATTAGAATACAATATAAGGATATAGCAATAAAACAATACTACAAAGAAGTAACATAATAAACACTGCTATAAAAAATAGTTTATTGCATTAAGAAACTAACTTTTGAGCTCCACAGGGGGGCAAGGCAGGGCAGAACAGAACAGAGCTATGCTGAATAGACCAAATAAACAAACCATGGTCATATTTTTTATTTTATTTAACTAGGCAAGTAATTTAAAAACAAATTATTATTTACAATGATGGCCTACACCGGCCAAACTCGGACAACGCTGGGCCAATCGTGCGCTGTCCTATGGGACTCCCAATCACAGCCAGTTGTGATACAGCCTGGATTTGAACCAGGGTGTCTGTAATGACGCCTCTAGCACTGAGATGCAGTGCCATAGACCGCTGCGCCACTCGGGAGTCATAAG